>NC_137433.1:11224709-11789709 GCF_964374335.1 Astatotilapia calliptera | reverse complement strand
GACAGCAATTTTAAAAAAAAATGAACATCTAAAGTTGCGTTGTTAAGTGATGTGGTTGAAAAATTTAGGTGCACCTAATTTTTGCGCTGGTGCACCTAAGACAGAAAGATAAAATTGCACAGCAGCAGTGTGTGTATATGCTTTCTAATGATACTCCCTAAGGGAAGCATGCATAATGTAAACCATATTGGTCCTGGCATGGAACCCTGAGTAACTCCAGAAATAAACTTAATGCTTGAAGAGGACTATATATTTAAATGAAAAATTCTGAGCCTGTTACATGTGACTGACACCACCGCAGCCTTTAATTTCTATGGTATGCTCTAATTTCTGTAACAAAATATTGTGGTCAACAGTATCGAATTCTGCACTGAGCAGTGGGACAAGCACAGAGACGTGCCACTGCCAGAGGCCATGAGAAGATCATTTATAACCCCTACTAATGCTTTTTTGTACTGTGATGAATTCTGAAACCTGAGTGAAACTCTTCAAATAAACAATTTCTCTAAAGATGATCAGTTATCCGTTTTACAACTACTTAAAGATTTTTTGAGATTAAAAGGAAGGTTGGAAATTGGCCCCTAGCTGGATAAAGTGATGGCCTTTTAAGTAATGGTTGAGTTACTCCCAGCTTAAAGGCCTTTGGTACGTAGCCCATTAATAGATATAGGTTGATCATATTTAAAATTAAGATATATGTCGCAATGGCATGACATCTTTGAGTTGTAGGAAGCAATTACTGAAGATCAGCTGGAGAAAGACAGATAGAAATCAGATAGAATCAGATATGAACTCTGAGTGTGGACCAGGCGGACAATAGATAGACAACAACTAAAAACAGATTTTCGAGTTTTCCAGTCAGGATGCACGAGGCTAAGTGTCAGGCTTTAAAAATTAATTAAAACTCTGATGTATGGTTAAGGTGGAGTAGTGGAGATTGCTGTCACTCCCTCACCCCAGCCTGTGCTATCAGTTAGTATTAGTCAGGCATGTTAATTCATTTAAACTAACATAATCATCCTGCTGTAACCCAGTTTATGTAAAGCAGAGTAAATCAATATGTTGATGAATTATTAATTAATTTACTAACATGGACTTAGAAGAGAGATATCTGATGTTAATCCACAACAGTTTTTTTTTCATTGCAGTTTTGAATAGTATATTGTTACTTTTTTGTGATTTTTTTTTTTAAATGTTTAAATCATTTATTTTTTGCTGATGTTTGGTTTGTTTTTGGTGGCCTGTGAGCAGATAGTGTCTATGGGGATGGAGTTGATAACATGGTTTGTTAAATGTGGTAACAAGAGGAGAGAAGCTGCAGAGAGGTGTGTGTAACTCTGCAACTCTGCTTCCGGGTCCCAACTCTGTACAGTCTTTTTTTTTTTTTTGTTATGTGATATTTGTTATTTTTTGTTTTGTTGTTGTTGTTTTTTTTGGGGGGAGGGCAGGCTGCTACATCCAAAGTGAAATGGATGTAATCGTTCCTAAGACCAGTTTTTCCAGAGAAACTTTTCCAGTCATCAATAAAGCTCAAATTGGTTTTAGACAGTCAGCAATTTTGGGAGAACATGCCAAATATCTCACACATGGTCCAGTTTGGGTGGGGACCAGAAAAAACTGCAGAGTCCGGTAGGGCTGGGCCATACCGTTCACGGTAATACCGGGCAACAATGTCATAATGTCGGGCAACAATAAGAAAATGAAATATCGTGATAGAATATGGGTAAAACCCGCATGCGCAGTGCCTTTGTTTTCATACGCAAATGGCAGAAAAAGCGTGCCGGTAACAGAGAATGAGAAGGGCGAAAGCGGATCGGTGAATGAAACGGATGAAACAGAATTGGTTCTATGTTGCAACTTCAGTGGTGTCGCACTGTTTTAGCTTTCGTCTGTCAGATACACAACAAAGCACTATTTTTGGTAGCGCATGCTAGCGGGCCGTCGTTATTACCATGTTTTTTGGAAAATATGGCACACTTAAAATCAATCCTTTGAGTTTTCTGAAAATCGACAGTGCCCCTTATAATCCCATGTGCCTTATGTATGAATTCTGGTTGTGTTTACTGAATTCGAAACGATTATTTGTGGTACACGGTGCTGGAAAATGTTTTAATACGACTTTGCTAAGCTACGAACGGAGTGATACGCACTGTGCTTCAACATAATATTACCGTATTGTGTGTGTATAACCTCTTTTTAAATATATATATGGTTATGCTGAGGATATGTCGGCCAATTTCCACTGGAAATGCCTTTTGGTTAAACTGTCAGCAAGGATTTTGCATTTGCACTGTTAAATTTTTATATAACTTTAATGCACATAAAAAACAGCTGCTTTTTTAATTGATTTTTTTTTTTTGCACGCATAAAGTTGTGGAGTTGTAAAGTATTTTGCCTAGTGTCAGTTATATCGTCACTTATATCGTTAATTATATTGTTATCGCAAATTTTCAAATGTATATCGTGATAAATATTTTTGGTAATATCGCCCTGCTCTAGAGTCCGGCATTGTTGTAGCAAAGTTGCACACTGATTCAATGTTAATTTTACTTGCCTGCAATTGACATTCTTGCCAACATGAATTATATATTTTTGCAGAATTTACATTTGTCGTTAGCCAGCATTTTCAGGGTTCCTTCAGTGCCGTGGAAGATAATTCCCTCGCTCGTGTTGGTGCTGAAAGACATTGTATTCATTTTTCAATGCTGCTCTGAGAAACACATTATATGACAGAAATAGTGATCTTGATGATGATGATATTCAGTGCCACTAATGAGCATTATCACGGTCTGATGATCTTTCTTTGCAGTGAACAGTATTGATTGTGAAACAGTGCCCATAAATGAGAAGACCCTGGAGGATCTAGGCCCAAGTGGGCCTAAACCCATCCTGCCTTACAGTTCAATGTTCATCTTTGGACAGACCAATCCGTGAGTTCTGAGCTCTGCTTCCTCCCTCCATATGGTTATAAGGTGCTACCACACTGAGCCATCACAACATCCTGTGAATGTTAGCCAGTGTAGCTCTTGGGTGGTATTTTATTTCATATCTGTAAAAAAGAACATATTGCATGTCTTACTAAAAGCCAATCTCATGGTACAGATGAGTGCTGACAGGCACCAGTTGTATATAGCATTTTAACACTGCTGGAGTGTGGGAAGGGACAAGAACAGTGAAGCAACAGCAAGTACTTACTTCTTTTTTCTTGGCCTCTTTTTCCTCAGGGTGAGGCGGTTGTGTCACTATATTGTGACTCTGCGTTATTTTGAGATGTCCATCCTGGTTGTCATTGCGATGAGCAGTATTGCTCTGGCAGCAGAGGACCCTGTCTGGACTAATGCACCCCGCAACAATGTGAGACACAGAGTACACAGTAATAAAACTACATACAATACCCACTGTACTCATACAGAACTGAGAGAAGTATATTTTCTTATCTTTTCTTCTGCCTGAGTCAGGTTTTTTATATACATTTATATATATTTTTTGTCTGTGTGTGGCGCCTAAAAATGGGGCCATACATCTATGATAGATTATTATATACTGGATTATTACGCAAGTAGAACTATTTCAGAATAGTATCTACAGTTTCTTTTCTACTTTGTTGTCTTTGTCAGTAATAATCGAGTCTTTTTACAGGTGCTCAAATATCTGGACTATGCCTTTACTGGTGTTTTCACTTTTGAAATGGTGATCAAGGTAAACACTAATACCATTTGAAATTCACTATTGTTCACTGTATTTAGTATGTGTTTTCATTATATTTTATCAGAAGCAAACTGGTGAGTCATTTCAGTTTTTACTTGCAGAAACCAAATAAGTAATACTATAATACGATACTGAGGCAGGAATGTACCTCACTGTGACCAGTGCAGTTCACTCAGTATATCTGCTGTGTTATGGTTCTTATATGTATAATCCACAGTATTTAAATCTGACAGTGTTCTGTCAGTGAGGAATTTAACACCATATTTAATCGCATTTCAATATTCATTTAAATCTGCAGTTCATGACTTTTGTCTTACTCTTCTGCCAGCGAGAGTGATTACACTGCTGTCTCTAACATTTTTTTGTTATTTTTTTATTTTTTGTCATACACTATTACCATTGTAATAGTGGATACTCATTATCAGCAAAAGTATAAACAGAAGAAAGTCCTTATAACAGTTGATTTTAATAGGTAATTTTAAGTTAAACAAAATAAGCAAAAGAACATAAATTACCTGTTCTTGGTTTAGATGGTAGACCTGGGGCTATTGCTTCATCCTGGATCCTACTTCAGAGACCTGTGGAACATCCTGGACTTCATAGTGGTCAGTGGGGCACTGGTGGCATTTGCTTTTTCGTAAGTTCCACAGCTTCTGTCTTTCTGTGATAAAATGAGACATTTACAGATATTGTTAATCCTGAATCTGGTGTGTTATGTGCAATATACATCAAATACCACACTACACTGAGAGATGACATATAATTTAAATGATAGTGCGTACCTTTGGTTAGCCAAATATACAGTCATAGCTACAGTCAAGTTTTGATAGTGGCAAAAACTGTGTTTTATATACTGTACTGGTTCAGTTTTCATTTAATTATTTTTACATGTTTCTAAGTGAAGAACAATCATTTACATTTCATGTTTTGCTTGTTTACCTGTTTTTTTAAAGATTCTCTTAGGTATGGATCCAAAATGTTAGTTTGACGCTCTCTCAGCCACTTAGTTATCACTAAGTACAGATTCACATAATTTCAGCAAATTGTTTCTTATTCACTGGAAGTGGCTGGACAATCGAAAAGCTCACAAACTGATCAACTCTGAGCACTGATAAGGCAGGATTGAGTCACCTTTATTCAGGTTTTGGTCCAGAAGCTGATATTGAGCATGCCACAGCAAACTGGAGAAATTATAAAGAAGAGGTGTCATAACTATAAGTACTGTCTCTTTGCATGAATTTGATTGTTTGTTTGTTTTTTGCCAAGGAACTCTTTGAAGCTTATGAAATGATTGCGATTATTTTTCACTATATCATTGAAACAAATGGCAAAATGTATGAAACACAAAATTTGTTCCTGTGCCAAAACGTTTGCCTTGACCACAAACACTATACACATACACTAACCTTACAAAAGCAGATGACCTCTTTATGTATGTGTGAGAGGTGTGTATGAGAGTGTGTGTGTGTGTGTGTGTGTTATGATATTGTACAATGTGCTAATTTACATAATCCTCTCCCTGTTTCTGTCCTGTTATCGTTTTGAAGGAGCTTCATGGGGTAATGCCTCCTCTACCTCTCTCATCTTGCCTGTTTGTGTCATTATCAGTGTGTATGTATGTGAGAAAGAAAACATACATGGCTTACACTGCAAAAACAAGTAATTTCCTCACATACTCGGTCTTACTTCTTGACATCTAGGTCACAAAGTATAAAGAAATTAAAGTTAAAATTAAAGTCAAATAATCTAAATTTGTCTTTTTTAATACACCAACAACAATCTACCCTGTTTACTATATGGAAATGTATTTGGCCACAATTCTATGAGGGAAACCGGACAAACACAATTTTCAAACTGTATAGAAATTTAAGCCAATACATTTTTCAGCATCCTTTTGTGAGTAAGATTAAATTAACTGCAAACAAAAATATTTTTCTGTTAAAATTGCCCACTTGTTTTGAATCATGCCAGAAGCTAGGGCAAATCCATTTTACACAGAACACAGTTATATTAAAAAGATTGTAAAATAGTGATTGTTGAAGGAAACAATCAGCAATGTCAGAATGACAAATTACCACCCTTATCTGTTTTGTTTTATTTTCTTTTGTTTGTTTGTTTTTGTTTAAGCAGTAAGCAGTATATGTAGTGAAATTGCTTGTGAGAATGTATCTTTTTGGCAGTGTGTAATGTTTTGTTTGGGACACACGCATCTGGTCCACCAGCTATTCATGCGTCATGCAGATTGAGAACCTGGTTCCAGCAGTGTATCGTGTTGCTTGGCATCAGGTCCTTGCTCTATAGCCATTTGTGCTATTTGGGGACATGGCACGATAGTGCTCATATCTCGTATCTTCCCTGAGCCTTTGAGAGGTGTTTTTATCAGCACTGTGTTTTGCCACAGCTTTGGTTAGACTGGAATGATCACATTAATTTCATATTAATTGTTCAGCAGAGACTTGTTAACATTACAAGAAAACTGGTGCCAGTGGGCACGAGTAGTCGTCAGAGAATATTGAGCTCGTAGCATGCGGATTAGAGTGTGCATGCTAGTACCATGTGACTGTATGCGTGCTCGTAAATAGAGGTGTTAAATGACATTCCTGTGACTGTAGTGTCACATGATTTCCATCTACACCGAAATGATAGGCAGTACTTTGCAAAGGTCTTGAGCCTGCCTTATTTCTTCATATTTTAAACGTAGATAAAAATTGGTGCAATGTCTTATATTAAATCATGTGGACATATACATTGAAATACAGTATATAAGTACACAGTGGGATGCAAAGGTTTGGGCAACCTTGTTAATAGTCATTATTTCCCTGTATAAATCGTTGGTTGTTACAATAAAAAATGTCAGTTAAATATATCATATAGGAGACACACAGTGATATTTGAGGAGTGAGATAAAGTTTATTAGATTTACAGAAAGTGTGCGATAATTGTTTAAACAAAATCAGGCAGGTGCATAAATTTGGGCACTGTTGTCATTTTATTGATTCCAAAACCTTTAGAACTATTTATTGGAACTCAAATTGGCTTGGTAAGCTCAGTGACCCCTGACCTACATACACAGGTGAATCCAATAATGAGAAAGAGTATTTAAGGGGGTCAATTGTAAGTTTCCCTCCTCTTTTAATGTTCTCTGAAGAGTACACGCACACACACGCACACATCCTCCAACCACACACACCCATATTTTGCTCCATTGCGGTTTCTTTCACACCTCAAACATTTAGTAAACAATTAAGCAAATACAAGTAATCTGCGATAAATTGCAGGTAGTAAGAAAATAAACTACTAACTCTTTTACGCTACATCCGCACCTACACGAGTATTTTTGAAAACGCAGCTGTTTCGTCCACACGTAAACGACGTTGGGAATCACCGAAAACGGAGATTGAAGATGAATTGCAGAATGGCAGATAGAGACAAAATACTGTTAATCTTACTGTCTGCAGGTTTTACACGCTTACATACACACGCAGTTACTGTCCCTCCATTTACAAAGGCAGAGGCGTCACGGTGTGATTATTTTACGTGTAGTTGTTTTTTTTTCTCCTGTGTAATAATATTCAACATTGCTATCAATGCATTTTTCAAAAGATGCCTCTCTGTGCAAAATAGGTTTAAAAACATAAACAGCTGTGGGATACTGTTTGTCCGTGATTTGAACCGAGGGAACAAATCGTGGCAGGATCTGCCTGATATTATTTGTATCCCACTGTAACTTTACTGTATAAAGTATAGTATAGTATGTATATCTCCAAAATGTCAGGAGTAGTTAGTCAATACAAGAAGTGTTTGTGAACTAAAAATCAAGAATGTGAGATACTGTTTGACCGTGATTTAAACAGCCCAGCGCTGCTCCCGACGAAGGGAAAACCAATTCTGCAGGGGAGACCTACCTCGGCACTTGTGCAGGTGAAACCAAAGGGAAGATATGCTTCACCATATTTTCTAGTCTTTGGCTTAGAATGAAGTTGGTTTGGAAACATATTCAGCTATGCTTCATCTCCTGCTTTGCGTTTCTGTAGGCGCCCCGTGCTCGCAGTGTCCAAGCGTTTTGTTTTTTTCCCCCCCTTGTCATCCCGCGCCCTCCTCCTGCCATGGCTCTGCGCGCCCCCTAGGGGGCGGGCGCCACACTTTGGGAAGGTCTGGTTTAGGGGAAGGATACAGAAAGCTTTCTCAGAGCTTTAAGCTGTCTGTTTCCACAGTTAGGAACATATTGAGAAAATGGAAGACCAAAGGCTCAGTTCAAGTTAAGGCTCGAAGTGGCAGACCAAGAAAAATCTCAGATAGACAGAAGCGACGAATGGTGAGAACAGTCAGAGTTAACCCACAGATCAGCACCAAAGGCCTACAACATCATCTTGCAGGAGATGGGGTCACCGTGCATTGTTCAACCATTCGGCGCACTTTACACAAGGAGTTGCTGTATGCGAGAGTGGTGCAGAGGAAGCCTTTTCTCCACCCACAGCACAAACAGAGCCGCTTGAGGTATGCTAAACCAGCTTCATTCTGGCATAAGGTGCTGTGGACTGATGAAACTAAAATTGAGTTATTTGGGCATAACAAGGGGCGTTATGCATGGAGGAAAAAGAACACAGCATTCCAAAATAAAAACCACCTGCTACCTACAGTAAAATATGGTGGTGTGGCCAGTGCAGGGACTGGGAATCTTGTCAAAGTTGAGGGACACATGGATTCCACTCAGTATCAGCAGATTCTGGAGATCAATGTCCAGAAATCGGTGACAAAGCTGAAGCTGTGCCGGGGCTGGATCTTTCAATAAGACAACAACCTGAAACACTGCTCAAAATCCACTAAGGCATTCATGCAGAGGAACAAGTACAACGTTCTGGAATGGCCATCTCAGTCCCCAGACCTGAATATTTTTGAAAATCTGTGGTGTGAGTTAAAGAGAGCTGTCCATGCTCAGAAGCCATCAAACCTGAATGAACTAGAGATGTTTTGTAAAGAGGAATGGTCCAAAACACCTTCAACCACAATCCAGACTCTCATTGGAACCTACAGGAAGCGTTTAAAGGCTGTAATTTCTGCAAAAGGCAGATCTACTAAATATTGATTTTATTTTATTTTATTTTTTTTGTGGTGCCCAAATTTATGCACCTGCCTGATTTTGTTTAAACAATTATTGCACACTTTCTGTAAATCCAATAAACTTCATTTTACTTCTCAAATAACACTGTGTGTGTCTCCTATATGATATATTTAACTGACATTTTTTATTGTAACAACCAAAGATTTATACCGGCAAGTAATGACTATTAACAAACTTTTGCATCCCACTTATCAGTATACTTATAAATATATAAATACGGTGTATAAGGCAAAAATGATGTTTGTACAAAAAGCCAATATTTTTGTATTAACATCTTTATTTATTGTCAAGAGGCACTTAACCATCTTAGGCAAGCTTTCTTTTAATTTCTCTGTAGTTTTCAGGAATAGTTCTACAGGCTTCCTAAAGGACATTTTAAAAAAAACCCTCCTCTTTGGATTTTGACTGCCTTTTGTTCCATTCTCTGTTCAGATGATCCCATGTTGCTTAAATAATGTTCAGATCAAGGCTAAGCTGTAGCTGATAATCCATTTAGTGTTTTTCTGTCAGGTATACTTTTACTGCGCTGGCAGTGTGGTTTGGATCATTATCATAATGAAAACTCTGGCTGAAATGCAGACTCAACTCACAACAGAGCCTCCAACATGTTTTACAGTTGGCTATAGACATGTGAATTCATCATTCCATAGGACATTCAGTCTAGTTCTTGTGTAATTTAGCATTTCCTTCCTTAGGAGTATTTGGTGAACTGTAAATGGATGAACTGAATGGCCAGCTGTATCTCTCAGGTCCTGTGTCCAGGTTGTTGCCAATGCTCTTTGGGAATCACCCTGTTGGTGAAAATATATAATAATATTTAGATAATATAATATTTATTTTTGCCTAACTGTGTCATTGTTGGTGTTTTTTTTCTGAAAATTGGAGAAAATGCAGCTAACTTTCCAAGAAAACAAAAAACTTAAAAAAAGACCTTCAGAAAATCTGGAAAACTATTGCTGAAGACCATTTTAAAAACATTACAAGAAAATCTGGATCCATGGAAGCAAAACATAAAGAAGTGAGGTGTGGTTCAAGACTTTTGCACAACAGTGTACATTATGTTCCTTGACAGACATCTGTCTAAATCATCATCATTGTGGATGATTTGTTCCAGACCTGTGCTCAGAAAGTAATACTAGTTAAATTAATGTTTAATGTTTTCAGTGACTAATGAGCATCACTGGCTTCAGTAGAAAATAAATTAAACTTTATGAAACTAGCTGTGGAAACAGCTACTTATTCTATTCTTTTCTGGGGGGGGTTTAAAATATGAAGTAAAAATAATAGAAACAGTGAAATAGACGGGATAGGAGGACAGATAAGAAAAAACTTACACAAACTTGAGAAGAGAAGAGACCTCTCCCAGAATAGGTAATAGACAACCAAGATGGAGAGGACATATAAGCTTTACCTTCTATCACAGTGAATTTAATTACTTTCGATAGCTCATAAACTGAAAGATAATTGAAAATCTGTTTTTTAATTAATTTTTACTATTTTTTACTTTTATAACTGGCTCATGTACTGCGTAGATGTGGATGCTACTACTAAGTTTATACTATATTAGATATATTTACTGGATTTGTGGAGAAAGAGAACTGAGATAATACCAGCTGATATCAACAAAAAATGCTAAATGTAGGTTTTTTAGATGAATATCAGCCAGTCCAAATTCAAAAGCTCTTTATTATGTAATGTGAAAGGATTCAGTAATTATAAAGTAAGCTCAGCATACAAATAAAATCACGTATAACCTAATCTGACTAGTTTCTCACACATGAGACTTACCTATACCTAGTTACCTATAGCTCTACACTGCAATACAAGAGCAATATTGTTTCCAATTTTGCAGATCACTACGACAGCTTTAAAAGAAATATTGTATCACGTTTGTTTACAAGCCTTTTGAATGATTTAAAGAAAAACACACTGCATAATTTTATGCTTGAAATACTTTAAAGTCAAATTGAGTCTATTTTATCAACATAAAGGAGCTAATGTGTGTTAATTTAATTAGTTTAATTAGATAATTACCAACAAGTAAAAAGCTCTCCATTTGATCAAATGCTGTTAATGTAGAAAGCCACCGTTTTAAGACAAGCAGGATGAATTTTAATTCCAGTTTTCTTATTTTATGGTCATATTTTCTTTTTTTTCTTGCATTTTATTTCATGTTTGATCCATTTACAGAATATCAAATACTTGATATCTCTGTAGATGTGATTCTAAATTGTCTTTATGAATTGAGTTCCTTTTGTTTCTGCAGCAGGTTTAGTCAAATCAAAACAAGTAATTTGCGGATGGTTTTTGCTCAGTCTTTGCCGTATTGTCGCTATCTTATACCAAGCCTTGTTTGACTGTCAGCTGTCATTCTCTCATCATGCATGAATCTTGAACTGCCTACCATTCATTTGATCAAGTGCTTGTCGCATGGACAACAAACCTGAATCCAAGGCCAAATCTTTGAATCTGTGACTTGACCTTCTTGAACTACTCAGACTGCATCATTAAACATGATGAAGCAAACTGCAATACTGGTTTGTAATGTTGGATTCAGATGCAAGTGATAACCCAGTTTTTAGGACTCATGTAACATTTCTTTAATTAGTTTTATTCTAAATGCCGTTATTATTATATAGACAATTTCCTAAAAGGCCATTGTTTTTCTTATTTGATCTCTTCATTTGATATTTTGGTTGCGACTCAGTAGTTGTTGTGTGTATATTACAGACAAGGACATAGCAGCTGCCTGTTTTAATACGACAGTTACTATTTGTGTATTACTTCAGTGAAAGGCTACCTCTAGAAATAGCACTTAGAACGCAATCATACCTACGATTTCACTCTTGTTTTCACTATGTGCTGTCAATGAAATAGTTTATCAACTGCTACCAAACAAAAAAATCTATTGTTACATTTTTTTTTCTTTCTTTCTTTCTGAAACTATGCTGTTGTCAGTTGATGCAAACATATGCCTTATTTTGTTTATGTATGTGAAGCATCCATAAATGTTTTGTACCCTGTTTTACCACTGTTCTCCCCCAAGTAGATTGCAACAAGGTGTGACCAGGTGGGGAACCCCCCATGCAACCCCAATCCACTTGCATCCTACTCCACCCCATTTTACCTTATACCTCATCCTAATACACCCTTTTAACCACCATTCTTTTTATGCTTAGATCAGCTTCATGTATAAATTATTAAACTCATGCTTCAGTGAAACAAATGTCTTTTTAAACATAACAGTAATGTGTCTGAGTGCCATCAACTAAAACCTGCCTGTACTTACCAAAACCCTTAACTACATTTCAATTAGCTGTACAGACATTTTTCATTGTTGTATTTTCTTGTATTTCAATCCCATAACATCAATTAAGTCCCAAATAACCCAACTAAGGTGCCTATAGATTGGAAATAATTTGTTTATCGCACATTGCTTTGAAGCTGATGGCTTGTTGTTTGCATACATTCCAGGCTCCAGGTGCTTAGTTATCCTGTGGAAGATATTACTACCTGGTCATATGTCAAACATTTATTTTTCACTCTTACTGGTTGACTCACCTGGAAGTTGAGAAACATTTATCTTGGGTCCCACACACTTCGCATTGCCAGCAGTTATTTCATCCATAGTCACTTGAAGTTGTAGATTTTCCTTTACTTTCCTGGTTGCCACGTCACTGTGAATCACTTCCAGTGTGTATGCAGTTGTAGGGATAACGTAATTTTATTTAAAAAAAAATCATGAATATAGAAAACATAGTTTAAGGCTCACGTGTTGATTTTTTTTCCCCATTTCAACCTGGGAACAAAATAGAAAACCTGTGAATGGTTTAGTTGTAAATGAATTGATAATGTTCTCACATTTGAATTTCATTTGGATAAAACTGTCAGTAGCGGATTCAAAGAAGCTAATTCAAAATGGACTTCTGCGCAGAGAAGGAATAGAAACAGTATGAAAATTTCAATTAAATTTTATTTACATAGCATGAAATCACAACTACAATTGCCTAAAGGCACTTTATATTGTAAGGCAAAGACCCTACAATGATAAAAAGAACATAGAGAAAATCCCAACAATCATATGACCCGGTATGAGCAAGTGCTTTGGCAACAGTAGAAAGGAAAACCTCCCTTTTAACATGAAGAAACCTCCGGCAAGGCCAGGCTTAGGGAGGGACAGCCATCTTCCATGACCAATTGGGGGTGAGGGGAGGAAAACAGGACAAAGACACGCTGTGGTACAGAGCCAGAGATTAATAATAACTAATAATTAAATTGAGAACAGAGAATTGTATAAACACATAGTATAAGTGAAAAGGGTGACATTCAATGCATCATGGGAAAACACAAATAAGCCCACAGTCTGACAGCGAAGTTCTCTAATGAGGTGATATGGCACTAGAAGGTCACTTATAAGACCTGATTATTTAAGACTTTGTATGTGAAGAGCAGGATTTTAAATTCAGTTGCTGGATTTAACAGGGAGCCAATGAAGAAGCCAGTATGGGAGAAATACTCTTTCTCTTTCTAGTCCCTGTCAGTACTAGTCCCTGTCAGCCCAAAGCTGATAAACGCATAGACTGTTTTTTCAGCATCAGATGAGTATTTTGCTAAATGACCGTGACATATCTCCATGAAATGAAAGAATGCTACACATGTGTTTTGCCTTAGTGTCACCTCAAGTTGAATGCTTGCATAGATGCAGTTATCCCTTAGTTGATTCTTTGCCAGCTCCACTGCTAATACAGTAACTGCTAACATGAGTTAGCACGAGCTAACTCCTACATGCTCATATATATGTATATGGGAAAGCAGGTGGTAGAGAGCAGAAATAAGCACAGAGTGGGGATAAGTGACAAAACATGACTGATGATATTCAGTGAGTTACGCAAGTGTAGCAATTGTAGGGGGTACTGGGAATTCTGTAACAGCAACTGTATGCAGGCTACAGCAGCTCAAATGCCCAGTTTGAGATTTGACAATGAGATATGTAGAAGAAAATCAGTTAATTAATGAGCTGGGTAGTAGCAGTTTTAAACAGTGTGATCAGCTGATGTGCTGTGGTTAATTGACTGCTTTAATGTGCTTCACATTGGTCAGCTGACTTGGGTTAATGCATGCCTGGCAGACATTAACACAATGTTGTGTACACTGTTGGCTCTTTTAATAAGTCTATTTATTTTATTTTAGTTTATCGTAAGCCCGTGCATGCAGACCAGTACCTTTGACTCCCACCACACTCTGGAACACAAACATAGAGGAAATGTTTTCTGATGGTGTTGCAGAATCTTGATTACTCAAAGCCAGAAAGGAAAGAAAAGGAACACACGTATGTAAAGAAAGCTCTTAAAAAATGCGGTTATCCCAACTGGGCTATCATCAGATCAATAACGATGCACAATAACAATGGTCAGACATCAACATTGTCATCCTTTATGTCGCAGGTTTATCAGAGAAACTCAGGGAGAATCTTCTCCAAGCACGACATCCCAGTGCATGTCAAACCCAGCCACTACAAAAACTGGTTCATCCCAAGGACACAACTCCCAAACACAAACTAAACAACATAATAATAATAATAATAATACATTTTATTTAAATAGCGCCTTTCAAAGCACCCAAGGACACTGTACAACAGATAAAAACTGGAAATATACACAATGATAAGAATAGAAGATAAAAGTTAAAACATACAGAAATTTAAGAATAGGCAATTTTAAACAAATGAGTTTTAAGGGTGGACTTAAAAAGAGAGAATGAGCTAATATTTCTGAGGTCCGGGGGTAGGGAATTCCAAAGTCGAGGGGCAGAGCAACTAAAGGCCCTCCCTCCAATTGTGATCAGACGAGCAGAGGGAACAGAGAGAGAAAGAGAAGATGAAGATCTGAGGCAGCGGGATGGGAGCTTCATCTGTAATAAGTCAGAGAGGTACGGTGGAGAGAGAGAGTGAATAGCCTTGAACGTATACAGAATTATTTTAAAATGGATGCGAAATTTGACCGGGAGCCAGTGAAGTTGCTTCAGGATTGGGGAGATGTGGTGGGTAGAAGAAGTCCTAGTAATAATACGGGCAGCAGAGTTCTGGACACGTTGGAGCTTGTTGATAGATTTTTGTGTGAGGCCAAATAATAATGAGTTGCAGTAGTCAATTCTAGAGATAACAAGATTATGGATGAGAATGGCAGTGGCGTAAGGTGTGAGGAAGGGGCGGAGGCGATTAATGTTACGGAGTTGGAAATATGCTGCACGTGTAATATTATTGATATGCGAGTTAAAGGATAATGTGCTATCGAGAATGACACCCAAGCTTTTCACAGAAGGAGAGATAGGGACCAGTGAGTTATTGATGGTGAGAGAGAAATTGTTAATTCTGGATAGCAGTCGTTTGGTGCCAACCAGAAGAAGTTCCGATTTATTGCTGTTGAGTTTAAGAAAGTTGGAGGAGAACCAAGAATTGAGTTCAGCTAGACAGAGGATAAGGGAAGGTGGAGGAAGAGTAGAGTCAGGTTTGGTAGAGAGATAGAGCTGGGTGTCATCGGCGTAGCAGTGGAACTGAATATTATATTTACGAAAAATATATCCGAGTGGAAGAAGGTAGATGATGGAATTAAACCTCACAGGTGTGCCATAGTGCATGCTGTGCAGTGCAGCAGTGGCGGAGCGGGGGGGGGTTGGCTTAAGCCCGGGTTGTTTTTTCAGAAGCCCGGGGTCTTTTGGAGTGTAATTTTTTCATAGTTAGATGCCTGGCTGACAACTGTATAAAACAAAAAACTACACACAATATTCGAAGCACATAGTGCACACTGTGGGAATTTACAACTGTGCGTAAATCCCCCCTAATATTGGTATGATCCGAGCTCAGGCACTAAGCGGGGTGGGGCAGCTGCAGCCTGCGAGTGCGCTGTTGGAGAAACAGAGCCAGACAGACAGAGGAGAAGTGAAGTTCGACCAGGTACCAAAGCAAATCATTCGTACTGTACAAATAATGTAAATATGACGGTGTATCATGAAAGATTGATATCAAACTGATCACTTGACCCATATTACATTACTTGCTCTTCAATTGAATTAACAAATAGCGAAATGAAAAGCCGAACAACAACAATGCTGTTTCTTTAGAGAGTCTTAGCTTACATGTGTGTCTATTTCATATTTTCAGTTGTTACCCTCCACGGCTAAATAAATCGGTTTCAGTAATGTACTGATACACAAGAATGGACGTAAGGGGCTTCTTTCAATGAGAAAAGAAAAAACAGAAGAACATTTTTTTACTGTACAACATCAATTTAGAGTAAACTTGTTTTGTTTTGGATAAATAAATATTGAAATATCTTTTGAATTAGTTAAATGTCAGAATAAAGAGAGACAGAGCTTTCTATTTTTTTATCACTTTCATCAAATTTAGGAGTACATGTAAACTAAGTTTATTGTTAATTAATAAGAAAACTCCAGACGATTCCATTCTGAGCTGAAGAAGCTTCTGAGAGGTTAGTAGAGTCCATGTGAGTAAATTGGTGGCACAGCTGTGGATGCATATAAGGCAAAACACAGAGCCTGTTTCTTTGAAATGGGAAAATCAAGAAATGTCAACCAAAACACCAGGAAACGAATTGTGGAGCTCCATAAGTGTGGCTCAATTTTGAATACAATTTGGTGCCATTTGCAATTAAGAAATGCAGATAGTTTCTCTCTTTACTCTTAAAGTTAACAAATATGTTTTTTATATTTATTAATCTAAAAAAAATAAACATTTAGTCTGATTTGATGTTACAATTAAAAAAGTGTTTGTGTTTTCATCTGAAGAGTACGTAAATATCTGGTTTCAACTGTATATTTGATGATTGTCAGCACAAAGAGGGAGAGAGAGGAACAGAGAGGGATAGAGAGGAGAATGAGGACAGAACAGAGATGGAACAAGAGCAGGTGAGACACACGTTAGTCAAATGGTTGTTTACAAAAGAATCACCGTATCATAGGTACTCTTTTATCCCGTACCTAGTGTTTCTTTTTAGGTTTGTTATTTTTCAAGTTATATATTTATTAAGTTATGCAGGCTTGTTTGCACAACAAGGCTAAATAATTATATGAACTTTTCTGAATCTGTACTTTGGTAGAAATAAAAAAAATAAGTGTAGTGCAGGTCTATGATGATTTTTAGTGCTACTATCATCTAGTTTTGATTCTGGTTCTGTCTTGGTTAAGTCCTAAGCAGTCCTGATTTTGAACTGTTGCAGTCCTGTTTTAATTCCGGATCAGTTCTGGGTCTGGTTGAATTGGGGTTTAGTCCTTGTGTCTTGATACAGCCCTGATTATGTTCTGCCTTGCTGCTTAATTAAAAGCACCCCCCCCCCCCCCCCCAAAAAAAAAAAAAAAAAAAATCCCACATGCATACTACCCTTTAGGGCTAAGCCCCGGGTGTTTCAAATGTCTGGCTCTGATTTGAGGAGTGTATAGTGGGCTTCCCTCTGTACTTATCCTACTAGAGCTTAGTAGAGCATTTGATACTGTTGAACATAATATTTTATTACAGCGATTGGAGTATGATGTAGGTATAATTTCTTATGGTCTTCTTCTGACAGTGGACTGAATTTATCTTTATCTATACATGAAGCTAGATAACACACCAATTACTGCAGGAAGCTCTTAAAGACAAAAAAAAACCTGGATGACTTATAATTTCCTGCTTCTAAATTCAGATAAAACAGGGGGTACTGTACTCAGCCCTAAAAATCTTAGAAACATGGTATCTAACCAGGTGCTTACTCTGTCTTGGCCAGTAACACTTTGAGGAATCTTGAAGTCATTTTGACATTGGTCTTTCAGTGAACAAATTAAACAAATGTGCTGGGCTGCTTTCTTGCATTTGTTCAATAGTTCTAAAATTAGGAACACCCTGTCTCAGAATGATACTGAAAAACTAGTTTATGCATTTATTACTTTTAGGATGGACTATTCTAATTTACAATCAGGTTGTTCGAAAATCATCCTGAAAGTTAATCCACTTAATCCAAAATCCTACAACAGAAGTACTGACAGGTACTAGAAAGAGAGAGTATATTTATTCCATATTAGCTGCTCTTCATTGGCTCTCTGTTAAACCTCTGAGTAGTTTATTTTACGTAATTTTATATATTTATACACACACACATGCACACACACACACACACACACACACACATATATATATATATATATATATATATATATATATATATACACTGAACAAAAATATAAACGCAACACTTTTGTTTTTGCTCCCATTCCCCATGGGATGGACTTAGAGACCTAAAATTCATTCCAGATACACAATATAACCATCCCTCCCAAACAGTGGTCACAAATCAGTCCAAATGTGTGGTAGTGGGCACATCTGCTATATTGAGATAATCCATCCCACCTCACAGGTGTGCCACATCAGGATGCTGATCTGACACCATGAGTGCACAGGTGTACCTCAGACTGCCCACAACAAAAGGCCACCCTGGAAGTTTACAGTTTTTTGTTCTATTGGGGGTCTGGGGACCCAGAACCGGTCAGTATCTGGTGTGACCACCATTTGCCTCATGCAGTGCAACACATCGTCGCATGGAGTCTATCAGATTGTCAATTGTGGCCTGTGGAATGTTGGTCCACTCCACTTCAATGGCTGTGCGAGGTTGTTGGATATTCGTGGGAACTGGTACACGCTGTCGTATACGCCGGTCAAGCACATCCCGAACATGTTCAATGGGTGACATGTCCGGTGAGTATGCTGGGCATGCAAGAACTGGGACATTCTCAGCTGCCATCTGCCCTGAACAATGTGAACCATGATTCATCCGTGAAGCGCACACCTCTCCAACGTGCCAGACGCCATCGAATGTGAGCATTTGCCCACACAAGTCTGTTACGGCGACGAGCTGGAGTCAGGTCAAGACCCCGATGAGGACGACGGGCATGCAGTTGAGCGTCCCTGAGACGGTTTCTGACAGTTTGTGCAGAAATTGTTTGGTTGTGCAAACCAATTGTTCCAGCAGCTGTCTGGGTGGCTGGTCTCAGACGATCTTGGAGGTGAACCTGCTGGATGTGGAGGTCCTGGGCTGGTGTGGTTACACGAGGTCTGCGGTTGTGAGGCCGGTTGGATGTGCTGCCATATTCTGTGAAACGCCTGTGGAGACGGCTTATGGTTGAGAAATGAACATTCAATGCACGGGCGACAGATCTGGTTGACATTCCTGCTGTCAGCATGCCAATTGCACGCTCCCTCATTGCTTGTGGCATCTGTGGCATTTTGCTGTGAGACAAAACTGCACATTCCAGGGTGGCCTTTTGTTGTGGGCAGTCTGAGGTACACCTGTGCACTACTCATGATGTCAGATCAGCATCCTGATGTGGCACACCTGTGAGGTGGGATGGATTATCTCAATATAGCAGATGTGCCCACTACCACACATTTGGACTGATTTGTGACCACTGTTTGGGAGGGATGGTTATATTGTGTATCTGGAATGAATTTTAGGTCTCTAAGTCCATCCCATGGGGAATGGGAGCAGTAACAAAAGTGTTGCGTTTATATTTTTGTTGAGTGTATATAAAAAAACACCCAGCACGCCCCTGCGGGCGGTTTATCCTTCAAGCTCGGGTCCTCTACCAGAGGCCTGGGAGCTTGAGGGTCCTGCGCAGTATCTTAGCTGTTCCCAGGACTGCGCTCTTCTGGACAGAGATCTCCGATGTTATTCCCGGGATCTGCTGGAGCCACTTGCCTAGCTTGGGAGTCACCGCACCTAGTGCTCCGATTACCACGGGGACCACCGTTACCTTCACCCTCCACATCCTCTCGAGCTCTTCTCTGAGCCCTTGGTATTTCTCCAGCTTCTCGTGTTCCTTCTTCCTGATATTGCTGTCATTCGGAACCGCTACATCGATCACTACGGCCGTCTTCTTCTGTTTGTCTACCACCACTATGTCCGGTTGGTTAGCCACGACCATTTTGTCCGTCTGTATCTGGAAGTCCCACAGGATCTTAGCTCGGTCATTCTCCACCACCCTTGGGGGCATCTCCCATTTTGACCTCGGGACTTCCAGGTTATACTCAGCACAGATGTTCCTGTACACTATGCCGGCCACTTGGTTATGGCGTTCCATGTATGCCTTGCCTGCTAGCATCTTGCACCCTGCTGTTATGTGCTGGATTGTCTCTGGGGCATCTTTACACAGCCTGCACCTGGGGTCTTGCCTGGTGTGATAGACGCCAGCCTCTATGGATCTTGTACTCAGAGCTTGTTCTTGTGCTGCCATGATTAGTGCCTCTGTGCTGTCTTTCAGTCCAGCTTTGTCCAGCCACTGGTAGGATTTCTGGATATCAGCCACCTCCTCTATCTGCCGGTGGTACATACCGTGCAGGGGCCTGTCCTTCCATGATGGATGATGGTTCCTTGTCTCCCTCCTCTTTCTTGGGTTTCTGCTGCCTGAGGTATTCACTGAGCACTCGGTCAGTTGGGGCCATCTTCCCAATGTATTCTTGGATGTTCGTTGTCTCATCCTGGACTGTGGTGCTGACACTCACCAGTCCCCGGCCCCCTTCCTTCCGCTTAGCGTACAGCCTCAGGGTGCTGGACTTGGGGTGAAACCCTCCATGCATGGTAAGGAGCTTTCTTGTCTTTACGTCAGTGGCTTCTATCTCCTCCTTTGGCCAGCCTATTACCCCAGCAGGGTACCTGATCACGGGCAGGGCGTACGTGTTGATGGCCCGGATCTTGTTCTTACCATTCAGCTGACTCCTCAGGACTTGCCTGACCCTCTGCAGGTACTTGGTGGTTGCAGCCTTTCTAGCGGCCTCTTCATGGTTCCCATTTGCCTGCGGGATCCCCAGGTACTTGTAACTGTCCTCTATGTCTGCAATGTTGCCTTCTGGTAGTTCAATCCCCTCAGTTCTGACTACCTTCCCTCTCTTTGTTACCATCCGACTACACTTCTCCAGTCCGAACGACATTCCAATGTCATTGCTGTATAGCCTGGTAGTGTGGATCAGTGAATCGATGTCTCGTTCACTCTTGGCATACAGCTTGATGTCATCCATGTACAGGAGGTGGCTGACAACTGCTCCGTTCCGTAGTCGGTATCCGTAGCCAGTCTTGTTAATGATCTCACTGAGGGGGTTCAGGCCTATGCAGAACAGCAGTGGGGACAGAGCATCTCCTTGGTAGATCCCGCACTTGATGGTGACTTGTGCTATGGGCTTGGAGTTGGCCTCTAGTGTTGTACGCCACATCCCCATTGAGTTCCTGATGAAGGCTCTTAGGGTCCTGTTGATCTTGTACAATTCTAGGCATTCCAGTATCCAGCTGTGGGGCATTGAGTCATAGGCCTTCTTGTAATCAATCCAGGCAGTGCACAGGTTGGTCAGTCTGGTCTTGCAGTCTCGGCTGACTGTTCTGTCTACCAGTAGCTGGTGTTTTGCGCCTCTGGTATTCATGGGGGTATTCATATATATATATATATATATATATATATATATATATATATATATATATATATATATATATATATATATATATATATGTGTATATATGTATATGTGTATATGTGTATATATGTATATATATATGTATGTATATGTGTATATATGTATATGTATATATGTATATGTATATATGTATATGTATATGTATATAAATATATATATATATATATATATATATATATAAATATGTATATATACATATTTGACATACTTATTCAGTAATGCGCATACATTCTTATATTTGTACATATATTTATTCTTATAATTCTCAGATTCCTATTCTTATATTTTGCTTTGTTCTTATGCTATTGTGTTTTGCACACCTCTGTTGCTTGTGAAGCTTGCACACAAGAATTATACTCGCATGTGCTGTACCAGTGTACGAGCACATGTGATGTGACAATAAAAGTGATTTGAATAAATTTAAAATTCTTCTTGTCATATGCAACGTCTTGAAAAATTCAATTCAATTTCATATCAGTTTTATTTATATAGTTCTAAATCACAACAACATTTGCCTCAAGGCCCCATCTCATCTTTAAGACGTCATAGTACCATATCATGAAATTTTGATTTTAATTGTGGTTTCTAAGGTGTTTAAAAATAGAATAGTAGGCAGTCTTCAGCTTTCAGGCCCCTCTTCTGTAGAGTAAATGGTAAATGGTCTGTATTTGTATAGCGCTTTACTTGGTCCTAAGGACCCCAAAGCGCTTTACACTATACACAATCATCCACCCTTTCATACACTGGTGATGGCAAGTTACAGTGTAGCCACAGCCACCCTGGAGCGCTCTGGACACTGGCGCCACCCTCTGGTAAATGGACTGGTTCTTATATAACGCTTTTCTACTCATCTGAGCACTCAAAGCGCTTTACACAACGTGTGCATTCACCCATTCACAAGCACATTTTTCTAATAGCTAACATTCACACACATTCATACTCCAATGGATGCATCGGAGAGCAATTTGGGGTTAGTATCTTGCCCAAGGATATTTGGCATGCAGACTAATCGAACCACCAACCTTCCGATCAGTAGATGACCTGCTCTACCACCTGAGCTACAGCCACCCCACCACCAGTAGGCAACAGGTGAAGTGTCTTGCCCAAGGACACAACAACCGGAGCCGGGCTCGAACCGACAACCTTCCGATTTCAAGACGAACACCTAACTCTTGAGCCACGATCGCCCCACTAGAGCTAGTCCCCAGTTTTGATTTGGGAGACAGACGATCTCTCTATCTTTAAGATTAAGCTTATGATGATGATGTACTGGCTGCATCTTTTTCACCTGTTTTTACTCTGTGTGTTTTCACACTTTGCATCAAATTTTGCATACACTTTTTGTCCTGTCTCTCTTGGCTGACCTTCCCTGAGCCTAGTTCTGCTGGAGGTTTCTTCCAGTTAATAGGGAGATTTTGCTTTCCAAGTGCTTGGTCATAGTGGGTTGTCTGATTGTTTGAGTATTCTCTCTATTTTTGTAGGGGTCTTTACCTTAAAATATAAAGAGCTGTTATGATTTAGTGCTATATAAATGACATTGAAGTAGCTAGTATTCAGCAGTCATTTTGCCTGTAGTCACTTAAAGTTGTCAAATGGCATTCACTTTTTATGGTCTCTGGTGACCACGTGACTTCCAGTGTGGTTGAAGCTTTTAAGATATGTCATGTTACTTTGCCAGGACAGTGGCTCTTTGTTTCTTCGATTAGACGCTCACCAACTTTCTTGGAATGTGTCCTGACTGCAGCACTGCATTTACAAGCATGGCACTGATATTCATCTTGTCATCAAGCACTGAATGTTCTCTGACTCTTGCAGTGAAAAAAAAATTATCCAGTGGTCTGTTAGAAGTCATACCTTCATGTATAAGCCCATGTCTCAGTATATAAGAATCAAAACTGTTCAGTTTCTTTTTTTATATATTAAAGGGTTAATATTGATTATTAAATTATGGAGTTTAAAGTTTTTTAAAAACTGTATAATCATAATAAGTTTGAGGGTAATATGCAGGGGGCTAGTTGCCAGATTTCCCTGGTTGTTAAGTTTCATCTCCTCCTGCTCCACAATCCCCTTCAGGCACTCTGATTTGCAGACAACTCTGAGTCTAATGTATGAGCATTCACCCTGTTATCACAGATGCCCACCCAGTACAACACCGCCACATAGTTTATGGTCTACGCTGATCTGTACTTCTTGACCATCATGCATCGAGCTTAATAAACTTTCATAAAAATATTTCAATGTTTTCTTCATATCCAGAAAGGCTATTGTTGCATCTCTCTGTCACCCAGCTGATCTAAACACACCTCATTCACATCCTACCACAATCAAACCCTGTTACAACATACGGTCTAATTTCAGATATGGCTTTTGTTAGTAATATTGACAAAGATTACATTAACTGCATATTGTTTGTGGATACATTTTTGTGTGGTCTAAACATATTTGCTGTTCATAGGGGAACCAAAGGCAAGGACATCAGCACTATCAAGTCATTGAGGGTTCTTCGAGTTCTCAGGCCTCTGAAGACCATCAAGCGCCTGCCAAAACTCAAGGTTTCACTTCATCACTTAAATCACTTTAAGCATATTTGCACTGCACAAGACACTAAATAATGTGGATTGCACAACACTGGTCACTATATTCTTCATTTCCAGTTAATACTTGTACAGCTGCTGTTATTGTATATATATATTTATATTTCTTCATACATTCTTATATAGTTCTATACTGTGTATTGTGTATTTTGTTGTACAGTTATTTTATTTTCAACTTTAATTTATATATTTTATCTTATTTTTTCCCAGTTAAATTTACCCTTCATTCTAATTTGTGTTGTACCGTTATTTCATTTTTAACCTTAATTTTTTATATTTTATTTTATTCCTTCCTAGTTAAATTTACCCTTTTTAATTTTTCATATTTATTTCCTATCTTATTCATAGCCTTTTCTTTTTTTTTTCTTTAGGTCACGAGCAGTTGTCTAAGCATTTCACTGCATATCGTACTGTGTATGACTGTGTACGTGACAAATAAAATTTGAATTTGAGGTTCAATTCTAGGACTTGAGTACACCCCCTTTAAAAAGTACAAATTTAATCAGTAGCTCAATGAACAAAAAAACACTTTCCCAAATTTTCACAAAGCTGAGTTTTAGTCAACACTCCATAACATGAAAATAAGGTTAATAATATAACTTAGATCACAAAATCTTCAGTTTTACTCAAATTGGTTGAAGCAAAAATGAATACACCCTGCAACAAAAACTACTACATCTGGTATTTTGTATTGCCACTGTGATTTTCAGGGACAGCACAAGTCTTCTAGGCATGGTAAGAACAAGTTGGCAACATATTGCAACATCTATCTTTTTCCATTCTTCGAGAATAACCTCTTTTAGAGCCTGGATGCTGAACGGAGAGTGATGCTCAACTTGTTGCTTCAGAATACCCCACAGGTGTTCGATTGGGTTCAGATTAGGAGACATACTTGACCAGTCTATCACCTTCACCCTGTTCTTCTTCAGAAATGCAACAGTAGCTTTAGATGTGTGTTTTGGATCATTGTCGTGTTGGAAAAGTGCACAACAACCAAGTGCACGCAGTGATGGCAGCATCTTCTCCTTCATTATAAAGCAGTACACAACATTAAGTTCATGATACCATCAATGAAATGCAGCTCCCCAACACCAGTAGCACTCATGCAGCCCCACATAAGGACACTGCCACCTGTCGGTCACGAACGAAATGGCTCTTAGAGCCGGATCTTTGATGTGAACGAGCCGGATCTTTGATGTGAACAACGCGAGCCGGCTCCTTATCGTGAACTGTGGGGGGTTTTTTCTTTCTCTTTTTTCCGCTTCACTCCGCATGCGAGCCTTGTGCTTTACGCTGGGATGAGGGGGGAGGGGCGGTAGTTACACTCAGTAGCACAGGAACAGACCGGGAGGGAGAGAAAGAGAAAGAGCCAGGGACAACAACGTCACATTAGAAAGGTATAGTAATCATCCACAACTATTTTCAGTTGCAGATGATAAAGGATTCAGAAAGTTTATTCATGCAGGTCCATATGACAGAGAATATGCATGTTCTTTTTGTTTTCATATTTTAATTTATATTTAATTGTGTTGTGGTTTGCAGTGTTTTGTGTTGTTTCACTTTAAATTTGTAAAAGGAAAAAGCTGAAAATTTAAATTGTTAAAAGTTGAAATGTGAATAGTTGATTTTTGTATTATATGATTTATTTATTACATTTTATGTGGAGTGAATAAATAAAAGTATATTTACGGTGGCCCCTACAGGCAAAGCATGTACAAACTTCAAAACAGGTATGAACTCTAAAGCACATACAAAAGACAACAGAAGTGCTCCAGGATGCTAGGTGCAATGTTGAGCTTTTGTTACCTAGTGGCTACACAAGCCAGGAAGTACCAACGACCGGATTTGGTGTGTGGTAATAACAGGTAAATGAACATTTTTTTAAATTATTTGAATATATATGAGTGCTTGTGTATAAATACACAAACAATACACACATGCTTTCAATTGTGTAATTTAAGTGATCTAGGTAGCTCTGTTTTGGAAGTTCAGTTCATGCTAGAAATGTGTTTTGGAGTTTGTACATGTTTCATCTCTAGGGGCCACCGCCAGAGGTGTGGACTCGAGTCACATGACTTGGACTCGAGTCAGACTCGAGTCATTAATTTTATGACTTTAGACTTGACTTGAAAAAATGTTCTAAGACTTGTGACTTGACTTGGACTTTTACACCAATGACTTGGGACTTGAATTGGACTTGAACCGGTTTACTTGAAAAGACTTGATATTTTACCCCAAATATAAAATTTAACATGCATATTATATAGAGATTGAAAATGTGACGTCATTCACGGGTAGAACCGCAAAGGATTCTGGGAACTCGTGGCAAGCGGTACTAGCGCACGCAGGCTTTCAATTGAAATCAGTCACACAGCGATAAAAAGAAACACAAAAATGTCAAGAAGCTGTTGTATTATTAACTACAATAGCCGGTCGCATGACAGCCACGGGAAGCCGACGGGTAAAGAGATCAGTTGTTATCGGATTACGTCGTTGAAGAGAAATTGTTCGAGCCATGTTTCCGAAGTAACAAAGACGCGACTGGATTGCAGCCATTCAAAGATCAAATATAACGTCCCAGAACCCTCCAGCTCACAGGTTAGTCTGCTCCAAGCATTTACACAAAGGTCAGTCTGCTGTTGTAGTTAATGCGTCATTTTCATAACATAATTGGTGATATAGGTTACAAGCAAGTCTGGCGCTGAACAGAAATTGTCGCGCTATGCTCCTTTATTTATTGTGCATAAATAGTGAATTGTCCTGACACAATATTGCGTTTCGCTTCTGTTATTATGGTACATTGACAAAAACACATACTTTTATTCACAGGATAAAACAGTTGTTTTGTATCACTAATTGTCCAGTGCGATTACAGCATACAATATTATTGTCACTGCTACATTTCTGTAAGGCGTACCAGAAATTATTTCCACTACTAATTAATTACCGTTAAGCTCAAAGGTTATATTAATAAACGGTTAACGAATGTGTATTTATGACGACGATTTGTGAGACTGGTAAACTTATGATACGTACGATGGTCTTTACTTTCTACACGGTGCATTTCAAGGTCCTGCACCCATCCGTCGGTAAACTGTACCTGGGCTTGTTGCAGTGACCGGAAGTTACTAAACTTCACGAGTGTATGCACTCACAAGAACCGTATAATTATAAATATGCATATAAATATGCTACGATGAGATAGCTGACTTCATCTAACTAGCAAATGTTGTCCAGGCTACGTTGGTGATGCAGTTTTTTTAATGTATATGATATTTTTGTCATGCGATTTTAAAGCCGGTGTTGTGCCAAAAAGTGATTGTCTGCCAAAAAGTGATTTCCAGTGTTTCTGTGTATTTTTTATGTGTAATATCTTTACGTATGTTCGTAAATAGACTTCGGTGAACAGGGGATACAAAGGGGTTACATAAAGAATTAAAAAATTATCTGTTTTTTAAGTATCTTTACAACTTGTACTTACATTATAACCAATCCGGTCCTTTATCCCCACTTAAAATATTTTTACAGAACTATTGTAATATTTGCTGCCATTTCTGCTGTCCTGTTGGGCAACTTACTCTTACAAAATACATTTTTAATGTTAATGAGATTTTTTTTACTGCATAAATAAAGGTTATATAAAAGTCGCTGCCAAAAACTGATTGCGGCTTGTATCTTGCTTCACGAATGTTGTTTGTGGCTCAAGATGACTTTATGTCATCCATAAGGGATGCATTTGACATATGTTTAACATATTATAGCCCAACAAGTTACTTATAGCACTTTAAATATGAGCAATCGCTTTTTGGCAAATACCGGAAATCAGTTTTTGGCAGACAATCACTTTTTGGCACAACACCGGTCCTACAACCGCATCCAAGAATAACATGCAGCTTATCTCAGAACTGTCGGTGAAAATTATTCTTGGAGCTAGGTTTAATTGAGCTGCATTTTAAAGAGGTGCAATTTCACAATTTGTGTATATTTTCTAAGTTCACTATTTTGTCATGTGTTGAGAAAAACACAGATTTAAAAATTACATGGTCTAATATTTACATTTAGCATAACTGCAACATACTTTTTTCTTTTTTTTTTTTTTTAAAGACTCGAAAGGACTTGAAATTCAAAATTTCAGACTTGTGACTTGACTCGGACTTTTACACCAGTGACTTGAGACTCGACTCTGACTTGCCTGACATTACTTGAGACTTGACTTGAGACTTGAGGATAAAGACTTGAGACTTACTTGAGACTTGCAAAACAATGACTTGGTCCCACCTCTGGCCACCGCATATATTTATATATAAAAATATATAAATAAAACCACTTTTTTATTTTACATTAGTAATTCCTTTTGTGCATAATTTTATATTATTGTTAATAATTAATTAATTAAAGCAACAAAACAACCTGAAGAGCCGGTTCGGAGCCGAAAGAGCCAGCTCTTTTTAGTGAGCCGAACCGAAAGAGCCGGTTCTCTAAAAAGAGCCGGAAATCCCATCACTACTGCCACCACCATGTTTCACTATAGGCACCATGCATTTCTTTTTGAAATCCTCACCTTTACCACGCCATACAGTTTTGAAACCATTAGTTCCAAAAACAGTGATCTTTGTCTCATCACTCCAGATTATAGAGTCCTAGTAGTCTTCATCTTTTTCAGCATGGGCCATAGCAAATTCTAGGCGTGCTTTTTTGTGCATGGACTTTAGGAGAGGCTTTCTTCATGGACGATACCCATGCATGCCATTCCTCTGAAGTGTGCGCATCAGAAGACGCTCCTGTCAAGATGTTAACTTACGTGGAGAGCCTGGACGTCTCTGTACAATGGTTGCAATTCCATCTTTTTTAAATTTTTGGATCACTTTTGCTACAGTGCTTTGACTGATATGTAAAGCTTTTCTGATCTTATTGTAGCCCTCACCTTTTTTGTGTAAAGAAATTATTTCCTTTCTCAGATTTTGTGACATTTCTCTTCCATGTGGAGCCATTGCTGACAGCATGAAATGGGAAGTGTCATGGTCCTGGGTCTCCTGACCCAGCGTTTTTAGTTCTTTGTGATTTTTGTATTATTGTACTTGTGTGTGATTTATTCTATGGCTTCTAGTTTTGATCCCTTGCCCTTCATGTCTCTCTGTGTCCCCTCTGTTCTGTGTAATTGTGTGTCTTTGCATGTTTGAGTTTTCTTGTTTTCTGTCACTCTGCATTATGTTCTCATGGTTGGTCTTCTTAGACCTCTGCCTTATGGTTTATGTCTCTGTGTTTTTTAGTTGCTGTCTCCACTGTGTCAAGTTCGCGTCTCTGTGTGATACTTCCTGTTTTACTTTGATGGTCCGTGTCTTATGTGAATGCATCCTGCTTTGCTTGTCTCGTCAGTCCTGATTTCTCCCAACTGTGCCCTCCTTCTGTGTCTCATTCCCCTTGTTACTTCCCAGTGTATTTAAACCCTGTGTTTCTCTGAGTCAGTGTCGAGTTGTCCCTCATGACTGTGTGTTTCTACTTGTAGCTCCCTGTGTGTTTTGATAGTCTTCTCAGTTTAGATTTTGTAGAGTTTTTGTGTTCAGCAATACAAGCTGCCATTTTGAGTTCAGTCCTGTCTCCAGTGAGTTTGCGTTTGGGTCCAATTCCTGCCAGGAAGGGCTTTTCTTTGTTAATTAATGTCCTTTTATAGTCACCTGTCTGCTGGACATCTCTTAAATGAATCATTAGACTCACCTGTGCTTGAATGCCTGTTAATTCGAATTTTGAAGTCTTAAGCGTGGCTTTTCTCCTAATTGGGGTGTACTCATTTTTGCGACATGGGCTTGAATGAATTTGTTAGGAAAATCACTTTTTTGTGTGCACAAATAAACAAATCTTGTTTGCAATCAATGGCCCACATTTGTGGGAATATTTTGTAGTAGTATCTCATAGAAAGGAAACTAAAGGTTTTCTGACAAACGTAGTGGGGTGTACTCATTTATGCTGAGCACTGTAGCAGTTAATTAGTAGTCATTTTGTAGATAGCTCTAGTTAAGAAAGCAGCATAGTAACAAAAGGACCAGCATTAAATCGTATTTACAAATTTTGTGTAATCTTCTTCATTTAAAATTTAAAATCTGTTTGTGTCCTCAGGCGGTGTTTGACTGTGTGGTTAACTCTCTGAAGAATGTGCTGAACATCCTCATTGTTTACATCCTCTTCATGTTTATCTTTGCCGTCATCGCAGTTCAGCTCTTCAAGGGGAAATTCTTTTATTGCACTGATGAGTCCAAAGGCCTGGAGAAAGACTGCAAGTTGGTCTAAAAAAAATCCCCACAGCCTCACTTCATATTTCAGAGCTTAAGTAACTAAACTTTCAAATGCTACTTATTGTGTGCCTGTCTCCACTTGCTTTATTTCTTACAGAGGACAATTCCTAGATTATGACAAAGACGAGGTGGCCGCCATGCCCAGAGAGTGGAAAAAGTATGAGTTCCATTATGACAATGTGCTGTGGGCTTTTTTGACCCTCTTCACTGTCTCGACCGGGGAGGGCTGGCCAACGTAAGTACAGCTAGTCTGATTATTAAAATGTATTCAATGAAAAACAGGGCTTGTCCAGGAATGTAGTTCCTTGTTCATAAATGTAGCCTTACATGATTCCAATGAGAAAACTAACTATTTAAAAATGCAAATAAAACTGAAAATAAAAACTTACCAAGACAGAAGTTCATCCAAATATTCAGAAGGCTCTGGTATGATGTTCAAGCCAACAAGCAGAAAACCCAATACATTAATCAGAAAAGATCATAGCATCATAAAGTTCAATTTTATTTATACAGGACCAAATGACACTAACAAACCCTTCAAGGTTTATATTGTAAGGTAAAGATTATGGAAGCTCTTTTCCACCACACAAAAAAAGTATCCATAACTTGAAATTTTGAGTTATTTACTCGAAATTTCGACTTATTAACTCAAAATTTTGAGAAAAGTAATTAAAAAATTTGAGTTGGCTCTGCCAATTAGCAATCTACATGAACGACATTTTGTTGTTACCTGGAAGGATATGGCACAGAGGAATGCCTACTCAAAACCGGATTGCAACAAATTGGCACTTTCTAGAGTATGTTTGCCGATAGTAATGCCATGGGATTCGGCTAATAACACAAGGATTTCATTGTTACGTCCCAGGGGGTCCTTTTGTCCCTCTGTGGGGGGGATACTCCCACTAGGTTTATATCTGGGACTCTTCACCATTTGACCTTAGAACTGAAGAAGCTTCTCGGATGAGAGGTGAAACGTCTTCAAGCAACTTAAAGAAGTCCAGACGCTTTTCTTTGCAAGCTCCTTTGACTACGATGACCTGGATGACTGAGAACCTTCACAGACACATTGTTACGTCCCAGTCTAGGGGTACAGGAACGTAACATAAGAGTTAAAAAAGGAAGTGAACCCGCCCTGGGCCCCAAAACCATACACAGAAAACACAATTTCTTAGTGAACGGTGCTTTATTTTTCTACACTGAAAATGAAACTCCGGGGTGAACAAAGGCCAAAATAACAAACAAAACAAGCTAAGTCAGGTGAGGAGGTGCTATCTAAAACCCTATGTGAAACAAAAACCAAACAAAAGACAAATGCTACACCTAACTCCCTAACTGAAATAAACAGGAGAAAATAGTACAAGGAAAATAATAAGGCAGCTCACCCCTTCTGTTTCAGTGCTATTTACAATGTGCTATTTACAAGTGAAAACTATTGTACATACTATGTACAAAGCTCAGTAAGTCACGAGAGTCACAAATATCACAAAGTTTGGAGGCCAGGGTCAGGTCTATGCTGCTGTCAGTTGCTGCCCCGAACAACTGCTGGTGAGGGATTTTTAAAGCAACCATGATCAGGGGACCAATCAGCAGCCGTCAGCTTATCCAATCAGGGACCTGCAGGGACTTAAAGACACAGACAGAACAAGAAACAGCCACCAAGAGACATTATGACCAGGGCCGTAATTCAAATTTTTGAGAAAAGTAGTTAAAAAATTCGAGTTAGCTCTGCCAATTAGCAATCTACATGAACGATGTCATTTTGTTGTTACCTGGAAGGATATGGCACAGAGGAATGCCCACTCAAAACCGGATCGCAACAAATTGGTGCTTTCGAGAGTATGTTTGCCGATAGTAATGCCATGTGATTCGGCTAATAACACAAGGATTTCAGCATTTCTGAAGCCACACTGAAAATACTCAGCAATTTGTGCATTAGTATTACAGTACTAAGCTACTGTAATACTAATACAGTAGCTTAGTATTACAGTAGCTAAGCTACTGTAATACTGGTAGCTTAGCCATGTCATTTGTAGCTGAGGGCTTCAGCTTCCGGGTAACAAGGAAATGACATCATTCACGTAGATTACCACGTAGATTACCGATTGGCAGCACTAACTCAAAATTCCGTGTTACTTATCTCAAAATTTCGAGAAAATAACTTGAAATTTCAGAACTAACTGGCACTAAATGGAAGGAGCATATAACCCCAGCCTCTTTACACTGGGTCACTGTTCCTTACAGGATCCAATTTAAACTCTTACTTTTTTGTTTTTAAGGCACTTACCAGCCAAGCCCCTTCTTACCTGTCTGAGCTCCTAATTATTTTTGCTCTAGAGAAAACCATGAGGTCCAGTTCAAAACTCATGTTGTCAATTCCACGGACTACTTCATTCTTGTGGCGACAGAGCCTTCTCTGTGGCAGGTCACAGACTTGTGTTGTGCATGGTGAACCAATACAGGAATTGAGCCATATATTCGGTGTGGGGGAGATTACCCTCTTTATGACCAAGGATGTTGTTAAAAACAGTTGTGAGCAGGAGGTCACACAAACGCACCCCCATGACACACACACACACGTGCACACACACACACACACACACATAGTGCCTTGTCTTTTGTAACCAAGGGGGGTAACCAATGCAACACAAGCACCTCGCACCTTTACGGTGGGAGGTGGTTATTTGTTTTTGTTTTTTTGTTTTTTGCCTGTCCCATTTGGTTCTTTAGCCGTCAGAATTGTTGTCTGAAGACCAACAAGGATACCCAATGGATTTATTTTGCCAAATGGATGATCAGGGCATTGCCGTATTGGTCCATTTGATCGACCTTTGTTTTTATTATTTATTTTATTTTATTTTCAATTGTTACAGACAGGACAGACATGAGTGAGGGATAGGAAAGGGAGAAAGAAAGAGGAAGGAAAAGAAAAACAGAAGGGGAGAGGGACAGTGAGAAAGGGGAAAAAAATAAAAATAAAAATCTCCTGGATCACCTGTTGAGAGAAAAAGAATAGAAAACAAGCAAAAAAAAACAAAACAAAGCAACATACTAAACACAACACCATTGCATTAATCTAGCTAAGTGTAAACAGCAGTAAATACTAAATATTGAATATTGTTGTGCAGTACGCAGGACAGACAGCGCACAATGTGCTTTGAAGTAGCAGCCAAGAAAGGTGTGATTTAAGTCTACGAACAGTGAGCATCCATGTGCACACCAGTGTGGATCAGCGCGCTTGTATTCAAATGGTTTCCCCATGTAATGGTCCACAAGAGGGTGTAGGGAGCCATAGCCCCATCCCCCAGGGCATGAAGCAGGCACGGAGGAGATCCAGGCCCCAGACATCCAGAGGCCCCAGAGTGCGAGAGCTCAAGGAGGACCACTGGAGGGGCATCCGTGCCACCCTCATGGGAAGGGCTGAGGATCCCCAGACGAGGGGTCACCCAGTAGCCACCGAGCAGAAGCTAGAGGGGCCTGCACCGGCCTGCCAGAGTGGACCGAGCCGCAGGCCCAGAGGCCGGAGGCCCGAGGGCCCCCCGCGCCACGGAAGAGGCCTGACCGAGCAACAGGCGCCAGGCCCCGCCAAGTAGCCACCGGGAGTGAGCTGGTACATACCTGAGCGCCCAGCCCCGGACACCAAGAACCACCAATGCACCGACCCCTGTGTTGTGTATTGTAAGAGGACCATCCTGTCCTGTAAAAAAAACTGTGGTGTAGAAGTGAACTTATAGTGAACCTTGCCAAAATGTGAGTGTGCTTAGGCCACAGTGACTTGAGTGAGATGGTTGGACAGGGGCAGATACGACTGGTAAAAGCCAGAGTAGAAATTATTGATCAGTTCCCTCCTCCTACTCCTGCTACTCATCAAATTATATGTCACCACTGATATACTGACCTGTTTTCACCTCTTGTAAATAAAATAGTTTATGCATACCATGAATGGGCTTCCTCTTTTGTTTCAAGCTACTTGTAAAATAATATAGAGAATATAAGAAGCTGCAAAATGGTGCCTAACTCAAAATGAGATGAACCAAACAAAAAACAGCTAAATTTAAAATATCTGACGTTTAAATAATAAATAAATAAAAAATATATCTTATTTGTATAGCACCTTTCTAGACAGAATCACAAAGTGCTGCACTTAAGATAACAAATAATCAAAGGGTAAACCAGACAATATAAAACAGGCAGAAATTTAACCAAAAACAGTTTTAAAAAGGTGAGTTTTGAGTTGTTTTTTAAAAACAACTACCGAGTCCATGGTTCTTAATGTATGAAGGAGAGTTCCACAGTCTCGGGGCCACAGTGGCAAAAGCTCTGTCACCCTTTGTTCTCATCTTAGTCTGTTTTATAGCAAGTAAGCCCTGATCAGATGACCTCAGGGACCTGCTAGGGACATAGGGCTGTAGCAGATCGGCGATGTAGGGTGGTGCCAGTCTAAGGCTCTAAATGTCAAGACTAGGATCTTAAAATGTACTCTAAAGTCAACAGGAAGCCAGTGTAGCTGAAATAGCAATGGTGCCACATGTGAATACTTGGAGGTTTTGTCAACAGCCTAGCTGCAGTGTTTTGCACAACCTGCAGACGATCCAGAAAACCTTTGCTTAGACACATAAACAAAGAGTTACAATAGAGATTGACAGACCACGTGACTTTCGCGCATTGCATTGTGAGTACGAGTGGCAGCAAAATCAAAACACTGCATCAAGCGCTAGCATTTCCAGCACCAGTAATCATTAATTCTGCGGTTTTAATCCCTACTTGCATTTTATTTGCCCCAAAAACAGTTATGTACAAAATGACGGAGAACACGGCAGGTCCGTACAAAGACAGACTTGACGAAAATGCAAAAAAAAAAAGTACGAGGAAAAATCAAAGGAGTGAAAGGGTTAAACCCATACGTGCATACAGAGTGGAGTAAGGACGTTAGCGTGCTGCCCAACTTTTATCACGCACATATTCATTATTAGATGGTCCTAAGTGTGAATGCATACACTCACAAAATGTTTAGCAACTTCAGATCCCTGCAACAAGCCCAGGTCCAGTTTACTTTGGTGATTTGGACTATTCCATTTCACAGCTGTTGTTAATTTTCTTTCCTTTATCTCATGTACAGGCCAACGCAATCTATTTGTCTTTTTAGGTTGTAGTATTACACAACATTTTCAGATCTAATAGAAATAAAATAAGTGTTTCGTAATTCATTCAATTTATTGTCTTTATTTATAACTGGCGATATTGTTTCATTCTATTATAGAATCTTACAAGAAAGAGGCAAAATTGTATTCCATTATGCTTTATTAGCAAATCAATAATGCAAAAAACACCAAAAAACATTGCAAAATAACATACTGGAAAACAGTTATTCATCACTTGATTGCTTCAATACAACCCTTGGACACATACTGTATATACGGGACTTTTTGTGGCTGTTTTGATATCGCTCTCTCTCTCTTAACCAATCAAATCTCGCTGTGGTAGCAGCTTTAAACTTAGTATGACCCAGGTTGATAGAGGGTTCCCAGTCTGGATTGCATTCCAGCATTTAGGCTGGTTTTCCTACAAAACACTACAAATATTAGCACGCAAAGCCACAGTGAACAAAGCAGCATAGCGAAACCAATTCAATTCAAATCAATATAAGGCTTAATTGTAACCTACATCAACAATTATGTTATGATAAATTACGTAATAACTACAACAGAAGACTCTGTGGAAATGCTTGGAGCAGACTTAAATGTGAGCTGGAGTGTTCTGGAATGTTATATTTGGTCTTCGAATAGCTGCAATCCAGGCCATCTGTCTGCTCTTTGTTACATTGGAAACATGGCTTGAACAGTTTCTCTTTCATGACGTAATCTGATAAAAAATCTCTTTACCCGTCAGCTTCCCGTGGCTGTCTTGCGACTGGCTATTGCAGTTAATAATACAACAGCTTCTTGCCATTCTTTGTGTTTCTTTTTATTGCTGTGTGACTGTTTTCATGTGAAAGCCTGCATGCGCTAGTACCGCTTGCCACTCGTACCTACAATCCTTTGCGGTTTTACCCCGGAAATGACGTCACATTTTCAATCTCTATAGTGAGGAAATAAATGCATGTATAGCTATCTCCAGTTTCGAGTGAGATAAAATAGGGCTTAACACATTTCTTAAATGATAAAAACAAGACCAAACCAGAGATTTCACATGCCCATCCAATGTGAGAGTCGAGTCAAAAGTGACACCTAAATTCCTGATAGAGGATTTAACATACCGTATTTTCACGACCATAAGGCGCACTGTGCTAAAAGGCGCAGTCTCAGTTATGTGTGCCCTTACTGTATTTAACACACACATAAGGCGCACTGGACCATAGGGCGCATACAAGTACCGTATGCGTATTTAAAAATAAAGCGGGAGCAAACCTGAATTCGGTACCTTACTCACATTTCTATTGCCGGTAATCGTCATCATCAACAACACACAAGCATACAAGTGTGCATATTTAAAAATAAAGCAGGAGCAAAACTGAGTTTGGTACTCACATTTTTATTACCAATAATCGTCATCATCAACAACACACAAGCATACAAGTGTGCGTATTTAAAAATAAAGCAGGAGCAAAACAAAGTTTGGTACTCACATTTTTATCATCAATCAAACCCATCGAAGTCCTCATCCTCTGTGTCTGAATTGAACAGCTGCGCTAAATCTCCATCAAACATGCCAGGTTCACTGTCTTCACTGTCAGAGTCACTTTCTGTGCCGTGCGGCTCCTCGGAAACGATGCCGGCTTTTGCGAAAGCTCGAACAACAGTGCCAGCAGACATTTTAGCCCAAGCATCTACAATCCATTGGCAAATTGTGGCGTAACTCGCCCGGCGCTGCCTTCCACTCTTAGTGAAACTGCGTGGAAAAAACCACCTGGTCTCCTTTCATACACCTCCCTCAGCCAGTCTTTCATCATTTCCTCATCCATCCACCCCTTTTCATTTGCCTTAATGATGATTTCTGCTGGAAACTTCTCTTTAGGCAAAGTCTTTCGCTTAAAAATCACCATAGGCGGCAGTTTCTGTCCATTAGCATGGCAGCCAAGCACAACAGTAAAAGAAGACTTTTCATACCCCGTTGTGCATATCGCTACCGTGCTGGTCCCCTTCTTCTCCACAGTGTGACTCACCGGGATGTCAAAAGTGAGCGGGACCTTGTCCATGTTTGTGATGTGGCTGGGCTGGATGTTTTTGTCGCCGATGTGTTTGCTGCAGTAGGAGCGGAAGATGGCCAGCTTTTCCTTATAATCCGCTGGAAGTTGCTGCGCTACCGTAGTCCTGGTCCGGATGGAAAAATGGCACCGTTTCATAAAACGAAAGCACCAAGACGGACCTCCTTGGAAATGTTCAATGTTCATCTCTTCAGCTAGTGAAACTGCTTTTAGCCGAATGGTGACCGTCGAAACGCTTCTCCCGCTCGCTCTTTGCTCGATGATCCACCGCTCGAGTCTTTCCTCCAACTCGGGCCACCTCGCCTTATGTCCGCAGAAACTCAGCTGCGTTTTCTTGACCTGCCGGAGCTTGTTTTCCAGCTTCCTCCATTTGCGAACCATCAATTCGTTAATCTTAAATTCTCTCGCCGCTGCTCGATTTCCATGTTCCTCCGCGTAGCTGATGGCCTTCAGTTTAAACTGTGCTTCGTAAGCGTGTCTCTTTGCCATTTTCAGGGTTGTTAAAACAACGATGTCCTGCATAATACACATACCTGTTCTTTTATACAGGTATGTGCGATTGTCCCGGTATATACGATCAACGCCCACACTTCACCCTTTAACGTTCTCATGGTGTTCTCTACTACGTCCTCCTTACAACACATAGGGCGCACCGCGCTATAGGGCGCGCCGCACTTTTTGAAGAAAATCTAAGACTTTTAAGTGCGCCTTATGGTCGTGAAAATACGGTACACAGAAAGAGGACCAAGGGCTTTCATTATCTGGGATACAAATCTGTCCAGAGCACATATTAGTTTTCCCCTCGTTGAGTTGGAGGAAATTTACAGCCATCCAACGTTTGATGGAATCTAAGCAGTGATTTAAAAGCTGAAGGTTAGATAAATCCTGGGGCTTAAAAGAGATGTACAACTGAATATCATCAGCATAACAGTGATAAGAAATGTCCTCAAAAGAGCCCATTATATGCTGGAGCGGGAGAAGATATATTAAGAACAATAAAGGCCCCAAAACCGAACCCTGAGGGACACCATAAGTAAGGGAGGCAGAGGATAACCTAAAATCAGAGACCACCACAGAAAAAGATCGGTTATGTAGATATGAGGAGAACCACTCCAAGGCAGTATCCGATACACCAACCCAATATTTAAGCCTTTCGAGGAGGATGTGGTGGTCAACAGTGTCAAAAGCCGATGTGAGGTCCAACATAAGTGGGACCGAGCATTTTCCTGCATCATTATTCATCAAAATGTCACTTGAGACCCTAAGAAGGGCTGTTTCTGTGGAGTGAGCTCTGCGAAAGCCGGATTGAAACTTATCGCAAATGCTATGTTTGTCCAGAGTTGGTATAAGTTGCTTAGCCACAACCTTTTCTAGAAGCTTAGCAATTAAGGGTAATTTAGAGATAGGTCTGTAGCTGCTCCAAAGAGATGGGTCTAGCTGAGGTTTTGTTTTTTTTAAGTGGGAGAATAGCAGCACTTTTAAAATAAACCGGAACTATACCAGACGCCAGTGAAGAGTTGATTAGCGTGAGCACAGATGGACCAATAATTAGTGACCTGACACTTAAGGGGAATGCTTACATAAGTAATATGCTAAAATAATATAGCAAGTCAATAAGACTTTACAAACCAGGATTAACTTTTGTAAATATTTTCCTAGAAATAATTTTTTTATACATTTCCCAGTGTTATAACACTGTTACATCACAGTCTTTCAACACCAACTGTCTGCCAGTTTTGAGAACCCTTCCCAGGTGCCTTAATGCCCACTCACATCTTCTATCAGGTGATCTCAATAGGTCACATGATAGGGTGAGGCAACGTCTCACAATGGTTTACCTGAAATCTCTGCTAATAATGACCCACACCCTTTTTCACACCTTGGCTCATGTGATGAGCCGTCTGATCAATAGTGGGTCAACAACCCTCTTTAAGGGATAACTCTCACTAGTGTTTAAATACCTGGAACTCTCTACCCTTTTTTAATGAATGGTGGAAATGAAAGTTTCAGAAGTTTCACAGATGAGAGATGAAATGTCTTCAACAAATTTAAAGAACTCCAGTGCTTTTTATTTCATAGATAGTTCTGTGAGTAATTTTCTGTAAAACGATATATAACACTTGGCCAGGACTTCTTCTCAAAGTCCATTACAGTGGGTAAAATAAGTATTGAACATGCCACTAATTTTATATTATATATATTTCGAAATGTGCTATTGGCATGAAATTCTCAAAAGATGTCAGTAACAATCAGAGGTGGAAAGTAGCGAATTACATTTACTTGCGTTACTGTAATTGAGTAGTTTTTTTGTGTATTTGTACTTTTTAAAGTCATTTTTCAAGGCTGTAATTTTACTTTTACTTAAGCGTATTTTTTTTAAAGTATTGTAGTTCGCTACGTTTTCAATCACACCCGTTACTGAGTAAATTAAAAAAACAAAGCAAAAAAACATTGCGCTTCGGAAATACTGCAGGGAATGATGGGTAGTAGAACAACTTGGCACTAAGGTCACATTAAAGATGGAGTCTGACGTCGGTGTCACGGATCTAGTGAAAAAAGAAGCCCCGTCGAATTCTGCTGACCCTGAACTCGAAGAAACGGATGTGAACCCCTGGCCGTATTTAAGGGACCATTTCGGCTTCAAGTGCAAGAAAGGCAACAGCTTTATTATGCAGTGTAAGCTGTGTTTGCCCAGAGAGACCGAGTTAGCAGCTTTTAAAAATTCCACATCAAACCTGCGCAAGCATGTAGAGGTAAGTTAAATACAACTCGTACCATTATGGTAGCAAAAAGGCTGTGTTCAAATTAATCACATTAAGTTAAGACATCTGTGAAGAACACAAATAACGTTGGTTGGTACAGCAACTTGCTGTAATCGGGCACGTTGTTGTCCACGCAACTTACATTTTTTTTACTGGGTTGGTAAATTGCCAAAAGAAAATGTGTTTACCTACGTTTTTCCTGTTTGTTAATAATAATTATTTATTTTAAAAAATAGTTAAATTAAAGACAGAAGCGGCTACTTTCTTACTTAACCCACATATGTTCACACTGCAGGCAAAAGAATAACAGAGTGCTCACTTACCTTAGATTAGTCAAAGACAGCTGACTTCTGTTACTTGTAAATTAGCACTTGCAACCTCCCGTTAACTAGCCTGTTACTGTCCAATAAAAAAAAACACGAGGTATATTGGTATATTTTACCAGCGGTAGCTATGTAATGCATTGATGTCTTATTAGGGACGTCAAAAAACTTTCTCTCAAACTTAACACTGGCCTGCCTGCCTCAGCTGCCTTCGAGCATCTCTTTAGCTGTGCTGGACTACTGTTCACTGCAAAGTGAGCAAGGATGAACTCTACTAACTTTGAAAATCAACTGCTCCTCAAAATTAACAGGAAGTTCAGAGAGTAACACTCTAGGATGGATACAAAGGAACTTTAATCTAGAGGTACAGTAGGGCAGGTGCCAAGTTTAAAAAATTAAAAAAACATTTTTAAAGCAGCTGCCGTTCAGTTCAGTACTTGTTCTCTTATTTGACAGTTTAGAACACATTCTCATGTGAAAGAATGATATGGTTTTGTATTGAAAACACTGTGATACCTGACAGTTTGGTTGATTGGTTTGGTGACCATTATCCATTTTCATGTATAGACTTGCAGTTTAACTGCCACGGCACTTTAATTTGTAAAGTTTTTCTTTTCACTAAAAAAAGAACTACTTTGAGATTTATATCCCACTGTCTTTTTTTGCACTACTCAGAAGCGGCTGTCCTCCTGCTGACAGAAAAGTAACTATGTAACTTTTACTCTGAGTACATTTTAAATGAGCTACTTTTTACTTTTACTTGAGTACATTTTTAGACAGGTAATTTTACTTGTACTTGAGTAAAATTTCAGCAAAGTAATGGTACTTTTACTTGAGTAAAATATTTTAGTACTCTTTCTACCTCTGCACGCGTATATAAAACAGGTCCGCGGCTCCGAACCGTAGTAAAGGGACCTCTGGCTAATATGTCGGGTTCCGCGTCGGTCTCATAGCCGAAAACTAGCTTTACTTTATATCTCGGTCAACTTTGCTAGCGAGAGACAGAGAGAGGCGTTGAAAGGCTGCTCCAATGGAACTTATTTTTTTCGGAGGAAAACACGAAAAAAGTGTACAGCCGAGTCTTAATAGCTTACTTATAACTGGGCTCGTCAGGCACTCTTTTTGGCTGCAGTGGTTATTATTATATTTGCATGCTTCCAGCTCCCGTTTCTGCTCGGTGACAGCTCCCTCCCTCGCTCACAGACACATAACGGGTACGGCAGTCCATTCTCCCTGCAGAAGGGACTACACTGTCCATGAAGCTACATTCTTTATGGCTGTGCCTGTAACACTCTGCCTATTGCCTTCATATTAAATCATTTTTGTGAATAATTTTTAAAAATATTTCTTCACGTCATTATGTGGGCCGCAAGTAGAGGTGACATGGGCTGCGAGATTGAGACACAGGCCTCTTAATGCGTGTTTTGTTTGGGGTGTGGAAACCAAAAATAGAGAGGGCATAGCCGAACATATGAAACAGAAAAATACCGCCGTGTAATCACTTTATTTCAGTAACTGTATTCTAAGTACCACCTTTTTAAACGGTAACTAACGGAATACAGTTACTCATATTTTGTATTTTAAATACGTAACGGCAGTACATTAATTCTGTTACTCCCCAACACTGGCCACAACCAGGTGTTCCCTGCAAGATTTCAAAAAGAGGAGTGAAAAAAAAATATCAGAAAAGTTGTCCAAGAACCATGGACCACTAGTGGAGAGCTAAAGAATGACCTGAAATCAGCAAGTATAATTGTTTTAAAAGAAAAAAAATGCCCTCAACTGCCAAGGCCTGTATGCATGCTCACCAAGCATCACTACATTGCTAAAGAAAACGCATGTTGAAACACAATTAAACTTAGTTGAGCAACATTTAGAAAAGCCTGTGAAAAACTGGGAGCATATATTCTGGTCAGATAAGAACAAAATTGAACTCTTTTGATGCCATAATACACACCATATTTTGAGGTTAAAAGGGAAAGCTTATCACCTCAAACATACAACCCCAAGAGTGAAGTTTAGAAGAAGGAACATCATGGTGTGAGGCCTGTTTTTCATCATAATGCACTGGCACCACTTATTTTAATTGAAGGAAGGATCAATGGAAAAATGTATCAGTGTATCAAGACATTGTTAATAAAAAAAATCTGCTGCCATCTAACAGGATGACGGGGATGAAATGAGGGTGGATGTTTCAGGAAGGCAATGATCCCAAACACACACTCAAAGAAACTCTCAACTGGTTTCAGAGAAAGAAAATAAAACTGATAGAATCCTGCAGTCAATTACCTAACCTGAATCCAATCTCATCTATGGAAAAGAAAAAGAACCTTAAGGATTTGAAGCCAATGCGTACAACTTGTGCAAAAAGTAGCGGCTTATAGCCCGACAATTACGGTAACTTAATTTAGGGATATCAGTGCCTGATTTCTTTGCATGTGTGAACTGGATGGGTTGTTACCAACTTCTGGTAGTAATTCATGTCAACATCTCATGTCAACAGCAACTTTAGAAATATATATACAGAAGACTGGTGACGTGTTCAGTATTTGTTTTACCCACTGTATATACAGCTTATTTCTCGTAACCTTTTGTTTTCTTTTTGTTTGTTTTTTAGTTTTTTGCAATTTGCCTTTATTGGAGTGAAAGTGAGGAGAGGGGGAAGACACACAACAATCCCCACTATCCTGCAGTCTGCTCTAGCTAATAGCTAATTTTACTTTGCTTTAACTAAAGAATTGTTTCACTTTGTTCTCTTGGGAAACACACACAGCAACGTTTCCTAGCCTGAGTTATATAGTTTATAATGCTTAGCTTAAAGTGATTGCATGGATATGTTCCTGTACCTTCCTTGCTGCAGTGTTCTGAAGCACTCCGTGGATGCCACCTTTGAAGACCAGGGTCCCAGTCCAGGCTATCGGATAGAAATGTCAATCTTCTACGTGGTCTACTTTGTCGTTTTCCCCTTCTTCTTTGTCAACATCTTTGTTGCTCTAATCATCATCACCTTCCAGGAACAAGGAGACAAGGCCTTGTCTGAGTGCAGCCTAGAAAAAAATGAGGTAAAGAGCTCAGAAGTATTTAGTATTACAATATGTTCATTCATTCATTTATTTGTTCATTTCAGGCACAACAAAATACATATATTGAACATAAAGTGCACAAAACAAAAAACAAAAATTACCTGAAAAGGAGTGGGACGAAGAAAACTTATTAAATCCCACCCCTATACTCACTCATCAACAAAAAACAATAAGCTTCCCACAGCTACGCCCATCGTTACAACCAAACAAACCATCAACAGCCCCGGGCACATGCAAGCATCTCAACGGCAGCTCGCAAACAACAATCAGAACCATCATAACTAAATACAGAATATATAATAATTATAAATTGCGTTACCACAGGTAACAGGCAATAATAATTACATAGTGACAAATATACATACATACATTTATTAAATCTACACACACATGTACATATATGTACATACATACACACACTTTTTTTTTTTTTTGGAATCATACCAGCAATGGTAAGAGAACAGACATTACAGAGCACACTAAAACCATCATTGAGTATACTGTGACCAGACCAACTGTTTGTAGAGGAATTTAAATCTATGAATATTTTTGCATTGTTTCAGTAGTAAACTCAGACTGTTCCAGATATTCACACCACATAGAGACACACAAAAACCTTTACGGGTTGTTCAATTTCTGGGTAGTTTGAATTCCCTGAAGCCTCTCACATTATAAACCCTTTCTCGAATTTCAAATATAATTTGTAAATTTGTAGGTAGAAGCTTATTAAAGGCTTTGTATAAGATTATAGATGTATTGTAATTAACCAGATCCTGGAATTTAAGTAACTTTGCCTGAAGAAAGAGTTTGTGAGTATGATCTAGATAACCAGCCTTGTGAATAATACGCAGTGCTCGTTTCTGTACTGTGACTAATGGATTAGTTGTATTTTTATATGTGTTTCCCCACACTTCCACACAATATGTAAGATATGGAAGAACCAGGGTACAGTACAGAGTACGAAGTGCATCTTTATCAAGGTATGGTTTCACTTTGTTCAAAACTGCGAGGCTTCTGGAAATTTTGGGTTTTATGTCTCTGACGTGTGGTTTCCATGAAATTTTGTTATCAATTATGACTCCCATAAATTTGTTTTCACTCACATTATCAATGGGTACACCTTCAATGATAATTGGTAATTCAATATTATATTTTAAATTACCGAAATCATTGCTTTAGCTTCATTTATATTTAATGATAATTTATTTATATCCATCCATTTTTTAAATTAATTTTAGCTCCCTGTTTACGGTCATTACAAGATCAGTGTAATCATCGCTACTGAAAAATATGTTGGTGTCATCTGCGAACAGTATGAGTTTAAGTACTTGAGAAACATCAAAAATATCATTTATGTATACATTGAAAAGTTTTGGTCCCAACACTGACCCTTGGGGAACACCGCATGTAATACCAAGTTTCTCTGAGTGGTAATGCTATAATTCAGAAGATATTTTTGTTATTTAAGTGATTTTTTTGTTTTGAAGACTTGGGTCTTGCCATCTGAAATCAGCACAAAAACCAAACTAACCAAAGTTTGGGTATGTATTGATCATTTTAGCCTCAATTTTTTATGCATTTTTTTTTTTTAAAAAAAGGCTTCCACCCACTTTCATGCTTTTTTTTTGTTGTTGTTGCTGTTTTTTAAACAAAAGACAATGTTAGAACATGATCATCTCAAAAACTATTAAAAAGGTTGAAATTTTCACTGATCTTTATTTCCATCAAAATGAATCAGTATTTGTGATAGAGGCATCAAAAACTGTCTGAACATTTAAAATATAAAAAAAAAATCAAGCAATCCCGTAAAATCCCCATGTGTGATAACACATAAATAATAAAACTACACGTTGTGAAGGAGAACTAATGATAACTTCTGGATGTTATCTAATATCATTTAAAAATAAATTTAAAAAATGTGTCAAGTTTATTTCTATAACATATTTAAAAACAACAGCTGGTGACCAAAGTGCTGTGTGTCAAACATAATCAAATAACAAGGCATAGGACAGAGTGCCCAATGTGACAGATAGTTAGGGATGGGAATATGGGGGTTATACGGTCTTGCTCGTGTGTACCAGTCAATAAGCAGTGGAGCATATAAATTAAAAAAAAAAGACTGGGGGACCCCCATGCGTGGTTTTTTTGTATTGTTTTTGTTTTGTTTTTTTCAGGAAAATGTATCCCCAGCCTAACCGGAAAACAAATCTCACTACTATACTAAAAAAGTAAAAAATATCAGTAGATAGTCTAACCCGCAGAGAACAACATTTTGGAGTTTACAGATGGTACATCTGTTATAAGTGAGAAAACAATGTTCTTAAATATATGCATATTTTTCATTTTTAAAACCTACTCTATCCACCTACCATTTTCACACCTACTGCCACGGAGGAGTCTGATAATTCAGATTAAGGTTAAAATATACAAAGATGTATTACAAATACAATCAGCATACTGATCCCCTCTTGCCAGTTGTGGAATTAGGGTTAAAGTTGGGTCACGAGATCAGGGCGTTAGGGATTCTGTTTAGGAGTTAGGGACAGCATCTTATCTCACTCCTGATCATGCCATTGTCATGCATTGTGCTGTGGCAGGCAGAATGTGGACCCAAATGCAGGTTTCAACACACACAGGGATAACTCAAAGAGGCAGCTTTATTTGCTGTGAACATCCATGCAAAGAAAACACAAAACATAACCTAAACAGGAAACTAAAACTAGGGAGCTAGAAAAACAAGAAACTGGGGCGGGGAGTTACCTAGGACCACTCAGGAAAGACCACAGGAGAGACACACAGTTAAATGACGATACCAACGCGACAACGGACAGAGAAAAACACAGACAGAGAAAAACACAGGGCTAAATACACAAGGGAGTAACGAGAAAAGTAGAAACACAGGAGGAATACAGCTGGGAAAGATCCAATGTAACAAGATGGGGAGGAAGCAAAACTTAATACACTAACATAGGACATAAGACTATCAAAGTAAAACAGGAAACAGGAGACAGGCACAGAAGGATGGACTTGTAAATGAACAGCATAGCTATATTGAAAAAATAACTTTCTGTGTTATATCTAGAATGATTAATATATGTATAAATTTGGCTTGTGTTGGTTGACTGACCTAAATAATAAACTTCTGGCTACTAACCTTATTTAAATATGAAATATTTTTAAAAATATTTCATATTTAAATAAGGTGCCGGTGCTTAAACAGTGCTCGAACCGGTGCTTAAAGAATGGAGAACACAACATTGGTCCAAAAACCTCTCATGTTCAGCTGTTTTTTTTGTAAAAATATAACAATGTTAGCCTTTTCTGCAGCTATGGGGCATATATGGCATCACTCTTGACTGGAAGCAGCGCTTAAACAATGGAAAAAACACAAACTTTGTCCAAAAACCTCTCATGTTTAGCTGTTTTTCTCTTATTCTTTGGTCATTTTAGCCTTTTTGTCCAGGGTGAAGGGAGTATCGTTTGCTAGCTCACCTTACATGCATTAATTTAATAACGTGGTTAGCCTACTCAACGTAAATTACACACGAACAACATTAAGCTACTCACACAGAGAAGAACGGCTGCTGCTGCCATCATCATCCGTCATCATTTCTGCTACACTGGCAGGGCTAGGGGCCAGGACTCTCCTCTTCGGGTTTTTGGGGGATGTTGCTAACTTCGGCTCCGATAACAGGCAACCCACCCGCAGTAGATGTGCACGGTGTGAGGTCTCGCAGCAAGCTATCAAATACGGCGCATTTCTCGGCTTTTAAAAAAAACGCTATGCATTGCCAGGTGTTTCATCAGATTTGAGGTGTTACCTCCTTTGACAGTATCACAGTATCAGCTTAAAGCACTTATTGCAGGCTGCTGAGTTTGCATATTTTGCTGTGAAGTACAGCCAGACTTTTGACAGCTTCGCCTTGGGCATTTTTAATCTGTAGCTCTGCTCTAAAAGAACGTACCTGGGCCCGCCTACTATCCTCGGAAACGTAAAATGATTGGCTAGAAGTGTATCACAGCTCAAGAAAAAAAAGCACCAAAATGTGCGCTGCTTTTCGGTCTGGTTGCTACCGTTTATGTCAGAACCGGTGACACCGGTACCCATCCCTAGTGGGAACATGTCTTTAAGTGGTGAAGACAGCCGCACAAAAGTTAGGATTTTCGTTTGAAAACGCATGGTTTTCTCTCTGTTTTGACCTTCCATCCACACTTAGACAGTGTTTTCGCTCATGGAAAACACAGCATTTTCAAAACGCTCTCGAAAACGCATACATTTGAAAACGGTGCTTTCGCGTCACAGTGTGGACAGCGAAAATGGAGACTTTCTAAACAGTGACGCATGTCAGTCATATGATGCAGCTATGTGACCAATTAAACAAAGACAACTGAGGGCATTATACAGCAGTTGTTTTGTTTGCTCTCAATTTTGACAGCCCTCTTAAAGATTAATATCAGTCTGTACATGCTCCAGATAGCTTTTCTTCAAATTCTTTAATTTTCACTTGCTTTTGCAACTTTGTACTTTTGTGTTACTCGCAGCAACAACTTCACCTCATTGTTAATCCATTTTAAAAACTCTGTGGTTTTCCTCAACATTTTGCCGGGACGTTTCAAAGAGCCAGAAAGTAAATAAACGGCAGACAGAAATGAGGCAGGTCGCATGCGCAGTACTGGAACGTAAGCATTTTCAATGTGGAAGCGCAACTCTGTGAAAACAACTGACAACGCTAGTGTGGGTGCGGAGCGTTTTCAGACAAAAACGCTGTTTTCAAATCTATATGGGCTAGTGTGGACGTAGATAGAGAAACAGACAACCATTTTCACTCACATGGGCAATTTATCCCCAGTTAACCTAACTCCACTAACTGCCTGTCTTTGGACTGTAAGAGGAAAATGGAGCCCATGAAGACCGCTGTGCTGTCCTATATTTGATTTTGTAAAGCTAATAACTAAGCTGAGACATTTTTAAGGCAAATTGGAAATGGTTTAACAGAAATGTTCTAAAATTTTGATGATTTCAGATGGAATGACCAAGGTCTTAAATATAATCTGCTGCTAAGAGCCATAAGACACTTTCAAAATCTTAAGAGGTCCATGCGTTGATTGGTCAAATTGTCTTGGTAACATTTGGTAAACATTATTAAGGGTATGGCCACTGACCACTATGTATTTGTTGGTTCAGTATTTTCTCCTTATCTGGCTTCTGTGACTAAATATGCATATTTTTGTAATACATTATTTGTAATATATACCTGTTCTTGGTTAATTTTACTTAACAATGATCCAGTTTTAGCATCTGGGACCTAAATAAACTGTTACCCAAAGTTACAAAATGAAAAAAATGTGGTGTTTGTGCCTAAATAAAATATTTAATTATTTCTAGCAAAGTCAGGCTTTTATCCATACAAAACAGAGTACTGAAGTTCCATTCAAATGATAAAAACAGTAAAGCAGATATGTATTTTTATTTTGTTGCAGAGGGCATGTATTGACTTTGCCATAAACGCCAAACCACTAACACGTTACATGCCTGAGAACACACAGTCCTTCCAGTACAGGATGTGGAAGTTTGTGGTATCAGCTCCGTTTGAGTACTCCATCATGATCATGATTGCTCTCAACACCGTGGTACTCATGATGAAGGTAAGAAAGCATATGAATAATAAAATACACATACAGGTGGTTTAGCTTTAGGTCACGTGTTCATGAATCATGAATTCATGAACATGTGTTTATAGACTTTTATGTCTTTAGTGTTATATATGAAGTTACTGGTAGCAATCATTAGCAGGGACAGTTGGATGCTCTGGCCAAAAGTAATAAAATCCTCCAGCTGCTAACTTTAATCTCGCTGATTCACTTAGGTCATGTCTTTTATAAAATTCTTCTCTTTTTACTAAATAAACAAAAATAACAAACAACAAATAAAAAAGCGTAGGCAATTGTTAGTCAAAAAGTAAATTAAGTTAGCCAACTAGTTGCTGCACCTTCTTAGATGACCCTCTTAAGTTGTCACTGGTGGAAAGCTAATTTTGACTCTAGGCAATCACAATTAATTTTTTAAAATTGAATTATTCTCCCATGTCTTGTAAATCGCAGAACAAAGGAAATAATTAGTCTTACCACAACACTGATCACGAGTTGGTCAGACTGGTGAAACTCCCATTTCTGTTAGTGTAAAGCTGTTTATCTACATTTAATCCCAGTTAATAGAAAAATGAGTGTGGTTCCAACAGTACATCACAGTCTGCCCACATGATATAAAAATGCTGCTGTAGTGAATGAAAGAAATGTCAGCACAACTGTTTGAACTTGAATTGTAATGAATAAATGTGTAAAATTACAGGCGGAAGTTGTATTTAACAAAGTTCTATGAAATCACAGAAGATGGCCCTTTTCTGTGGACCCATTGTATTAAAAAAACAAACAACCAAAACAAATTTATATAGCCAATAGTAATACAATTGTTTTTAAAAAAAAAAAAACAGGAAACTTTTTGTTATTTGGTTACTTTCCTGCAGTAGTGAACAAGTCTTTATCAGCAGAAAAAGGTGTAAAACGTACATGCATGGTACCTGCACAAGCGTATTGTGTTGTATATATTTACTCATTATTGACCATAGGCTCCAGAAGCCGTTCCTAAGGCTTCTGATCAAGTTAATTAATAATAGCCCAATATTGAGCCTAATACCTTGTGTGTATTAACTCATTGGTGCTTCATCAGTGTTACAATTGCACAAATTGCTGTAGTTGAACTAATTAGTGTGTGTAATCTGACTTCATTGATAGATAAAGTTGAGTATCATCTGCATAGCAGTGAAAATGTATGCTATGCCTTCTAATGATACTGCATAAAGGAAGTGTGTATAATGCTGGGCATACACTGTGCGATTTTTGGCCAATTTTGAGCCGATTTTTCAGTTGTGGTGATCAGTGGCGGAGCGGGGGGGGTGGCTTACTGGGCTTAAGCCCGGGTTGTTTTTTCAAAAGTCCGGGGTCTTTTGGAGTGTAATTTTTTCATAGTTAGATGCCTGGCTGACAACTGTATAAAACAAAAAACTACACACAATATTCGAAGCACATAGTGCACCCTGTGGGAATTTACAACTGTGCGTAAATCCCCCCTAATATTGGTATGATCCGAGCTCAGGCACTAAGCGGGGCGGGGCAGCTGCTGCCTGCCAGTGAGCTGTTGGAGAAACGGAGCCAGGCAGACAGAGAGGAGAACTGAAGTTTGACCAGGTACCAAAGCAAATCATTTGTACTGTACAAATAATGTAAATATGACGGTGTATCACAAAAGATTGATATCAAACTGATCACTGACCCATATTACATTACTCGCTCTTCAAGTGAATCAACAAATGGCGAAATGAAAAGCCGAACAACAACAATGCTGTTTCTTTAGAGAGTCTTAGCTTACATGTGTGTTTATTTCATATTTTCAGTTGTTACAGTCCACGGCTAAATAAATCGATTTCAGTAATGTACTGATATACAAGAATGGACATAAGGGGCTTCTTTCAAAGAAAAAACTCTGGTAGTATTTTATATATTATGCTTTGTATGTTATTCAGTATATTTCTATGCAAAACAAGAGGTATTTCAATACACAGCAGTATATTCACAGTTTAAACCAGATATTTACATACACTTTATGGTTTCAACTGTATATTTGATGATTGTCAGCACAAAGAGGGAGAGAGAGGAACAGAGAGGGATAGAGAGGAGAATGAGGACAGAACAGAGATGGAACAAGAGCAGGTGAGACACACGTTAGTCAAATGGTTGTTTACCAAAAGTATCACCGTATCATAGGTACTCATGTATCTTGTACCTAGTGTTTCTTTTTAGGTTTGTTATTTTTCAAGTTATATATTTATTAAGTTATGCAGGCTTGTTTGCACAACAAGGCTAAATAATTATATAAACTTTTCTGAATCTGTACTTTGGTAGAAATAAAAAAATAAGTGTAGTGCAGGTCTATGATGATTTTCAGTGCTACTATAATCTAGTTTTGATTCTGGTTCTGTCTTGGTTAAGTCCTAAGCAGTCCTGATTTTGAACTGTTGTAGTCCTGTTTAAATTCCGGATCAGTTCTGGGTCTGGTTGAATTGGGGTTTAGTCCTCGTGTCTTGATACAGCCCTGATTTTGTTCTGCCTTGCTGCTTAATTAAAAGCACCCCCCCCCCCCCCCCAAAAAAAAACAAACAAAAAACCCCCCCACATGCATGCTACCCTTTAGGGCTAAGCCCCGGGTGTTTCAAATGTCTGGCTCTGCCTCTGGTGGTGATCGGCCCAAGTTTCGCCTTCATCATGTGTCGTGCATTTATCGTGTAGTATACATGGGGTAACGAGTAGAGCTGGGTGATAGAACGATAACGATATGTATCGCGATATAACTTTTTCTCGATAGAAAAATTAAACTATTGTGATAGACCTCGCCGCTCTTGTCCTCTTAAAAAAAAAACAACAAAAAAAAAGAACAGCCAAAAAGAACAGCCAATCCAAATTAAGTAGTGCAGAGCCGAACCAATCACAGCCGCAGCGTCACGTCACGTGACTTGTTACGTACAGCCAACATGTGTATTTGTTTGGGAAGCAGCCAGCCACCGTACCGCCCGGGTAATGGAGGAAATGAGTGTGCCGACTAGAAAAATCAACCGAGCGTGACCGAAGGTTACCGAAGAGAAAACAGATGATGGTTCCAATGAGAAGTGATTGTCGAACGGAAGAGCCATAGAAGTTCCGTAGTGTGAAGGTATTTCGGCTATTTCAAGTCTGACAAAAAACAGAGTAGCGTGCACTGTAAATTGTGCCGAAAGCAAGTCTGGAAATACAATAAACTGGTGCATGTGCTACGTCCACACGTACCCGGGTATTTTTGAAAACGCAGATTTTTCTATGTGTTTGCACCTTTCGTCCACACGTAAACGGTGTTTTTGGTCACTGAAAACGAAGATTTTTAAAAACTCCGGCCAGGGTGGATATTTTTGAAAAGTCTGTTTTTGGATTTACGTGTGGACTAGAAAAACGGAGAAAACGCAGCGTCAAAGGTGTGCGCATTTTTTGACGTCACACTGTGCGCCACGTTATTGTTTCGGTGAAATGAATTTCTACAATTCTGATGCTGTTAATTCTACTCTCTGCAGTGTTTAAATGCTTACATATACACACAGTTACTGTCCCTCCACACATACGACTCGGTTCTGCTTCTATGCCCCAGCTTTGTTTACTTTTTCCCACCGAGGCTTCTAGACTTCTGATTGGCCAACATTTCTGCACGGTTAGGAATCTAGCTCCACCTGCTGCTTTGGCATGTTCATAGCAGCGTTTTCCTTCATTTCTGCCTTTATGTGTGGACGGGATTATTTTTTAAAACGAAAAACGGAAAATCTCCGTTTTCAAAAATACCCGTGTACGTGTGGACGTAGCCTCAGTCTCTGACTGGAAGCGCTAATTCGTCATTCGGCTATTGTCAGACTAAAGTAACTGTTAAAACTGTTTGAAAAGCTAAGCTATACAACAAGGAGAGATTGAGAATTTCCTTTTAGTTCTCAGTTTATTTGATATTGACAAAAGTTAGTCAGTTTTGTCTGTTCTTCTGTAAAACAAACTAAGATTTATTTTTAGAATTAATATTTTATTTCTAAGTGGAATTGACAATTTAGTAGTCTGTTTCGTTTGTTCTATTTTGAAACTTAAACGCTTTAGCGGCTGCCTTTTGTGTAGTTTGCATTATTTGCCTTTATTTATCTGAAAAAGTCTCATGTTCCTTAAGTACATCTACCCTGTTGAACTTATTATGGGAAATAAATATTTAAATAAAAACAAGCTACTGATTATTTCACATTTTACTTGTGAGCAACGGCACATTTAAATCTTACAAATATAGTTATTTGGCTTATATCGTGATAGATATCGTTATCGCCTGAAATGAAAAAAACATATCGTGATATGAAAAAATCTTATATCGCCCAGCTCTAGTAACGAGAAACTATTAACACCTCACAACCAGCTCCCGATCATCAATTGTTTGGTCGCAAGAAAATCAAACCTGTTCGAAATCCTGTCGGCCGTCGTGAGGGTGTCACCACAGCCTCCCACACTGTGCACATGCAAACACAGAAATGAAAGTGAAAAGACAGAGCAGCAGTGCAGTGTGTAATCTGGACACAAGCGATGAAAGCACAACTTGTAGAACTTTCTCATCATCTGAGCCTTTTCGATGTGGCCTTACAAAATTATCACGACCACAACAACTGTGAAAATAGTTGGATGGACATTGCTGCTCAATCACAGCTGCCTCATCAATATTTAGTGTATTGTTATTCAAATCTTTACTATTACTATTCCATCTTCTGTACGTTTTTTGTACTCCTACTACTTCAATTTAGAAAAACCATTCAGTCACTATAGCAACCAGGCCAGGGCCGTGCAGAGAGGTTTAAAGGGGCGGGTGCTCAAAGTTAAAAAGGGGCACATTAAACCAGGCTGAATAACAACAACACACATTCATCAAGAATCTAATATGGGAAGGGCAGGGCTGTGTTGATCTGACACTGTAGACATTAAAAAGTCCATAGGAGAGATGGTAGCTGATTAAACAAGTGTCATGAGATAATAACAAAATGCAAAGATTGGTGACAGCGCTTGGAACCATAAGGCGACAAAAAACTGTGAGAAATAATTTAGGCTCTGCCTGTGAATCACTCTTTGCTTCTCTTCTTCCTTCCATCATTTCATATATCACTCTCCACTTGCTATGTGAGAACAAGGCACAACTTGCTATTGCAATAAACTATAATCTAATTATCCACACCTAACAACTCTTGCACTTAATCTATAATATAATTATGACAGAAAAATGTTATAGCACTGCCTTTAGTAGCCTCACACAGCTCCTGCTGTTTCCTCCTCATGTCCTTACCAGGCATGTCTGGACAATGTTATATCATGAGTAATATTTTTTTTAAAAATCCATCTAAATGAAACACACACATGCACGCACACACAGTGACATTTTAGACCTTCTTCAGAATACTGTATATACTATGGGCATCATGGTGCTGATCCAGAATCCTTACATTATTATTTATTACTAGAGCTAAAATAATAAAGCAATGAGGAGGGGGAAGTAATAAATATGAAATAATCTATTTATGATGATTCCATTTGTTTCACTATCCACTCTGTGCAGGGAGAAAGCTTATTACATTTTTAAACTGTAGAGATACAATAATTTTACTGCTGTAAATTCCAAATTTTGTCTTATTTAAAATAGAAATCTAATATAATCTGCTTCTTAATGTATGTTCTTTAAAATACAGCTTGTGTTTTTTAATATATTATAATTATAATTATTATTATGTGGACATGCATATTAGATCGTTTTTTAGTGAAATATAATCCCTCCAGAATGGCAGGAAAAGCCCGGAAAATTACTTTAAAACTAAATATGTTTCTAAATACTTTAAAACTAAATATGTTCCCTAAAACGGTGGACAGAGCTACAGACCCATGACAGCCTTACCCAGTTAGCCAGCAGCTATGACCAGCACTACTTGTGCAGTTAATAAAAGGACAGGTAATGTTTGTCGCGCTGTTGCACACACAGCATGCTCGTTTGTTTCAGTTCGTCAGTTGCCACAAGACAGCTTACCAACGTGTACGTAATAAGCTAATACTCCTGGGTGCTATACACTACAGTTTACGCTGTACACCTACTTACTGGTTTTGTCGCATCAGTCTGTGTCTCTGAGTTAACTTGTGTTTCTCCTACAGCTCCGGACCACTAAAAATGCACGTGCTCTTTGTGAGCTCGTTCCCGGCTCGTAACCAGCGCGTTCTGCCGTCAAGGGCGATCATTGGTTAAATGTGATCATGTGACTGATGCAAGCCAGATCCTTTTATTTAGCAAAACTGTGATTAATAGTTAAATATTATTGTTGAGGGGCACAGACAGGACTCCGCACGCACGCACACACACATAAAAAAAAAAATATATATATATATTTTTTTAAAAAGTTGCCTCAACAAAAGGGCACTTTGGGCACCCATCAGGAAAGGGGCGGGTGCTCAAGCCCCTCTGTCCCTGCTTGGGACTTATCTTTGGTGCTGGAGGCCCTTTGTTTGAACCCATTGAGTCTGTGGATATTAAATTTCTTTCATATAAGACTGCATTACTTCTCGCTTTGGCTTCGGCAAGGCGAGTGGGTGACCTTCATGCGCTGTCTGTGCATCCCTCCTGCACACAGTTCTCTCCTGATGGCCACAAGGTCGTATTGCGTTCAAATGCTACCTATTTTCCCAAGATCATGCCTGCATCTTATAGCTCTTAGTTTGAGTTGCTGAGCTTTTGCTCCCCTCCTTTTGCATCTGAGAAGCAGAAGAGGATGTATTCTCTTTGTCCAGTGCGTGTGCTACACACCTACATTGAGCGCACTCAGAATGTGCGTTTATGTGGCCAGCTGTTTGTCTGCTTCGCTAATCCAAATAGAGGTAGAGGTCTGTCTAAACAGAGGCTGTCCCACTGGATTATAGAAGCTATCTCACTGGCATATGGCACCAGAGGTCTTGCTTTGCCCCAGGGGGTGAGAGCTCATTCCACTTCTGGATGACAACCTCATGGGCTCTTTTTAAAGAGGTGCCTGTAGCTGATATTTGTGCGGCAGCTAGTTGGGCATCACCGCACACTTTTGTGCGGTTTTATCGGTTGGACGTTACAGCCCCTTCGGTGGCTCATACTGTTCTTTCTGCTGGGTCTACCGCTCACTAAGGATGTCTTGGTCTGATTCCGGTTCGGTGGCTGCTCTGTGGGGCGTGTATATATGTCCCATACTTATGTGTTGTACCGAGTGAATCGACTGAAAGGGACGAATAGTTATGTCTATAATTTCTGTTCCCTGAAGGAGAGGAACGAGGTACAACACAAGGTGGCCCCACTGAGCAGTTTGGCTCAGTGAAGAGCGGCTATTGAACTGAGGGATGACTGTGATGACAGCGGCTATATGTGCAGGTGGGGCCGTGCGCGTCATCTGCCTTAAAGGTGTGAATAAAGATTTCTTCAGCCAGGACATGCAAGGGCGTGATATCCCATACTTATGTGTTGTACCTTGTTCCTCTCCTTCAGGGAACAGAAGTTATAGACATAACTATTAGTTGTGTAGAACAGGTCCTCGGGATATTCACCTTTTGAAAATGATTTTGATGGGAGTTAGGGTCTTGGATTTAGAAGCAATTGTTCAACAGGTGCACCGAGGCAGATTTGACAGGGTTTTGCCACAGAGTAGTTGTATATCAGTAGTTAGTCCTGGACAACTGGATCAAGCATTCTGATTGGCCCATGAAATTCAGGCTTCTGTTTGATTGGTGGATTTGTTTTTAGCAGATAGGGGGTTCAAACCTGGGCATTTGGAGTCAGTTGATGACTTTAAGAATCATCCTTTCTGACTGGATCATTAAAACTTACAGCATTGATCTTTCTGTAGTGAGTTCTCCCACATTTCAGTGATTTGGTGATTAAAAGAATATGAACTTTTAATATTCATTCAGATGCTTTGTGACTCAAAACTGCTTTCAAACTTCTTCTGTGTTAACATCAGCCTTTAGCAGTTTTGCACTTTTGTTTTCAGGTGAATAATTCTGTATTTTTCATCTCATTAAACATTTTTTTACTTAAATTCAGCATTTATTTCATTTCAGCTCAAAACATTCAGCTATCAGCAATCACACTGCAGTTTCTTCAGAAAATGGATTTTCTAGTTTTCATTAGCAATTTAGCAACATTGATGGTGGTGGTGGATGTGTCTATGTGTGAGTGAAAGGGAGAGCGAGAGACAGATTTTGTGTTATAACTTTCGTGTTAGACACACGCAAGTGTGAGCACGCGGGCCGTATAGTGTGAGACCCTGCATTGTTCTCTATGAACTTCTAACCCCTGAGAGTCAATCATACAGTTTGAGCAGGAGCTGAATAACGCGATTGAAAAAATCGCACAGTGTATGCCCAGCTTAAGGTAAAAAGAACTGATCCTAGCACTGAACCCTGTTGAACACCATAATTAACCTTAGTGTGTGAAGAGGACTCTCCATTTACAAAAAATAGGACTGTTAAATAACACAGACCACTGTCCACTGTCTGAGGCCATAAGAAGATTGTAACCTTGACTAATGCTTTTTCTGGACTGTACAGTACTGTTTCTGTACAGAAGAGAATGTTTAACAATCTAGTGTTTTACTCTTTGCTGCAGTTGTACATTCTATTCTGTCTTTTAATTTTTGTTTAAAACTTTTTTTGCTAATTTGTGCTTTGTTTTGGTGGTCTGGGAGGTGACACAGGCTACTTCCACACTAATGCGTTTTTGTTTGAAAACGCATAGTTTTCTCTCCGTTTTGGCCTCCCGTCCACACTGAGACAACGTTTTCACTCATGGAAAGTGCTCTATAAAATGCATACATTTGAAAACGTTGCTTTCGTGTCGCAGTGTGGACGCAGACTTTATAAAACGATGACGCATGTCAGTCATATGATGCAGTCATGTGTCCAATTAAACAGAGAAAGCGGAGGGCATTATACAGCAGTTGTTTTGTTTGCTCTCAATTTTGACAGCCCTATTAAAGATTGATATCAGTCTGTACATGCTCCAGATAGCTTTTCTTAAAATTCTTTAATTCTCACTCGCTTTTGCAACTTTGTACTTTTGTGTTACTCGCAGCAACAACTCCTCCTCATTGTTAGTCCATTTAAAAAACTCGGTGGTTTTCCTGTGGGACTGTGTTCCTTGTTCCTGTGTTTCTTGTTCCTTGCGACTGTGGACGTAGCCACAGTCCCAAGGGGATGGGGTTTTGGAGGGATAATAGTCCCATAATAGTCAAACACAAAGGGGCCCGGAGGTAATCCCTGATGAAACCCTACCCCCACCTTGAATCTTTCATTTCTACGTGTGAATTTCAAATTTTTTCTAATTGAGACCTGCTCTTAAAAACTAACATAGATGTAGCACTGTTTTTGTAGATGTTTTAAGAAATATGTGCGCAAAGTTTTTAGAACATGTTTAATTTAGTGGCATCTTGTACAGAACGTGATTTCGCCAAGATGCGATTAGTAGAATCAGTTAGCTAACTGAATTAGTTTCTGTTAGCTAACTAGCATCAGACCCAGTTCTTCATTGTCTGACTAGCTACACTGACATGGGAAAATCCACCTGTTAGCCTTAAGGTTCAGGTTTGTAAAAAACGTTTTGAATAAGGACAATGTGGAAGACAGCCCGTTTGATTCAGGTGACAGGTGGTTTACCGGGCCAACAAGCTAGAGTCAAAAACTCTTATTTTCCTCATCTAGCAGGGTGTTCAAAGCAGCACAATCAGGTGATGCGATAAGTGGTATTTTATGGAATAAAACAATCTTTCTTTTCCCAAGCAGATCCAAACAGTTTACACTAGTGATTAATACATTCAGATCACATCACAAACATAACTGTGTTTTTTTTTTTTACTGAAGCAAAATCAGGAAATACATCAGCATATCTGCAGGAAAAATTGGTTAATATGTGTGGTAGGCGGAATTTCTGTTTCACTGCAACTAGCCAGACAACAGAGAGCCACTGAATGCTTAACAGTCAGAGAAAAGTGAATAGTGTATCCTTAGTTTTAACTTAAAATTCATGGTTGCAGCAAAGGGCAGCACAAAAGTGATCCACTTAAACTGATTTTTAGTTTTAGTGTCCTTTATTTACCCTGAGTTATTGTTTTTGTTAGTAGTTAGCTAACACAAACAGTGTCAGTCTATTACTAGCAACTAACCAACCCGGTGATGTCACATGTTTTAAAACCTTTAAGCACGTATTTCTTGAGTCCAGAGTTATAGTTATGTCAGTTTTTGAGAACAGGATATGTTATAAATTAGCCTTTCTACATGTATTGTCCACTTTCCTTCCATCTGTATCAAGATTTTCATATTTTAAGCACTATGGGGTATAGTCTCCATATAATGGACATAGAAGGAATGCATTAGCCTGACACACTAAGCTAATCGTTATTCGTCACCTTAAAATGTGCCTTAACGTCTCATTTGCCCTTCTCTTGTAGTTCTATGGAGCTCCAGAGTTCTATGAAGTAATGCTAAAGAACCTCAACATAGTGTTCACCACTCTCTTCTCTCTGGAATGTATTCTCAAGATCATTGCTTTTGGGCCATTGGTGGGTAGTCATTATAAAGCAACTCTAAATACTCTTAAAGGTAAAGCACAGCTCCTGATTTTATTTTTTGTTTTTTTGCTTTTTTTCTTCAGAACTACCTAAAGGATGCTTGGAACGTGTTTGACTTTGTGACAGTGTTGGGAAGCATTACTGACATCCTGGTGACGGAAATCAATGTAAGAGCACTTTTTCCCACCCACCTCACTCTCACTTAAATATTTCATGGGATACATAAAAACACTGCAGTTTAGAAAATTAACTGGGGCTTAGCAAGCAAGCTAACTAGCCAGTGGTCAGTCACATGGCAGAGTCGTGACAGAGGCTATATAGCTGGGGAAAAGGAAAGGATTTGAGGTAGTAATGTTTTGATACGATGCAATAATTACAGGACAGGTGTTTTTCTGAATCCACATTAGAGAGTAACCTTCAATGTGTGATATTTGGCTGAGTTATATTTTACAGTGTTTTTGCATATTTTGTGGGTAGTTTCTTTATTTATTCCAGACTTTTCAGTCTACTATAAGTATATCTTTATTATACTATACTATAAGTATATCTCTGTACACATGTGTGTATATGTATCTGCATACGATTATTTGCTGATTGTTATCAGTTTATGCTGTACAATATGACTGTTTGTGTTCTCTTGCCTCTCTTTCCCAACTCTTTCTGTCATTCTACACATTTGTTGTTGATTGTCGTCAATGGTGTTGGCATGCCATGGTCCAAAAACATCACTAGACTACGGTGAGTGGGTTTCTGTAAATAAAACTGTCCTATGATAAAAACATTTTCATGCTGGTGATGTAGGGAAAAGAAACCCTATAAACCTGCAGTTTACATCTTGCTAGCAGTCTAATGAACTTCTAGCAAGATTTAAACTGCATCTTAAGTCAGTAAACTTTATTTTACCCACAATATTTTTTGGATTGTCTTTAGACTTCACAAAAACATATTAGGGGACATCAGTACTTGATAGCCATGGTATCCAGGCTAAGAACATGTAACATACTTTAAATAAATAGTTTTAAATAAATAAACACTGTAAAATTCAAGTTTTTGCAATATGTGTATATATATCCACACACACACACACATCCATTGAATGTCTCCCTAATTCTGAGTTCTCAAGGTTGGCAAGTATGGGGAATCACCCCATACTTGCTTAATTGGCGCAATTAAATTAACTTTAATGCACATGTAAAAAAAACAAAAACAAAACCAAAAAACACAGAAATCAATTATTTTTATACAATAATTTAATAGATTCAACATCTTTCTTCAACAGAATTGCAGACTGCACAGATGGTACCCTACCAAAGGAAAAAGTACTATAGCTTACTAGGGTATATATTAGACTTACATTAGCTACATAGAAAAGGATCCTGTTGTAGAAAGTAATATTAAATAAATTCTAACAATTCTAACAACAGCTTATCAAGCTTAAACGTGCTGCTGTTGTTCAGCCCCTGGTTTCCTCTTTCTGGTGCAAAGTGGGCCAAAAACAAACAAGAGAGACGGGAGTCGCGAAAGAAAAACTGATCAGCTGATCATTGATCAGTTTCATGATTGAAGTAGCAACAGGAGAGGGAGGGAGAGAGAAGAGGCGCATACTGCTCCCTAAGGTTATGAGCTGAGTTATGCCATGTCTCTCATTTTGTGAGGTGCTTTTGTGATATTTAATGGATGTGATTACATTTTTTTATTTCTCTCCGATATCCAATTCAGGAATTTAGGTCAGTATCGGACCGATACGTAATATCGGATCGGTCCATCCCTAGTCGTTGATGGTCATGATAATTGCGTATTAATGATCAAGAAACTGATCCCATGAGAAAAAATATTTTCTGCTTCAAATTGATGTCATTTAGGTATCTAAAAATCTTAGACAGGTTTGAATCTCAGTGAAAATGTCGTGAATGTGATAAATAAAAAGGACGTTACCTCGGATTTTTGAATTGATAACATCGGTGGATCTACTAAATACCTTGGACAAGTTTGACTCTGGGTGGCTGTAGCTCCGGTGGTAGAGGAGGTCACCTACAAACTGGAAAATTTGCGGTTCAATCCCAGTCTGCATGCCAAATGTCGTTGGTCAAGATACTAACCCCATGTTGCTCTCCAATGCATCCATTGGAGTATGAATGCCTGTGAATGTTAGATAGTAAGCAATAAGAACCAGCTTAGAAAAAAGTGCTTGGGTGAATGTACAAGTTGTATAAAGTACTTTGAGTGCTCAGAGTAGAAAAGCGCTAAATAAGAACCAGTCAATTTACCATTCACTCCCGGTGACCTTAACCTCAAGATCAGAGAAAGTTTTCTGAAAATCTTGTGAATGTAATAACTTGAGAACAAGGTCACATAAGATTTCAAAATTGGTACCATAGGTGTGTTTACTAGGAGGCTTCCTTTGCTCCTTTGTCAACCAGTCTGTGCACTGTTGTCTAAGGTTATGAGTAAATGGAGCCATCTGGAAAACCTTTGTGCCCCCTTTTAGTGATAATTCTTAAAGCACTGTGATGAACAGCATTTAGCGAAATTGAATGTATTGACCTTGTATGCTTTTGCCACATGTGATTGTTTGTAACCAGCTGACTTCCATAAGTGTGTTTAACATTGAGCAATGATATTTGGTGGGTAAGTGCTCCCTATCTTATCTGTGTCTAACAGGACAGGCTGCTCAACCTGAGCTTTCTGAGGCTCTTTAGAGCTGCTCGACTCATAAAGCTGCTGAGGCAGGGATACACCATCCGCATTTTGCTGTGGACCTTTGTTCAGTCTTTTAAGGTGCTCATAAACAGTACAATGCTTACACATTCTTGACTAGCCCTGATATTCACATTTTCTGTACACTTCCAAAGCCACATACAGCAATTTCCTGCACACACTTCTACACTGCCTAGAAGAACTCAGAGTGGGTATTTAAAATGAAATACGTTTTGTTTCCTGTTGTTGCCTTTAGGCCCTGCCTTATGTTTGTCTACTGATTGCCATGCTGTTCTTTATCTACGCCATCATTGGAATGCAGGTGTGTGATGCTACTCGGTCAGAGAATGTGATATTCATGCAGTAATTTACCATTACAATATTGTGGCCTGAATCCATGTTTCTGCTCTAGGTGTTTGGCAACATTGAGCTGAATGAGGATACAGCTATAAATCACCACAACAACTTCCGCACATTCCTTCAGGCTCTCATGCTACTGTTCAGGTATACATAACTTAAATATATACATTGGTCCATGAGCACATTAAGCAAAGAGTTTTATCACTCAGTTGTAAATGCTGATCGGGTTTGCTGTCATCTCACCAGGCAGTTTGTCAATGTGATAGTGCCTGAAGATGGCTGTTCAATGATTGTCATTCACAGTGGACATAGATGGCCTATTTTACTTGTTTTCAAACCATCTGTCCTCTGGGTCCAAAGTATGAACATTGGTAGTGTCCTTTATCCTTTAGCTCCAGATGTACAGCTGAGTCTTGTTGTGTCGAGGGGGCTCTTATATGTTGACGCCATCCATTTATGGAGTGGCTATTTGGTTGCTCCAACGTAGAGGTCCAAGCGCTCCTCGCTGCACTGCACATAATAAATTGCAAGCTCACAAAAAAGTTTTGTCTCACTCCTATTTCTTCTTATGCATGTTGAAGCTCTACTTGGAACCTTGTTAAAGTCCAACCATCCGGGCACTTGGTTATGGCGTTCCATCTTGCATCCTGCTGTTATGTGCAGGATTGTCTCAGGGGCATCTTTACACAGCCTTCACCTGGGGTCTTGCCTGGTATGGTAGACGTGAGCACGTGGTTTGTTGGGGCCATCTTCCTGATATTTGTTGTCTCATCCTGGACCGTGGTGCTAACACTCACCAGTTCCCGGCCTCCTTCCTTCCATTTAGCATACAGCTTCAGGGTGCTGGACTTGGACTGAAACCCTCCATGAATGATCAGGAGCTTCCTTGTCTTGATGTCAGTGGCCTTCTATGTCCTCCTTTCCCCAGCTTATTGTCCCAGCAGGGTTAATCATGGGCAGGGCGTAAGTGTTGATACCCCAGATCTTGTTCTTACCGTTCAGCTGACTCATCAGGACTTGCCTGACCCTCTGCAAGTACTTGATGGTTGCAGCTTTGCCAGCAGCCTCGTCATGGTTTCCATTTTCCTGTGGGATCCCCAGGTATTTGTAGTGGTCCTTTATGTCTGCATTGTTGCCTAGTTCGATCCCCCTTACTTCTGACTACCTTCCCTCTCTTTGTTATTGTTGGGTCTGTGTTTCCACAAGCCCCGCTAGTTTAGAGACTTATTCATCATGAAGAACACAAGACAATCAATTTACTTGCAAGGGAGGCCTCGTCAGTATCTCAGGAACGCACTTCGTATCCTACCACAAAATGACCCCAAATCCGGCCTCCGCTTGCTGCCTTTTATTGGGAAAACAGTTCAAACAATACACACCACAGCAAAAGCACCTCCCACCGTAAACCCCCCCAATGGTTCTAAGACAAGGCACTATGTGTGTGTATGTGTAAACATCTATATGCATGTGCAAGAACGTGTGTATGTGTATGTGAGAATGTGTGTATGTGTGTGTGTGTATGCATGTGAGAGTGTGTGTGTGTGTGTGTGTGTGTTTGAGTGAATGTGTGAGAATGTGTCTCTCTGTGTGCGTGACTTCTGTCGCGGTTCGAATTTTGAGGAAGAGACATACGACTGAAAGTCCATAGTGGGTCAACACAAATTATTTTATTAAAACACCTATATGTGGTGAAGATAGGCTCTGTAAGGTTCTTTTGATTTGGAAGGAAAAACAAGTGCAGACAGAGTCCTCGGAGGTGTCTAAAAAGTGATTTATTAAACACACACAGTTTACACAGTGTGGGAAGCACTACGGTCTTCGCCTCTCTGCTCGTTACAGAAAGCTTTATAGCCATTATGACGTCAAGACAATTCCTGGACCTCCTCTTCTCAGAACAACAACACTTTCCCAGGCTTGAAACCAGATGTTTCCAATCATCGGTATTTGGCAGCATAAACAATTGTGTACACGAGTGTGCAGTTTTGTGAGAGTGTAGGTCCAGGCCAACGAAAGTTCGGTGTCCTTATCTGACTTGGGCTGCCTGGACCTACAGCTATGCTGGTGCTATGCATGATAGAGTATTATATCTAGAATGTGTTTTATTCTGCGTGCTCTGGAATACAAGGAATACAAGATCACTCAGCAAACACCGTTAGCAGATTTACTAAATGATAAATGATACATGATAATATTGATGATAAACTGATGATAAGTGATGCAGACTAATGAAGTAATGATGAAGTAATGATGAAATAATGACCGTACATGTGAATAATAACACAGTGGCAGTAAAATAACATTCCTTGACCTGACACTTCCAACTGTTTCTAACAACATTCTTAGTCATAAAATGGTAATCTCCCCCACACCCAATATATGGTTCCATTTCTGTATTGGTTCACCATGAAGAACACAGTGAAGCCACAAAAGGGCAGGAAGCTCACCACACAAGAATCAGATATTTCAGATAGGATGTATCTGCAATAAAACCTCACCCAGCACAGAGTGGCTGGAGAGGTGGTCAGAGACAAAGGAATGGCTTTGATCCTACTGCTTGAACTAAGACTTTACAAATTTAGGAACCACAATGACACATTCAACAATTTGACTTAACATTCCCCCCTTTTTGTCTTGTATACTTAAATTTCAACTTATGCACCCTTGTTTTTGGCAGTGTCAGTGTAGATTTCATTCATACACAGCTCCTCACGTCTCATTCACCTCCTATTGCAGCAAAAGTTTACAGTTAATTTCATGTAAGCAGTTAACCTGCTTCTAATTGATCTCATACACAGTAACCTACATCCTGCAAGTAAACAAATGAGTGTCAACAGTCAAACAAAAAGAATCAACATTCTCAAAAATCAAATGTCACTACAATCCAAACGTATACAGACATAGGCATTCAAACACATCAGTTGATTTTATTGTTTGTCCATGTGACTTTCAGCTAACTTCAAAGCTGTAGCCTGGTCAAAACCCTTCTTTATGACTCCTATCAACCACCCCAAATCTTCTCACTGTAGGCATCCTGTGGGGGTTAGAGTCAACTGGTGAATTATCTGCATTTACAACTCTTATCCTGACCTGTTGTCACCGCAGAAAAAGATTTTTAAAAGGAAATTGGATCAAGTTGTTTATGATCTTCTCCCCCCTTTTTGAGTCATGTCCATCCATGGCTCAAAACTTCAAACAGCTTAGGGAAGTTGACATGATGCAAATGTAGACAAAAGTCTCGTCTGTTTACATCTCTCCCTCGCATAAAGCTTCTCTGCAGTGCATCAAATCTGCATGGCAAAATGACACACTTTAGGTAATCTTTTCCCACCCTTGGGAAAAGTGGTGTCAGCCATTTCCCAGTCCCCTAGCATCTGTGCTTTACACAGAACCACAATTCCATCGTTGGACTTCCTCTGCACTGTCACTTTTGGAGCTTGGCACGCTCCCTTCATCCTCCAGGTCCTCATGTTCCAACGCTGCGGACGATTTAAGGCAGAGCACGTCGTAATCCGTAGTTGTCTTCCTCAACATCAACGTCGAATCTCTTTCATTTTATTTAAGATTTTGCTGTGAAAACTCTCCGCATGACAATCTCCTGGAAGCCTAATAGCACAGGTCTCTGCGCGATGTCTGCTGTGCTGAAGGTGATCTCTGATCCCCCTGAAGCCTCTCTCCTGGCCTCAGCTTCCATCTTGTGGACGATCTTCCTTACTCGCTTCTTCTCATGCTACCTCACGACACCTGCAAATTAAAAAATGACACTCCTCTTGTGCCACACGGCTCTCGCCATGTGTCAACTCCCCAATGAGACATGCACAAGAATGTTGCACATTCTCTCTAAAACAATCTCCATGGTTTCCCACTTGGAGGAGCCATACTCCAACCTGTAACCCTGTGTAAAAACATTAGTCAGCAGTTACATGTTTAGCTTGTTTAACTCCCAGCTCCACCCGGAGCCTGTATCCTAGAAGATAAAGTCTTTAAGTTAAAACCACTCACATTTGCAACCAACTGCAACTCATAAGTGTAATAAAGTATTCAGCATCACAGAGACAAGGATCATTGCAGGTTTATTCTAACCTCATTAAACCCCTACTTTTTTCCATAATTTGCTCCAAATCATTAAACATCTCATCGTCATTCCACATTGTAATCAGTGACTTTCCTTAATTATGTCACTCACCATGAGCCCCAATAGTGGTGACTATTCTGTAACTACTGCACATCTGTTCAATTGTCACTTGTCCGTCTGTGCTGAATCCTTTACAAGCAGTCTTAAAGGAAACACAAACATTAGCCAAATACACGGATCATCCTGGTGGTCAGGCGTCAATCATCCAGATTCCAGAGGTGCTGTAAAAGGTCATAAAGTTAATACTCCGCTGTAAAAAGAAGTAACACTGGTGTCAAACACAGTATCACACTGTTTTCACTTTTCCCCTGTAACATTCACATTTTCTCCAACAACACAGTGTAATTTCATCACCAACATATAGCCTGTAACCACAGTTTTCTTCACACAAAAACTCAGTAATCCTGTTGTAGAAAAACATCAAGTTGTGTGTCAATACTGTAAATCACATGATCAAATCACATGATTAACCCTCTGCTGTAGAAAAGAAATGTAAATGTTAGCGCTGCACAGGTGTATACACACTTTCTCACAGTGACTTTTGTGAGCAACACAAGCCCATGAATAACACACCACTGGTAAATTCACAGACACAGAAAGTGGCATTTAAAGGTTAAATCGGCACGGCCCAAAGCTCATGCAACCTAGGATGTTGCCGTCATCTTTCTGCTCCTGTAAAAAGAAACACACATAGATTCATCCACCCTTTGTCCTGTCTAGGTGGAGGTTAACCTTAAGTAGTGGTCAAGTCAGTCAAGTCTTGTCAGCTTTCACCAGTCCAGTCAATTCAATTCAATTCAATTTTATTTATATAGCGCCAAATCACAACAAAAGTCGCCTCAAGGCGCTTCATAGATACAGTCAGTTTCCTTTTTTTTTCCACTCATTCATTCACTCAGTTATTCTTTCTTTTACTGATAGAGGAAATTATCATCGCATTTCGTTTCTACCCTCAGCAAAACCGACGACATTTCAAAAAGAAAAAGAAGAATTTTAGATCGGATTGCCTTGCTGAATCCTTTTGGACAGGGACTTGTTTCCTTAATTGTCCCAGATAAGCGACTTTCTCCTGAGCCCATTTTAATTTTGGAGAAACTCACTTTGCAACCGTTCGCAACAACATGTTGTGTAGTTCTTCCTATTCAAACGTTCAGATCTGCTTAGATGACAGAAAAATTATCAAACAAAACTTTCAGTGCACTGTGAAAGTAACAAAATAAAAAGAATAAAAGAAAGGAAAGGAAAGGAAGGAAAGGCCTTGTTAAATCATGACATGTGTTCTTCATCTCAGGGAGGAAATCATACCAAACCTAATTGGCAGACTCAACTTAGTAACAAAAGACAAATCATCAGCCAGTTTAAACTCAAACATTTATCCATTCAGCCACACGCAACATACAGCATAACCCTGTTGTCTCATCACATAATAAGTTTCTTCTCATGTAACCAAATGTGTGCCATGTTAAAACTTCTTCACACACCAGAAACTCAACAATCAGCTCACACAGCTCATTCATGCAAAACCCCTCATCAGCATTCTGTTTTCTCCCTATATGATGCAACCATCTGTCCTACTAACAATATTCAGTCCACTAGTCTATGTACCACTTTCATCTTACTAGTGACTTGGACAAGATGACAAACAGAATCTCATGCTTAAGATGATGCCTGGTCTTCATGAGTTTCATTGTATGTGTATATGCATGTAGGGTTAGTATGGTTAATGCATTTTCTGTTTGTGTGTGTTTTATGTACCTCTCTCATCACGTTTTCATTATTCTCATCACTGCTTAAACAACACACATATCTCTCTCTCTCTCTGTGTTTTTTTTTTTTTGTGAACCCTCCTTTCTTCAAAACAGAAAGTGGGATTACAGTTGTTTCAGGATGAAACACCAAACACTCTTCATGTTATCATTCATATTTCATCCACACAACAATTTTTTTCTTTTGTGTCCATGGGGCAGGTGACCTGCAGCATCATGTCTGCCCCAGCTGGGTACCTTTTCACACACACCATGACGTCAGACACATTCACATTCACTTCTGCTTTGCGCACAATTTCACTTAATTCTTCAACGATCTACACACTACGTGCTGCCCAATAAATACTTTGCAGTGTATTTCATCCCCTTTCAAGGCAGACTTACTCAGTTTATTCTCCATTACAAGACAACAATCAGCCACACTCAAACAGACCACGTCTGGTCTGCACAAGCACACACACAAAATAGGCCTATCGCTTGCATCTGCACGCACAGCTCTCATGGACCTGCGTCCTGAACGCACAGTCCAACACACTCCCATGCTCGCGTGAAACTGCGCAGCTACGGAACCGTTTCTTTTCTTTAGTAGCCTGCGACCGTCCCGCATGGCTGGCGCACTCCCGTACCTGCGAGAAACCGCACGGTCACGTAGCCACTCTCTATTGTTTTAGGTTCACGGGAAACCGCGCAACTAGCGCTCCCCCGGACTCGCGTCTGCACGCGCAGTCTCGGTGACGCATAAGGCCTTTTCTACTCACTGTTTGTGTTGATTTCGTTCATCAGAAAAGTCTCTGGATCCCGTCAATCGCCATCCAACCCGAGGGGAGTTCAGACACAAACTGTCTGGCCTGGCGACAAATTTAAGCACCAGGGCTTTCGTCGGGCGTTCCAGACGCTGGCTGCTAGCAGAGTGGGGCGGCATCATCTCCCTCTCCTCGTTGGATGCGATGTGTTGGGTTCCGGCTCAGAAGGACCAAATAATAATAATAATAATAATAATAATGCATTTTATTTGAGGGTGCCTTTCAGAAACCCAAGGTCACCTTACAAAAAACAAAATTAATAAAAGGAACAGTAGTCATAAAATACATAAAATAAGTTAAAATGACAAAACAGAGCTTGACAACAGATAAAATCAGCATTAAAGCGAATAAGCCAGCTTAAACAGATGTGCAGCATGGGGAGTAAGGAAGGGATGGAGTCGGTTAATATTACGTAAATGGAAGTAAGCAGACCGGGTTATGTAATTAATGTGAGACTGGAATGAAAGAGTATTATCAAGTATGACACCGAAACTCTTAACTTGAGGGGAGGGAAGGGTAAGATAATTTTCAATGTTAATGGAAAAACTGTGGGATTTGGTTAAGATAGATCAGGGGTGTCAAACTCAAATACACAGTGGGCCAAAATTCAAAACTGGAACAAAGTCGCGGACTAACGTTAATATTTATTGAAATATATTTATTCCTCCAGATATAAGAATGAATCTTTTCTTATGGACTCAAACACGTTTTGCTGAAAAATTGAATATGGAACAAGCAAAGCTTAATACTAAACAATATATATATTAGCTGTATAATACCAGTAGGCCAGCTCTGATAGTAATTTGGTATGGCTTCGCGGGCCTATGAGATAGATGGTGTACCAGCTAGTGATGAGATTTCCGGCTCTTTTTAGAGATCCGGCTCTTTTGGTTCGGCTCACTAAAAAGAGCCGGTTCCGAACCGGCTCTTCAGGTTGTTTTGTTGCTTTAATTAATTTATTATTAACAATAATATAAAATTATGCACAAAAGGAATTACTAACGTAAAAAAAAGTGGTTTCATTTATATATGTTTATATATAAATATATGCGGTGGCCCCTAGAGACAAAACACGTACAAACTCCAAAACATACAGTGGGGCAAAAAAGTATTTAGTCAATTCAATTCAATTCAATTCAATTCAATTCAATTCAATTTTATTTATATAGCGCCAAATCACAACAAAAGTCGCCTCAAGGCGCTTCATAGATACAGAGAAAAACCCAACAATCATATGACCCCCTATGAGCAAGCACTTTGGCGACAGTGGGAAGGAAAAACTCCCTTTTAACAGGAAGAAACCTCCGGCAGAACCAGGCTCAGGGAGGGGCGGCCATCTGCTGCGACCGGTTGGGGTGAGAGAAGGAAGACAGGATAAAGACATGCTGTGGAAGAGAGACAGAGGTTAATAACAGATATGATTCAATGCAGAGAGGTCTATTAATACATAGTGAGTGAGAAAGGTGACTGGAAAGGAAAAACTCAATGCATCATGGGAATCCCCCGGCAGCCTACATCTATTGCAGCATAACAAAGGGAGGATTCAGGGTCACCTGGTCCAGCCCTAACTATATGCTTTAGAAAAAAGGAAAGTTTTAAGCCTAATCTTAAAAGTAGAGATAGTGTCTGTCTCCCGAATCCAAACTGGAAGCTGGTTCCACAGAAGAGGGGCCTGAAAACTGAAGGCTCTCCCTCCCATTCTACTTTTAAATACTCTAGGAACAACAAGTAGGCCTGCAGAGCGAGAGCGGAGCGCTCTAATAGGGTGATATGGTACTACAAGGTCATTAAGATAAGATGGGGCCTGATTATTTAAGACCTTGTATGTGAGGAGCAGGATTTTGAATTCAATTCTGGATTTAACAGGAAGCCAATGAAGGGAAGCCAAAATAGGAGAAATATGCTCTCTCTTTCTAGTCCCTGTCAGGACTCTTGCTGCAGCATTTTGGATTAGCTGAAGGCTTTTCAGTGAGTTTTTTGGACATCCTGATAATAATGAATTACAGTAGTCCAGCCTGGAAGTAATAAATGCATGAACTAGTTTTTCCGCGTCACTCTGAGACAGGATATTTCTAATTTTAGAGATGTTGCGCAAATGGAAGAAAGCAGTCTTACATATTTGTTTAATATGTGCGTTGAAGGACATGTCCTGGTCAAAAATGACTCCAAGGTTCCTCACCGCGTTACTGGAGGCCAAGGTAATGCCATCCAGAGTAAGAATCTGATTAGATACCATATTTCTAAGATTTTCAGGGCCGAGTACAATAACCTCAGTTTTATCTGAATTAAGAAGCAGAAAGTTAGCGGCCATCCAGGTCTTTATGTCTTTAAGACATTCCTGCAGTTTAACTAATTGGTGTGTGTTATCTGGCTTCATGGACAGATAGAGCTGGGTGTCATCTGCATAGCAGTGAAAATGTATGCTATGTCTTCTAATGATACTGCCTAAGGGAAGCATGTATAATGTAAACAGAATTGGTCCTAGCACTGAACCTGTGGAACTCCATAATTAACCTCAGTGTGTGAAGAGGACTCTCCATTTACATGCACGAATTGGAGTCTATTAGATAGATATGATACAAACCACTGCAGCGCAGTACTTGTAATACCTACAGCATGTTCTAATCGCTCTAATAGGATATTATGATCAACAGTATCGAACGCTGCACTGAGGTCTAGCAGGACAAGCACAGAGATGAGTCCACTGTCAGAGGCCATAAGAAGATCATTTGTAACCTTCACTAAAGCTGTTTCTGTGCTGTGCTGAGCTCTGAAACCTGACTGAAACTCTTCAAATAAACCATTCCTCTGCAGATGATCTGTTAGCTGTTTGACAACTACTCTTTCAAGGATTTTTGATATGAAAGGAAGGTTGGAGATTGGCCTATAATTAGCTAAGACTGCTGGGTCTAGAGATGGCTTTTTGAGTAAAGGTTTAACTACAGCCAGCTTGAAGGCCTGTGGTACATAGCCGATTATTAGAGATAGGTTGATCATATTTAAGATCGAAGAATTAATTAATGGCAGGACTTCTTTGAGCAGTTTTGTAGGAATGGGGTCTAAAAGACACGTTGATGGTTTGGAGGAAGTAATTATTGAAGTTAACTCAGAAAGATCAATTGGAGAAAAAGAGTCTAACTTAATATCAATGGTACTAAGAGTAGCTGTAGATAATATTACATCTGTGGGATGATTATTGGTCATTTTTTCTCTAATGATAAAAATTTTATTTGTGAAGAAGTTCATGAAGTCATTACTAGTTAACGTTAAAGGGATGGTTGGCTCAAAAGAGCTCTGACTTTTTGTCAGCCTGGCTACAGTGCTGAAGAGAAACCTAGGGTTGTTCTTATTTTCTTCAATCAGTGATGAATAGTAAGATGTTCTGGCTTTGCGGAGGGCTTTCTTATAAAGCAGCAAACTATTTCTCCAGGCTAAATGATGATCCTCTAGATTTGTGACACGCCATTTCCTCTCCAGATTACGAGTCATCTGCTTTAGGGTACGTGTTTCAGAATTATACCACGGAGTCAGGTACTTCTGATTTGAGGCCTTAGTTTTCACAGGAGCTACAGTATCCAGAGTCGTACGTAGTGAGGAGGTGAAATTATTAACAAGATAATCGACCTCTGTTGGGGTAGCGTTCAGATAGCTGCTTTGCTCTGTGTTGGTACAGGGCATTGGAGATGATAACAGTGGGTGGATTATATTCTTAAACTTAGTTACAGTGCTTTCAGAAAGACATCTACTTTGATAAAGTCTACTCTTCACCGCTGTGTAATCAATTATTGTAAAAGTAAATGTTATCAGGAAATGATCAGACAGGAGAGGGTTTTCAGGAAACACTGTTAAATGTTCAGGTTCGATGCCATATGTTAAAACAAGATCTAGAGTGTGATTAAAGTGGTGGGTGGGTTCTTTTACATTTTGAGAGAAACCAATTGAGTCTAATAACAGATTAAATGCCATGTTGAGGCTGTCATTTTTAGCATCTACATGGATGTTAAAATCACCCACAATAATTATTTTATCTGAGCTCAGAACTAAATCAGATAAAAGGTCTGAGAAATCAGACAGAAACTCTGTGTAAGGCCCAGGTGGACGATAGATGATAACAAGTAAGACTGGTTTCTGAGTTTCACTGCTGGGGTGGACAATGTTAAGCATCAGGCTTTCAAATGAATTAAAAGTCTGTCTTGGTCTTTCATTAATTAATAGGCTGGTGTGAAAAATTGCTGCCACACCGCCCCCTCGGCCTGTGCTTCGAGATTTCTGGTAGTTAGAATGGCTCGGGGGTGTTGATTCATTTAAACTAACATAATCATCCTGCTGCAACCAGGTTTCTGTAAGGCAGAGTAAATCAATTTGTTGATCAATTATTAAGTCATGTACTAACAGAGACTTGGAGGAGAGAGACCTAATATTTAATAATCCACATTTCACTGTTTTACTCTTTGGTTCAGATGTGGATACTTTATTGTTCTTTCTTTGTGATTGTTTATGTTTAAGTTGTTTGTTGCTGGTTTTTAGTTTGTTTTTTGTCTGTTTGGGAGCTGACACAGTCTCTATGGAGATGGGTTTTTGGGGGGGTAGCAGGAGGAGAGAAGCTGCAGAGAAGCGTGTAAGACTGCAACTCTGCTTCCTGGTCCCAACTCTGGATAGTCATATTTTGGGGGGTTTAATAAATTTGTCCATATTTCTAGAAATGAGAGCTGCTCCATCCAAAGTGGGATGGATGCCGTCTCTCCTAACAAGACCAGGTTTCCTCCAGAAGGTTTGCCAATTATCTATGAAGCCCACATCGTTTCTGGGACACCACTCAGACAGCCAGCAATTTAAGGAGAACATGCGGCTAAACATGTCACTCCTGGTCTGATTGGGGAGGGGACCAGAGAAAACTACAGAGTCCGACATTGTTTTGGCAAAGTTGCACACCGATTCAATATTGATTTTAGTGACCTCCGATTGGCGTAACCGGGTGTCATTACTGCCGACGTGAATTATGATTTTACTGAATTTACGTTTACCCTTAGCCAGCAGTTTTAAATTTCCTTCAATGTCGCCTGCTCTGGCCCCTGGAAGACAATTGACTATGGTTGCCGGTGTCTCTAGCTTCACATGTCTGAGAACAGAATCGCCAATTACCAGAGTTTGACCCCCGGCGGGTGTGTCGCCGAGTGGGGAAAAACGGTTAGACACATGAACGGGTTGGTGGTGTACCTGGGGCTTCTGTTTAGGACTATGCTTCCTCCTCACCGTGACCCAGCCGCCCTGATTCCCCAGCTGCTTGGGACCTGCCGGGGAACAGCTAGCGGGGCCTACGCTATTTTCGGCTGCACCAGCTACAGGGGCCTGGCTAGCTGCGGGTGAATGAAGGGTGCGAAGCCGAGTCTCCAATTCAGTAATCCTGGCCTCCAGCGCTGCAAATATGCTACATTTGTTACAGATATCATTACTGCTAAAGGAGGCCGAGGAGTAACTAAACATCTGACACAATGAGCAAGAAAGTGCAGGAGGGACAGGTGAAGTAGCCATGGTGCTAATGAGTCGGCTACGAGCTAAGCTAGGCTAGCGAGACAGTACAGAGACAGTGAGTGAATACTTTGGCTATAAATTAGGTAGTGAGTACACAGAAAGTGTGCTTCGGAGGAAGCACGTGAAGATTATACTATGAAAGAAGAATGTATTTAAAAGTTGTTAATTAAATCGCTAAGCAAATAAGCTACTCAGAAACACCACTGTGTTTGAGCAGGAACAGGAAGTGATACTCTACCACAGAGCGAGCGAACACCAAGTGACAGCGCCACCCCAAGTCAGCCACCGATTGTGCAAGTTCCCCCACCTAAAATGATGACAGAGGTCAGTAATTTGCACCAGAGGTACACTTCAACTGTGAGAGACAGAATGTGAAAAAAAAAATCCATGAATCCACATGGTAGGATTTGTAAAGAATTTATTCGTAAATCAGGGTGGAAAATAAGTATTTGGTCAATAACAAAAATACAACTCAATACTTTGTAACATAACCTTTGTTGGCAATAACAGAGGTCAAACGTTTACTATAGGTCTTTACCAGGTTTGCACACACAGTAGCTGGTATTTTGGCCCATTCCTCCATGCAGATCTTCTCGAGAGCAGTGATGTTTTGGGGCTGTCGCCGAGCAACACGGACTTTCAACTCCCGCCACAGATTTTCTATGGGGTTGAGGTCTGGAGACTGGCTAGGCCACTCCAGGACTTTCAAATGCTTCTTACGGAGCCACTCCTTTGTTGCCCGGGCGGTGTGTTTTGGATCATTGTCATGTTGGAAGACCCAGCCTCGTTTCATCTTCAAAGTTCTCACTGATGGAAGGAGGTTTTGGCTCAAAATCTCACGATACATGGCCCCATTCATTCTGTCCTTAACACGGATCAGTCGTCCTGTCCCCTTGGCAGAAAAACAGCCCCATAGCATGATGTTTCCACCCCCATGCTTCACAGTAGGTATGGTGTTCTTGGGATGCAACTCAGTATTCTTCTTCCTCCAAACACGACGAGTTGAGTTTATACCAAAAAGTTCTACTTTGGTTTCATCTGACCACATGACATTCTCCCAATCCTCTGCTGTATCATCCATGTGCTCTCTGGCAAACTTCAGACGGGCCTGGACATGCACTGGCTTCAGCAGCGGAACACGTCTGGCACTGCGGGATTTGATTCCCTGCCGTTGTAGTGTGTTACTGATGGTGACCTTTGTTACTTTGGTCCCAGCTCTCTGCAGGTCATTCACCAGGTCCCCCCGTGTGGTTCTGGGATCTTTGCTCACCGTTCTCATGATCATTTTGACCCCACGGGATGAGATCTTGCGTGGAGCCCCAGATCGAAGGAGATTATCAGTGGTCTTGTATGTCTTCCATTTTCTGATGATTGCTCCCACAGTTGATTTTTTCACACCAAGCTGCTTGCCTATTGTAGATTCATTCTTCCCAGTCTGGTGCAGGTCTACAATACTTTTCCTGGTGTCCTTCGAAAGCTCTTTGGTCTTGGCCATGGCGGAGTTTGGAGTCTGACTGTTTGAGGCTGTGGACAGGTGTCTTTTATACAGATGATGAGTTCAAACAGGTGCCATTCATACAGGTAACGAGTGAGGGACAGAAAAGCTTCTTACAGAAGACGTTACAGGTCTGAGAGAGCCAGAGATTTTCCTTGTTTGAGGTGACCAAATACTTATTTTCCACCCTAATTTACGAATAAATTCTTTACAAATCCTACCATGTGGATTCATGGATTTTTATTTTCACATTCTGTCTCTCACAGTTGAAGTGTACCTCTGGTGCAAATTACTGACCTCTGTCATCATTTTAGGTGGGGGAACTTGCACAATCGGTGGCTGACTAAATACTTTTTTGCCCCACTGTAAATAATGAATAAAAGAGGCCCTAATACTGAACCCTGAGGCACACCAGCAGAAACAGGATAGAGAGTTGAAGAATTATTTAACTCCCAGCTCCACCTGGAGCCTGTATCCTGGAAGACAAATCTGTTAAATCAAACTTCACATTTGCAACCAACTGTAGCCCATAAGAGTAATAAAGTATAGTATAGTATAGTGTATATATATATATATATATATACACACACACACACACACATACATATATATATATATATATATATATATATATATATATATATATATATATATATATATATATATATAGTATAAATAAACACCCAGCACGCCCCTGCGGGCGGTTTATCCCTCAAGCTCAGGTCCTCTACCAGAGGCCTGGGAGCTTGAGGGTCCTGCGCAGTATCTTAGCTGTTCCCAGGACTGCGCTCTTCTGGACAGAGATCTCCGATGTTGTTCCCGGGATGATGTGGATCAGTGAATCGATGTCTCGTTCACTCTTGGCATACAGCTTGATGTCATCCATGTACAGGAGGTGGCTGACAACTGCTCCGTTCCGTAGTCGGTATCCGTAGCCAGTCTTGTTAATGATCTCACTGAGGGGGTTCAGGCCTATGCAGAACAGCAGTGGGGACAGAGCATCTCCTTGGTAGATCCCGCACTTGATGGTGACTTGTGCTATGGGCTTGGAGTTGGCCTCTAGTGTTGTACACCACATCCCCATTGAGTTCCTGATGAAGGCTCTTAGGGTCCCATTGATCTTGTACAATTCTAGGCATTCCAGTATCCAGCTGTGGGGCATTGAGTCATAGGCCTTCTTGTAATCAATCCAGGCAGTGCACAGGTTGGTCAGTCTGGTCTTGCAGTCTCGGCTGATTGTTCTGTCTGCCAGTAGCTGGTGTTTTGCACCTCTGGTATTCTTGCCAATTCCTTTCTGTGTCCCGCTCATGTATTGACCCATGTGCCTGTTCATCTTAGCCGATATAAGATAACCTTTATTAGTCCCACACGTGGGAAATTTGTTATGGTTGCAGAGTCTAATTACTGATACGTTCGTTATAAAAAATTACGAGAAGAAAAGATAAGAAAGAAAGAAACTCAGAATGAGCAGAGCTGCTGTAACAGGCTGCCGCACACGGGGGGCGCCGGAAGTGACAATATGATGCCTGACAGGAGCTTCCATGTAGTACTGAGGCAGGTTATTGGTCGGTAGTTGGAGGGGACCGGTCCCTTCTTGGGGTCCTTGGGGATCAGGACCGTCCGGCCTTCAGTTAGCCATTCCGGGTGTCTCTCGTTAACTAGCAGCTGGTTCATTTGTGCTGCCAGACGCTCGTGGAGTGCAGTCAGCTTCTTCAGCCAGTAGGCGTGAACCATGTCGGGCCCTGGTGCTGTCCAACTCTTCATACTGGAGACCCTTTCTTGGTTACTTGATGGTTACTGAACCCTGTTCAGGGAGGTCGCTGTGGTCTGCCCTCAGATCCTCTAGCCACTGAGCATTGCCGTTATGGGTTGCATCCTTCTCCCATATGCTCTTCCAGTATTGCTCCGTCTCCAGCCTTGGTGGTGCTGTTCTCTTATTGTTCCCTTGCCACTGAGAGTACACCTTTGCTGGTTCTGTGGAGAACAGCTGGTTTATTCTCCTGCCTTCTATCTCTCTGGTGTACCTCCTCAAGTGGCTGGCCAAGGCTGTGAGTCTTTGCTTGGCAGTTTCCAAGGCCTCAGGTATGGACAGCTTGCTGTATTTCTTAGGCACCTTATTTGTCGCACCTTTCTGCAACTCCGTTAGTTGGCTAACCTCCCTCCGTGCTACTTTGATCTTGCCCTCTAGCCTCCTTCTCCATGGAGGGTACTGCCCCTTGTCGCTGTTCAACTTGTAGCCAAGCATCTCACTGATCACTGCTGCCGTATTGTAGATCAGCTTGTTAGTGTCGGTAATCGTGGTTGTAGGTATTGCCCGTAGTGCTGCATTAACATAATCCAGCAGACCTTCTGAGGGTACTTCACGTAATCTTGGTAACCGGCTACGGGGGATCCAGGTTTCAAGCTTGGCCATGATCCTATTTTTCAGGTCAGTTCCTCTCGCACTCAACGATCCTTCTCCTATCGCACTTGGGGTTATGTACCCAATCTCGGGTGGGGGTGATGATATCGCCCCCCTGACCTGGCGTCCTGACTCCTCCTTGCCGTAGCATTTGTGTTGTACCTCGTCAATCTCTAGCTGTGAGAGCAGTCCCTTCTTTCGAATGTTGGAACACTGAGCTACTAGTTGTTTCGCCGTCATTGTGGATGTTGGGTATCGAAGAATCCATAGGTCCCTCATCCTATTCATGTAGCCCCTTCCGCCGGGGTTACTTGCGTAGTAGCATTCCAACAACGCCCTGTTTTCGTCTCTTGCCCACCGATGCCTTCTTGTTCCAGTAGCCAGGGTGCCCTGGTTCCTCAACACCTGACGCGGACCTTGTTGATCCGGGCGACGTCCAAGCCGGCATGCCTTCATATTTATCTGTCTTGCTCATGTCTGCGGTAGGCTTGCTTAGCATAGGGGGTCTAGCCTTAGGACCCTTAGGACTTAGGACGCCCCCAGGCAGGAATCGAACTTGCGATCACTACGCTATCCAGCTGCTCAATATATATATATTAGGGGTGCAACGATATTCGTATCGATATTGAACCGTTCGATACAGTGCTTTCGGTTCGGTACGCATATGTATCGAACAATACAACATTTGTAATTTATTTTATCAACTTTCCTTCTGACGATGCTGTCTGTGTTGAGCGCTCAGTGAATCTGCGTTCGACTACTCCGCCTAGGCTGCACTGTCGGGCGCAGATCCACTGAGCGCTCAACACAGACAGCATAGTCAGGAGGAAGAGCGCAGGGCAAGCTAGCGAGACAGAAGTTAAGCTCTCCTTGCAAGATGGACCTCCCCCACCCTCATTCAGATCTGGCGTTTGGAATTATTTTGGTTTTCATGTGACGTATGACCCTGAAGGTAAGCGAGTCATGGACTAAAGTAAAACAGTATGTTGGATGTGCCATGCAATGCTTAATTAACTAGTGTGTTAGCGCAGTTAGCTCGTTAACGTGTTGGCTGTCTAGCCCCATGCACGGGGCGATCGGCGGTAGCTCGTTAACGGAGATTTGCCGTGTTGTGGCGTTAAGGTCATTTCAACGAGATTAACCTGAAAGCACTAGTGGGAACACAACGAATATGACTGCACATTTACGCCGACATCATCCTAGTGCAAAGTCAAAAACAACAAGCATGCTACTAACTTTAGCAGAGTCATTTAGACAGCTGTTAGCACGTGATTCTCCTTATGCTGCTGAGAATATAGCCCAGAAGAAGCGGATAGTATAGCTTTTATTTTGGAAAGAGACATTTCTCTGTAATAAACTCTCTTTTCCAAAGATGAGTGATTCCTCAATCAGATACAGGGCTTGCAAAATCGCTAGCCCGACGTCCCGGAGCTAGCGATCTTTCCAGTCGGGCTACAAAAATCTCTCTGCCCTGCCCGTCGGGCTATTGTAGGAAAAATATATGTCAATGCTTTTGCATTCTTTCAGAAATGTAGCTGGGTAATTATGTCATTGGCATCGGTGAGCCACTGTTAATATGTGACATATTGAAATCGCGTTTGAATTTGCGCTTGTTTTTTTGCTTTCACTTTGCAATGACAGCACTGATCTGTGAGTGATGATAATTTGTGCACCAATTCCTCTGACATCGTCTTATTAATTGTTAGCTTACTATGCAAACATGACAAGTGAAATCTCCCGCAGCAAGCTTAAACATGTGAGAGGTTGATCGCGCAGAGAATCGCTGAGCTTATGTGAGTCCGTGTGTAAAAGTAGCAGTATATATATTTTAGTTCTGCTGAGCCAAATAAGACAGGTCGGGGTGAAGAAGTGACAGCCAAAGAAAAGCTTACCACAAAACGGAGAAGTTATGACAAATGAGACTATAAGGCAAAAAGAAAGTGCAGCTTTATGGTTTCATGGACAAAAGAATTTCTGTGGCTGCAATATGACGAGCTAAATAACCAGGGGTGCACATAAGTGGTCCGCAGGTGCGCATTCGCTGTCAAAATAAAAAACGCGCACAAGGGTTAGGGTTAAATTTAAAAACTGTACTTTTGAGTTAAAATATATATTTATAATTTTAATAAATGACAAATTAAAAAGGCATGAACATTTTTTTGTATCGAAAAAATATCGAACCGTGACACCAAAGTAGAGATGGCACGATACCACTTTTTTATGTCCGATACCGATACCGATATCATAAATTTGGATATCTGCCGATGCCGATATGAATCCGATATAGTGTTTTTTAATCAACAAAACTGTTTTTTAAATATCTTGCTGCATTTTGTATAAGTTCATACTCAAGTTTAAGACAACAACTACACTAAAGCTATTCTGTTATACCTGTATGCAAAAGAGAATATTTCATAGTTCAGCAATACTGATCAATCTAATAAACTTAAACCTACACCATCCTCCCTATTCTGGTATTTTAAAGAGTACTTAGCATAAATATTAAGCAACCTAACTAATAGGGTTCCAACTCCCAGCAACAACAAAAATAAATAAATAAAAAATAGGGAACCACCCCTCACGCGCCACCTCATGATGCTTAATCGACGTAATCAACCTTAATTTGATGCAGTGTGAAAAAAAAATGCACAGAAATCAATTATTTTTCAAGAAATATTAAATAGATTCAACAGCTTTCTTCAACAAAATTGCAGACTGCACAGATGGTACCTTCCCAAAGGGAAGTACTATAGCTTACTAGGGTATATTAGACTTAATAGTTACTATATACAGTAATTGACTTCTATTCATTTTACATCAAATTAAAACTTTGGGTGTCAGATAATTAATTATTAAAAACAAGACATTTTAAATGAGAATAAGAAAGAAAAGTATGTCTTTGTGTCCCCTTTTCCCTGTTAATGCCCTATCGGCCCCCCTGGCTAAACTTTGCTAGATCCGCCCCTGCACAGCTACCAGCGTCAGCTACGTAGAAAGAGATCCTCGAGTAGAAAGTAATATTAAATAAATTCTAACAACAGCTGATCAAGCTTAAACGTGCTGCTGTTGTTCAGCCGCTGGTTTCCTCTTTCTGGTGCAAAGTGGGCCAAAAGCAAACAAGAGACATGGACTCGCGACAGAAAAGCCGATCAGCTGATCATTGATCAGTTTCATGATTGAAGTAGCAGCAAGAAGAGGCAGTCGCTCCATATATCGCTTGTTAAGCTTAACGCAGGAATGCTTTACAAACATTCAGAGATGGACTTACACACTTGCTTTACTTCTCTCGGGGATAACTTTGTCGGAGATGAAATGCCGGGTAGCTAGCGAAGCTCCACATGCTATCCAGACCACCGACAGGTCCCGCATGCCACAGCCGCTCTATCACGTGATGCATACTGCTCCGACGTGCTAACGTTCTGAGGTGAGTTACGGCGTGTTGCAAGTTTTGTGAGGTGCTTTCGTGATATTTAATGGATCGGATTACATTTTTTATTTTTCTCCGATATCTGATCCAGTAATTTAGGTCAGTATCGGACCGATACCGATACGTAATATCGGATCGGTCCATCTCTACACCAAAGTATCGAACCGAACCGAACCGTGAATTTTGTGTATCGTTGCACCCCTACTAACCACCTTGCCACCGTGCTGCCTAGTTTTATTTATTTATTTTAGTTCATTTTCTCCTATTTGATCACTTTGATTTCTTGACTATTATTATTTCACAGAAAATCAACTAATGTACTTTTCCTCCCTTTTTGTCATCAAGGAATTCACACACACACTCACAGGCTGGTCACTCGCCCCCACCTTTCTCTCTCTCTCTCTCTCTCTCACACACACACACACACCTTTTACTCCTCCTTTGTTCCACCTGTGAACCCGCCCCTCGAGGCTGGCTCACACACACCTCATGCTTCTCGCAGTCCCATTCAAACTTTTTGCGTTCCTCTGCTGATTCAGGACAACGCCCTGATCAGCACGCAGAGCAGATGCCGTCCACTCACACTTCACAAAACTAGGACAATTAGGCTCACAATCTTCGGATCGCGCCACATTTGCCTCACAAATTATTCAAACTGCGCCACGGACTTGATAACGCGGTTTCTCTTCCCCAGAAAAAAATAAAACCAAATTCAACTCCCCTATCCGGTTGTTCAGTCTGATGTCACTAGCCGTGTCTGGGTCTAAACTCCGCTGCAGGTCCATATATCAAACGATCACTGTGGCATTACTGAGAGTTGAAAAACTGTCTAAAGTCTTTCATCTTTAATAAAATGATCAGCGTTCTGCTCTACCAGGTGTAACAATTGAGTTTAACATCCAGGCATCCATGAAAACGGAATTTATGACATTTAACGGAGTTAGAAGTTAGCAGGGAGTTAGCTCGCTAGCTTCTATCTAAATACAATATAGCATGGCCTGACTGCGGGGTTTTGGAAACAAATTAAAACGTACAGCTTTCTTATCACTTCCAGCATAAATGAAGACAGAAAACTAAACAGCAGTGACGTTTGTAGGGTTACTGAAGTTGGGCTAGCTGGTATATAATGATGTGCTACGTGACCGCTAGCGACATAGCTATGTTAGCATAATATAAACAAGCTAACTTTTTTTTCCACTCGATAAAAGTTAACGTGAGTTTTCTCGGTGGTCAGAAACAAATGTAATCGCATGGCAGGATGCTGTAAAAGGACCAAACTTCAGCCAGGAGAACAACTGAGATAATCCATCCACAATACGAGGTTAGTCATTCATATACTGCTGCATGGGCTGGGCTGTAGCTACATCCTAAGGTTTTAAAAACTGAGCTTAAATAAATGATTAGCGGTAATAAAAGCCGAGGGAGGTCAACAGGGATCACTGACTGTTTTAGGAGCTTTTTGAGATCAAATAGAAGAAAATACATAACATTAAACATGTTAACAACACAAAAGCCATATTAAACGCAGACTACTTTAGACCCGGAAGTAGGATTCGTCGCGTCATCACTGAACAACCGGATTGAATTCACAGTTTGCAACAATTCGTGACACGATCTCCTGCCACGATTTCTACACACCACAAATTATTTTTGTTACTTTAATTGACTCCCGTACTTCGGACAAGACACAGACTCTAACTGCGCTATTACACACACTACACAGTCTACACAGTCTACAGCCCATCAGTGGGCTGAGCCAAGCAGTTGTACTCTCACTAACGAAGCAACTTGCCCCCACTCTCATGCAGGTTATCAACCGCGACTAGGATCCAACACCTAGCTTTAGTTATTTAAGGCATCCCCGGTGCCTAGGTAACCACCCTGGATCTCCTGCCCTCACAGGTCCTACCCCCGTGTCCGAGAATAGGGGGAGCAACCAAGCCCGGAACACACGTGTCCCTCAGCCGGCATCGAGGCCTTAAACCCCGCTTTCTAACTAATAGTAACACACGTTTCCTGCTATAACGCACGGGGACGGGTCACAACACCGCCACTTTTTTTCTAATGACTAAGACGGATCACACACCGCCGTGGATGAAACACTGATTCTACTAATCCGTAACAAACGTCTCCTGCTTTAACGCACTGAGATTTTCTTACGACGCGCTAAACATCAACCTGAAGTTCTTAGCAAAAGTCTCTTGCTTTAGTCGTGCTGGGACGGACCCTAGCCGCCTCTTTATTCTACTGAGTGAATTTACACTGCGATACGTTCAACTTAGCGAACAGATAATTTAGGCTTTAAACAATATGCACGGTTCGTAAATAAATGGGTTGTGCTTACCTTTTAATCATGTGAGCTAGCTCTCTGTTCGCCTCGTTTCACGATCTCAGCTCTGCCAATTCATCCTCTCTGGGCCTCGAGCGAATCCCCAGGTTTCACAGCACTAAAACTGTTGCGAAATCAGTTTCACCCCAGTGCTTTTTATTCCTCGGGCATCCAGAGATGGCAGCGGAACTCAGTAGTCATTTCACAAAACCCTTATTCATCTTTATTCATCTTCATTTAAGCATGCATCTTCTAGAAGGGGAGATGTACAAGGCCGGTGTCCCTCTGCAGATCTTCACTGCTTTGTCTGTGAAACACAGTTTTGTAGAAGTGACCCCATCATAAAACTCCCATGGTGTGCTGCAAACTCTGTGTCTGTGTGTATGCACGAGCATGTGAGTGCCTGTGTGTGCGTGTACTAGGGCTGCCACGATTAGTCGACTAGTCACGATTACGTTGACTATCAAAATCGCCGACGACTGATTTAATAGTCGACACGTCGTTTGAAGCTTTGTAAGATCCCAAAAGACGCAGGAATAAGTAGCAGGATTTAAGAATGTAATAACGGACTGAAACAGAAGATGGCAGCACTGCATGTACAAGGATGCCAGCTGCCGTTAAACCCCGAAGAAGAACATATTTTCAGACGAGAATGTAGCTGTGTAAACCTCAAATATCTGCTCAGTTTATCAAGACACCACATATTTTCAAAAGCGCTCCGACGTTTTCGGAGACATCTGTTACCCACTAGCTCGATAGCTAGCCGGGGGCTAGGCTCACTAGCGCCGTGAGAACACCGCACTCCCGGCTTCAAACCCACCGCCGTCTTTCGCTACTCAGGTTAAACATGATATATGAGTCACTTAGATAACTTAAAATGTTATTGTTTGGCTTTTTTCAATATTTTATTTGTTCCTGAGTAAATCGGTTTGGCTGAGATTAAAGTTTTTACACAGCTGAATAAACATCAAGCAGACAGCTGATTATCAGAAGTATGAGATGCTCGAGAATTTACTCCGGTGTCCTGTTATATTTTAGATAGCAAGGAGTTTATTAAACTTCACCAAAACAATCTGCAAACTTCATTAAAATTTAACAAACTATCATCTTGTCTTTATTTTTAGTTAGCACATACCTTAAACACTTAAAGCTGTAAGCTAATGATAGTTATATAAGAGCAGATGCTGCTGGTGCAATAAGCTGTACGTTTTATGTCCAGTGGATGATGATCTGATTAGTCGACTAATCGCAAAAATAATCGGTGACTAGTCGACTATCAAAATAATCGTTTGTGGCAGCCCTACGTGTACCCGTGAGTGAGTGTGCGAGTGTAACAGTTTAAGCACTGTGTGTGTGTGTTTCTGCGTACGTGACTTCCTGCTGGACATAAAAGTAATCTCCTAAGCTACAAGCTTCATTCTGTATCAAGCTTCATTCCGTAGTCGGTATTCGTAGCCAGCCTCGTTAATGATCTCCTTGAGGGGATTCAGGCCTATGCATAACAGCAGTGGGGTAGATACGGGACTTGATGGCGACTTGTGCTATCAGCTTGAAGTTGGCCTCTATTGTTTTTTGCCACACCCCCATGAGTCCCTGATGAAGGCTCTTCAGGTCCTGTTGATCTTGTACAGTTCTAGGCATTCCAGGATCCAGGTGTGGGATATTGAATCATAGGCCTTCTTGTAGTCAATCCAGGTGCACAGGTTGGTCAGTCTAGTCTTGCAGTCTATGATGTCTGACAGGAGCTTCCATGTGGTACTGTTATTCAAGATTCAAGATTTTTATTTGCCATTTGCACACAGGACCAACAGTCCATACACATTGGAATTCTTGTGCATAGCTCTCCAGGTCAAATTATTCTTTACAAAGTAAAAACAAAGCAACTAAAAAAGAGAATAGAAATAAAGAAAAGAATGGAGCAATCATTGTATTTACTATATACAAAACACACTGTACAGAGAGGGTGGTAATACACTTCTTAGCACTGAACATATAATATTGCACATTTTCACAAATCTGTTTCACAGATCTGTTTCAGTGAATATATTGCACATTAATCAGTGATTTATCCCATTGTATATTGAAATGAGGTGAGGTAGTGCTGTGTTATTTTAAGTGTTCAGTGTTTTTTTATGTTATGCCATCAGTCTGACTGTTGTATGTTGAGTGTTATGTTGAATATTCAGTGTTTGTGTTTTGCCATCAGTCTGACAGTTGCGGGGAAAAAGCTGTTGAAAAACCTTGTTCTGTGTGTGATGATGCTCTCAGCTCTGTTGTGTCTAAGGATGTATATACACTTTTTGTGTCTGAGCAGAGGGTGAACTAGATGGTGTGGGTCCCTGGTAATTCTCTCTGCTCTTTTTCAGCAGCGTTGTGTGTACAGAGAGTCCATGGAAGGAAGTTTTGTTCCTATGATCCTCTCCGCAGACTTTATGACTCTTTACTGTTATAGGACTTTTCCCTTCTGGGGGTCCTTGGGGATCAGGACTGTCTGGCCTTCATTTAGCCATTCTGGATGTCTCTCATCAACTAGCAGCTGGTTCATTTGTACTGCCAGATGCTCGTGAAGTGCAGTCAGCTTCTTCAGCCAGTAGGCATGAACCATCCCAGGGCCTGGTGCTGTCCAACTCTTCATACTGGAGATCCTTTCTTGGATATCTGCCACTGTGCTGGTTACTGAACCCTGTTCAGGGAGGTCTCTGTGGTCTGCTCTTTGATCCACTATCCGCTGAGTATTGCTGTTATGGATGGCGTCCTTCTCCCATATGTCCTTCCAGTATTGCTCGGTTTCCAGCCTTGGTGGTGCTGTTCTTATATTATTCCCTTGCCACTGAGAGTACACCCTGGCTGGTTCTGTGGAGAAAAGCTGGTTTATTCTCCTGCCTTCAATCTATTTGGTGTACATCTTCAAGCGGCTGGCCAAGGCTGTGAGTCGTTTCTTGGCAGTTTCCAAGGCCTCAGGTATGGACAGCTTGCTGTACTTCTTAGGCACCTTCATTGCACATTTCTGCACCTCTGATAGTTGGCTAACCTCCCTCCATGCTATCTTGATCTTGGTCTCTAGTCTCCTTCTCCATGGTCTGCACTGCTTCTTGTAGCTGTTCAGCTTGTAGCCAAGCATCTAACTGATCACCGTTGCCGTGGTGTAGATCAGTTGGTTAGCCTTGGTAGTTGAGGTAGGTAAGCACTTGAGGTAGGTAAGGTTGAGGTAGGCTGTATTCACAACATCTAGTAGATCTAGGTTACTTCACGTAGGGTACCTCACGTAGTCTTGGTAACCGGCTACGGAGGATCCAGGTTTCAAACTTCACCATGATTCTAGTCGTGTCCAAATTCATGGGCTGCATCCTCCTGAGGACCCCGCCTTTGCGATCTACGTAGGCCAGGTCCTCAGTAGGTTGGGTAGACCGGAAGTAAACGACTGTGAAATTGGACGGTCTTGCCTTCTGATGCTGTCTCGATGGAGTTTAATAAACTCGGCCGTCTGCTCCTTGCTATCTAAAATATAACAGGGCACTGGCGTAAATTCTCGACCGTCTCACACTTCTGTTTAATCAGTTTTCTGTTTGATGTTTTTTCAGCTGTGTGAAAACCACCCAGGGCATTTATAAACACACCCAAAACTCTGGCTGATTGGGTCCCACACCCAATTTCACACCTTGGCTCAGGCGATTAGAGGATCATCAGGGGGTCCTTTTGTCCCTCTGTGGGGGGTCACTCCCACTAGGTTTATATCTGGGACTCTCCACCATTTGACCTTAGAACTGAAGAAGCTTCTCGGATGAGAGGTGAAACGTCTTCAAGCAACTTAAAGAAGTCCAGACGCTTTTCTTTGCAAGCTCCTTTGACCCTGAAAACCATACATTTCACACCTGAGCCTCAACTCTCGCGGCCCAGTACCAAACGACTCACGGACCGGTACCGGTCCAAGACCCGGGGTTTGGGGACCCCTGCTCTTAATTGTTGTGATGCGTGTTCGAAATGCAGAGAGGTGCGCTGGATTTGCCACACGGAGCAGTGCGAGAGTAAAGCATGAAGGAGGGGCTAATAATCGGCTCAGTCATTTTTAATGATCGTTGAAAGCCCAGATCGTAATCGTGATTAAAATTCAATTAATTGAGCAGCCCTACTTTGTCGCGTCGCTGTGACGTAATCGGTCTACAAATGCGTCCTCAGGAGGATGCAGCCCATGAATTTGGACACGACCTCTATCTCTCAGGTCAGTTCCTCTCGTACACCATGGGCCTCTTAGCTGCATTTTTGATCAGCGCTCTCCTTGCTCGTCCTGTGAGTTTAGGTGGACGGCCTTATCTTGGTAGGTTTACAGTTGTGCCATGCCATACTCCTTCCGCTTCCGAATGATCGGTTGAACAGTGCTCCGTGAGATGTTCAAGGCTTGGGAAATGATTTTGTAGCCAAAGCCTGCTTTAAATTTCTCAATAACTTTATACCTGACCTGTCTGGTGTGTTCTTTGGACTTCATGGTGTTGTTGCTCCCAATTTTCTCTTAGACAACTTCTGAGGCCGTCACAGAGCAGCTATATTTGTACTGACATTAGATTACACATAGGTAGACTCTATTTAGTCATTAGCACTCATCAGGCAATGTCTATGGGCAACTGACTACACTCAGACCAAAGGGGGCTGAATAATTACGCACACCCCACTTTGCAGTTATTTATTTGTAAAAAATGTTTGGAATCATGTATGATTTTCGTTCCACTTCTCACGTGTACACCACTTTGTATTGGTCTTTCACGTGGAATTCCAATAAAATTGATTCATGTTTGTGGCTGTAATGTGACAAAATGTGGGAAAGTTCAAGGGGGCCGAATACTTTTGCAAGCCACTGTGTGTTTGTGTGTGTGTGTGTGTATATATATATATATATATATATCGATATATCGCGCTTTAATAAGAAACACACTGTTCTTTTTTCTGCAAGACATATTAGCATCAGACTGATCTTCCTTCACCGAAAATAGTCAAAAATCAACCATGTTATTTTAAGTCAAGTCAAGTTAAAATTTGTTTTTCAATAGCACATGTAAAAGATTAGTATACATCAAAGTGCTTCACAATAATTTTAAGTTTGTTGAAGCTGAATTGGGGTGATGCACAGTGTTGTCAATGACTTTATTCTAACCATTTCTGTTTCTCTCTTTCCTCTTCTCTCTCTATAATGGATCAGGAGTGCAACTGGAGAGGCTTGGCATGAGATCATGTTATCATGCTTGAGTCACCGTACATGTGATGAGCGATCAGGGACCCACGGAAAAGAGTGTGGCAGCGATTTTGCCTATTTCTACTTTGTCTCTTTCATTTTTCTCTGCTCTTTCCTGGTCAGTACTGAAGCCTAAATGTCGCCATTGCAGCTGACACATTTGATTGTTTAACTATTGGCCAAAGAGTTTAACTGACTCTTACTTCTGCTTTTTTATAATATTTACGTCTAAATTGCTGATCACAACACAGAGTAAATATAAAACTTACTGTAAAACCTCGCAGCTGCCCATCTTTAAGCCACCTAGTCAGAAATACACATGTGCTAGTTAGTCATCACACATATATTTGGGACAGAGTAATGATCATTACTGGTCATTTCCTCAAATTTTTAATGAATGAATAAATCAACACTTGTTAATGAGTTTTTGTTAGTACAGGATTTTTGCTCCCTGAGAAGATACACATCCAGTATTCCAGCTGTTTAATTTTTTACATACATGCCAGATCCAGTATGTGTAATCAATACATGATACTTAAAAATGTGTTTTCAAGCCACTTAAAAATACAAAATACAGCATATCTTTTTTAAAGTAGCAACAGTTATATTGCTAAAATATAATATTGACCCTCCTAGGACCTGGCGTCCTCATATGTGGACATCACATTTAGGGTTATTTAGACCAACATATACTCAATTTTGCTCTACAAGGGCCTGATATCTACTTACGAGAACATTATACTGCTACTGTTATACTGAAATTTTAAACGAATATCCTCATATGTGGCTCTCATTTTTCTTAGAAAAAAAACTGGTAAAAAAAAAAAAATCTGGTAATTCTTTGTTTTTACATTAATTGGGTCCTAATCAACCCAAATATCAAAGAGAAATTAAAAATACATGCTGTGGAAGAGTTCAGGTCTTAGGAGGTTAAGATGTATGTCCTCTGTGTTTTTGGCATTATAAACTTCATTATAAACTGCTGTTCCATTTGTAATAAAACATTAAGACAGCATAAAAACAATGAAAGTGAAAAGTCATAATCAAAATATAAGAAAAGGTTCTTAAAAAATGGAAACAAGAATAAATCAGAATCCACAGAATGCATAGAGGTGGCATTAAAGTTATTGAATTAAAAACAGTCGAAACAACGGTATTAAGCTTTTTTTGAAGCAGTTTTTAAATGTAGATAGATATATTCTAAAGGGAACTGTGGGCATGTTTGCACATGTTTGCAATTACAATTAAGTGTTTTTGTTTGCTTAACATCGATAATACTGTGAAGAACTATTTCAACATGTTTACATCAGTATCTTGTCTAGTTAGATAACATTTCATCTGTGAAATCCTAGAATTTAGTGTTAGCTTTTATTAGAATATCATAAAACATAAAAATACATGTCTGTTATTTTTTATATTTCAAAACAACAGGTCTAACTACCTTATGTCTGTCTTCTAGATGCTGAACCTGTTTGTGGCAGTCATAATGGATAACTTTGAGTATCTGACCAGAGACTCGTCCATCCTGGGGCCTCATCACCTCGATGAGTTTATCCGGGTTTGGGCTGAGTACGACCCAGCTGCGTGGTATGTTCAAGCCTTCATCTGGCCCCAGAGAACAGAATGCACAGTAAAGTGAAGGAAAAACCTCTCTAGCCTTACTCCTCTCTCCCCTGTTTGTGACTACGGTGACTGAACAAGGCCTCATTCCTGTACCTTGTTGTTTGCAGTCAGCCCTCTGATAATTATTGGGATTTTGTTTTTTTGTTTATTGTTTTGTTTTGTTTTGTTTTATTTTGGAAGCTGTCCTGAACGGTTGTTTATTTATGTGCTTGTTCTTTTCCGCAGCGGACGGATTTCCTATAAGGATATGTACAATTTGTTACGCATTATCTCACCCCCCCTTGGCTTAGGGAAGAACTGCCCTAATAGGGTAGCATACAAGGTTTGCAAATACCAGACATTTCCATCACTAGGGTGCTTTGTGTACCTCTATGCCAAGAGAATTTTAACTGAATGGCTGTGCACCAATGAAATCGCCTTTACACTAGCACTTGCCCCTTCAAACTGTCTGGCTTTGATGATCCTGGAGTGGAAACAAAGTTTTCAAAGCCGCGGCACTGTCCCAACATGCTGCCTGCCATAAGACTTTCTTCTGTCTGTAATGTTTTAACTGCAGACTGCAATTTACTCTACAAACTGAGCCTTCAAAAGTCTTAAATTCAATTCAGTTATGGCAAATCAAAATCAGCAAGAACAATGTGATCTTTTTTGTACATGTCTGCCTCGTGAAAGTTAGGCTATGAGCAACCACAGCAGATTTCAGGCTGGCATTGAAACCTTTGTCTCCGTACACCCTGGTTGTAGTACCAGTGAGATGTCTGCAAGCATGCTGTGGCAGACATCCCCATTATACTGCTCTCATCTCTCTTCCCTTTCATCAGCATCCTGTGTGGGTCTGAACATTGTCCCATTTTTCTCCCCTCCTCCCCTGACTCACTCTTTACCATTCCATGTTTCCTCTCAGGAATCCTGAGCTCCATGGCGATGCATCCATCCCTGCGCCCTGACACAGTGGCCGAGGATGGCATATACCTTCCATCTCACTCAAGGAAATCTATTAACAGATTTCTGTTTTTCCTTTCCATTATTCTGCTGTTTTGTTGATTTCTTTTTATTTATTTTCCCCTTCTCTAACTTCCCATCCATCTCTGTTTGCATTCTATTTATGTTTTGATTTCCTACCCTGTGAAGTGGCCGTATCAAGTACCTCGATATGTATCAGATGCTGCTCCACATGTCCCCACCCTTAGGTTTGGGAAAGAAATGTCCGCCAAGAGTCGCCTACAAGGTAGACCCTCCTCTTCCGCCACTTTCTTCCCCCTTCTCAACAATCTTTTTTCCATTGGCGTGAACTCAAGCCAATGTCTTTGCTCTGCACTATTCCCACATTTCTTTGTTTTGCTAGTGCTCTGATATTTTGAGTGTAAGTCACTCATCTTTTCTGTCTTACGGTTTTGCTAATAGTATCTGCTGCTTTGGGTTAATACCCATCCCTAATTATAAGAACATAGCCCTTAATAAAGAATGCTTGATTAAGATATATAATGTATATGGAGGGAAATTGCTCCGTTGCATCACTATTTCCTTTCAGTGGTATACCCTAGTTTGGTTTTTATTTTGTGGAGCAGTGAGTTTTGCGTGCATGCGTGCGTGCGTGTGCGTATGTGTGTGCAATTATGTATGTCCAGGTGTGTGTGTGTGTGTGTGTGTGTGGGTATGTCTAGCTTCTGCTGCTTTTCTGTGGAAGAAATGTTTTGTATATGTGCTTTTGACTCTGTGGTTCTGTCTGTACTGCTACTACTTTTTTTTCTCTCATTTTTCTGTCATATCATCTCAGTCTGTTCACTGTGTGGAAATATCTGTTGTGTGCATGTGTCTGTGTGTGTTTCTTTCTTTCTTTTTGTGTTAGAATATTAGAGGTGCTAAACCTTGATTTAACCTCTACACTATTTCTAGCTGATCACATTATCTTTATCCGGATAGCCAATCTAAATAATGAAATTTGCATGTTAACACAGGGGCAAATGCAAACAATGTAGTCATATACAGTGACTAAGTTACATTTGAGGAAATCTTTACACTGTGGTCAACTTGTTTATAAGGTTTAAAGACATTGAACAGGAATTTCCAGCAGGATTTCTGTATTGATTACTCAATTACTCAAACATTTTCATCTTCACCAATGTGTAACACTGATGTGCGTGTTTCGAATACTCCCAGATCAAAAAAGGATTTGGCACCAAAGAGCTCAATGATTTGGACCAGTAGGTTCGGCTACGTACAGGAGAGGCGAACTGAATGAGACTCAGACAACCGCGAGTTTTGAAAAATAACCGGAATTGTATTTTTCTTCTCAATTAGAAACAACAGGACATTATGACAAACATACAAAACATTTACAAATGAAATTATCCCCTTTCGGTACCAGTACTCTCTTAATAATACCTTTTGGCAAAATCACAGTAATCACTCGATGAGAAAGAAATCTTACCTGGGTGCACCCTTTCTGGAAGTACAGTTCACATCCAACAATGAACCACAATTTCAATCATCAGCATGTAAATGTTAACACTTATTTGCATTTTCACAGACTTCGTTTACAAATAGCAACAGTTAATCAGCTGGAGGGTTATTTCCGACAGCTCACACTCACTTTTGTTCACATTCATGGAATGTACAGAGTCCGTAAAACGAGTCCTTAAAACCACCCGCCCGTGAGTCCAGGGGGATGTGTGTGAAGAAGGGGGACTACGAGTACAAAATGGCGTGGTGTGTTTCTGTTTTGTTGCATCTGGCCTACCACACTCTGATGTGCAGGACAGAACAAAGTCATTTGGTCCTTCAACGGGGTTGGCTTGCCATCAATTTCAGGATCCGTTGGAATGCACCAGGAAGATACAAACCAAAGAAACAAAAAAAAAAAAACAAAACCAAACAAAAAAAACCCTGACCTGTCAACGACAGTGTCATGGGACATATTAAGTTCCTCATAAAATCACAATTCACACATTCGCTTCAACTACTGGGTTTCAGTAAATTGAACAAAGTTTCCTACAGAACATTCCTAAACAATTATCATTAAACACTGGAACATTTTACTTGCAAGGCATTCATGAAACACAGATAAATAATGAACAAGTAAAACACTTTGCTCACCGATCTCAGAATTAGAAAGACGGAGCAGCGCGAGATGGCGCACGACTCGTCTTAGCAATATACATACAGTAAAACAATCTTTCATAAACGGCGAGTGCTAGCTCTCCGTCTATATTACTCTTTTTCACACCTCGTCTCAGTAAATCGCCGTGTCTCGTTTCCTCACTAGCTTGCTCATGGAAGGTTCGCGAGCGAGAGAGAGAAGAGAAAAATCTGTGTCCTCCTAGGCAGGGGCGGCAGGCGGAGCCTGTACCACGTTTCAGCAGCTCATTGGCCTAGAGTAACACGTGTCTAAACCAGAACAGTTAACTCCTTAACTGCTGCACCTATGGTTTATTCATTACAAATGAAGTGTGCTGCTTAGATTAATGATTCTTTTCTTATTCTGGTATATTCTAGTTAAGCCATACTCAAATATGGGTTACAAATGTCACAATTATTACCAAAGACAGTCTGAGTAAACTAATAACAGAAAAGGCACATAACAGAGTGGGACTCATGTTGGAGCAAAATGACCATAAAAAAATTCTGAGATTTTTTTTTTTTTTACACATTTCAATAATTTTTTCCTGTATTTGTTAGTAAATTGGCGATCCTCGCCCCACCTTTACTCCTAAAGGACCTTTCTTGGATGCTGCTTTTGTACCAAATCATAATTACAATCACCCGTTGATATCACCTGTTTCAAATCACATCATTATTTAGCCAATTTACCTGATTACTAGCCCTAAATTGCTCCTGTCCCAACCTTTTTTGGAATGTGTTGCAGGTCTGAGTGACAGGTAAGGATGTATATTTACAAATGAAATTAAACTGACCAACCAAAACATAAAATATTTTGTGTTCATATTGTCTGCAATGAAATACAAGTCAAAGTCAATTTAGAAATCACTACTTTCTTTTTTTATTTTCTGTTTTCCTATTTTATTCCAGTTAAAACTCACCTCAGGTAGATATGCAAAAATGGACAAAATGTAGTGTGCCATTTACAAATGTTACATTACATTCATAATGGTTGTACAGTACTAGGCAAACGTTGTAGGCACTTTAAAGAGTCTGGAATCTTTTATGCTCTACAATAACTCTAAAAGGTTACAGTTTGTATTTGTCAGAATACTGAGTCAGGTAGCCAGCACAGTTGAATTCAGTGGAGCTTTGTTAGTTACTTCTCGCTCCAATTATAAGAGCGTGCAAATGCATAACCATGTAAACAAAAAATGAAATTAACATCTCTCACCACTTACCTTGTTGTGTGAATGCCTCACCGGCATTCACACTATTGAGATCCTGTTTCTCTTTATTCTTCCTTTTTCTTTTTCTATTTGCTTCCGTACATTTTTTGCCGCTTAACTAGTCCCTCAGTTTTTATGCCATTATCACCATTCAAATTTTTACAGTTTCTATCAATTCTGCTCTTTCCAGCTCCCATTGAAGTGAATGGCACACATCCCATAAAACGCTCTAAGTGGCATGTTTTTGAACCTTAAGTACTTCCACATACTTTCACCTAGAACCACCATTCCACCTTTAAACCATTCTCCTGTTCTTCTGCTACTGCTGTCTAATTCAGCTTTTCCATAAGTTCTACCATTTCCCTTGAATTAATTTTTAACTTTTGTATGAATTATGAGGATTTGCATGGGTTGCTATCGTTGATATGGACTGAGAGTTAGAGTGCGTGCACTCTAAGCTCTGAAACCCTTCTTCATGTACGAACAAACTCCTGTTGCTTACTCAACTTTTGCTGAACCCACACGAATTATACATCAAAACGTAGGTATTTTTGTTGGCTTTAAGACAGTGTCACTATCATTATCGTGCGAGTTACGTTTTTTTCACAATTTGCCTCGAAGTGACACAAGGTCTGAAAACTTCCCATTCAAAGTCTATGGGGAGGTTGTGAAACTTAGAGCTGAAATTCTAACTGGAGGCATTTTTGAATCGTCATATCTCCTTAACAAAGCAAAGTTAAGACATGAGGCTTGTGCCAATATATCTTCAGACACTTTGAGTGTTCTAAACAGTTTTTACAATTATCTTATCGTTGAGCGATGAATTACGTTTGTTTGAGGGGCGGAAATCTGTCCTCTCAGTTTTCAAACTCTGGAAATGAAGCCGTGTGGTCATATCTCCGCGATGGAGGTACAAAGACCTATGTACCTCCGTCACAGTGAAAGTTCACCAAAGTCTGCTGATTCACCCAGTACAAAAATTATGCTTCTATCCCACCGACTTTTTGAGTTGCACAACATTTTGTAACACCAAAAAACGGCATTTTTCGCCTCTCACCGCAATCTAATTCTGACTCCTCATCACTCTGTTTTCTGAGCCCCCCCGCCCCTGTTCCAGGTGGCACAATTGGTTATGACACGGGTCTGCAGCCCAAACGTCTTGGGTTCAATTCCACCTTGTTCCACAGGTTTTTTTTTTTTAACTACAAATTAATACACTATCACAGTCCTGCAATTTATATTGCTAATTTATTACAATTCTGCTACGTTTTATGATTTTGGCAGCATTTCTAATATGGACCTCAGATTCTTGTTAATGCTCCATGGCAGAAATACATACAAGTATTTCTTGTGAAGTATTTCCTGATGAAGCAGACAGAAGTAGTACCTCTGATTGGTGGACTGATTGGTGGACTAAAATTTAGCAGAACCAGGTTGTTCTGCCTCTTTTCAGAAGAAGGTTCAGCATTTTCACCTCTTATCAGCACAAATCTCAGCCTCTTCTGCTTTTTTTTTTTTTTGTCAGAATTTTCAGCTTTTTCACCTTTTTTAGTTACGTGAGAACCAGTTTGGCTCAATGAGTAGCTGAAAAAATTTCAGCCTCTTCTGCTCTTTCAGAAGAATTTCAGCCTTTTCACCTTTTTCTAGCATACAGTTCTGCTTCTTCACCTCTTTTCACAACAATTCAGCTTCTTCAGCCCCCTGCACATTTTTTCTCTCATCATATCTCTCGTTGACACAAGAACTGCTATGGTTCAGTGAGATGAACAGCTGCTGTGAGATCTGTTGGTGCAGGTTTGAATCCTACTTGTGGCTGTTAGCACACTTCTGCTCTGCTTGCATGCACTCTGCTTTAGTGACACTGTTCAGTGTACCCTTTTTAAATAAACCAGTTTTCAGCAAACAGTTCAGCTTCTACACAGTTTTCAACAGATAGTTCTCCTTATTCTGCTGTTTTCAGATTCCACTACAAGGCATTCACACAGCATTTTCGCAGGAAATGCAACTTTTTCTAGTTTTTAACTGTTTGCCACTTTTCTGGATGGATGGACCTTTTGCGCATTAATATACCGTTTCTTTAATGATACACTGGAATGCTTTTTTTTTTCAAGATTCTTCAAAACTTGAAAATGCTCTGCCTTTAGATTTAGGTTTATGCTTTTTTTTAGCTTGTAAGCTTTGCCTTTGAGACAGCTCTGCAATAAAAAGGGGACGCGGAGATAGTGAAACAATTTTAACACTCCCTGGATTGTACTTATACCTCAAAAAGTTTGTTATGCCTAAAAATAAATGTAAAAAAAACCTCATGTTATAATTAGCCATAAAAAAATTACAGCTCTATTAACTGCTAAATGCAAGAAGGGTTGAACATGACCTAATGTGCTGAAAAGCATTGGAGCGGCTCTGCTGAACAAATACCATTTTCAAATGGTTATTTTTCTGCAAAAAATATTTATTTCATTGCATAAAAGACAAAACATATGTTGCTACAGGTAAATCTTTAATAGGTCAATGACTTCTGTTATTGTTAGTGGTTTGAGTTAAGGATTTTTTCTTTCCAGCTGATTGTGCAGCCTATGATTGTGTGTGTACATTTGCTAAAGTGAGTGTGTGGCCATGTGTAAAAAGGCCTGAGTGTGTGTATATGTTTGGCCCTCAGTTCTCCATCCCCGTTTCATTCTGACTCTGGTCTTCTTATTCTCTGCACTGCCACTGATAGCACATGTAGGTGAATGCTTTTTGTGTTCAGGGGAGCTCAACTCTTACAGCAACAATCCCATAGCATCCTTTATGCAAATAGTGGTTCCATTAATGCTGTATGAACCAAGTCTTCCTGCTAAGTCTGATCAAGCTTGGTGGAATTAACTCTTTGATGCTAGTATCCACTGTACATGTAGAGCATACTCAGCTTCTCAACTCCAAACTGATGATTGCTGCGATGGCAACCACAGAGTCGAGCTCCTGCGACTGTTGAAGCACCTTCATGGTTATGTGTTACATGCCTTCTCTCGCCTTTTTTTCGGTCAATGTCAGTCTTGCACCAGTGCCCTTTGACTTGCAACATAGTGCATACTGTAGCTAGTAGCAGTGTATGTCAATGTCTAGTTTGTCTCCTGTATATTCTTGTAGAGAAGGCTTTTTGTGTGCTGAAATATATCTCTGGAGCATTTCATCAATCTAGAGAAACTTGCACATAATAAACCAAATTTAGCAAAGAACCTGAATCATTTGAGGGGATAGGATCACTTCAGCACACAGACTGATTTCTCTGGGTGAAATTTATGTTTTTATTAAACAGTTTGTTATGATCAGTGACCTAATGTCTCTTTGTCTAACCCTCAGCGCCTCGTCAAAATGAATATGCCTATTGCTGATGACAACACAGTTCACTTTACCTCCACTCTGATGGCACTGATTCGCACAGCACTGGAGATCAAGTTGGCGTCAGGTTAGAGGCACATAATTATACACTGATAACACTGTGTAGACCCAAAATGGTCTAAGTAATCTTCAATGTTAACCCTAATCCTAACCTTATCTTTGGAGCAAAGCAAAAAGGACAGTTGTGGGGGGAAAAATAAATAGTTTTTGATGTGTGTCAGTTAGAATTATTACGTTATGGTTAAGGTTATCACTATTATGACAAGAGGTTGAGTCTCTTTTAATCTCTCTTGATTTTGTACTTGTAGGAATGGTAGCCCAGCGATTATGTGATGCAGAGTTAAAAAAGGAATTGTCCACAGTGTGGCCCAACCTTTCCCAAAAGACCATGGACCTGTTGGTCACGCCACATAAACGTAAGCAAATTATCAGAATTTTAATTTTCTATTCATCTATAGATGACATACATAAAAAAGTAGTCTTTTTCTTTTTTTTAAATTGTGGCACTTAGAGTTGATGCTAAAGAGAAAATTAATTAATAATTAATAATTAATTGACTTTTAATTGAACATTATAGTACCATTCCCAGACTCTGGTGTCCTTTCATAATACTATATTCATATTATATTCATAATACTCTTTAGTACACTATAGTATTAATACTCTGACTAGCAATTTTATATGATGGATCATGCAGAAAAAATAGAATTGGGCTGAAAGGTCTATTACATTGTTAAGTATTCAGGTTGTGTGTCGTGTTTTTAAAAAGTAACTAAGTAATAAAGTAACTAATTACTTTTGAAAATAAGTAATTAGTGAATTAACAACATTTATTTGTTGGTGAAGTAATCAGTAATTAGTAATTTTTTTTCAAGCAATTTGACCAACACTGGTCATCATGACTTTAAAAATTTCTGACCCAAGGTGCAGACAGTGACTACAATCAAGTATAGGTTTAATTAAAAAAGGCAACGGGCAAACAAGGCTTAGGAGTAGGTACCAATTAGCAGGTGGAGATCTGTGGTGAGTGGCAGGTTTTCAGTGGAGAGTGGGCAGGTAGGCAATTAGCAGTTAAGTCAATGAATCCATAGGAAGTGGTGGGCTATGAGAGTGACAAAGGCTTATAACCAGCTGTGAACTACTGACTCCTCAAGGGAAGAGAGGATGGCTTTCCAAGGGATGGAGGACAGACTTCAGCTGGTCCACAGCTGGTCCTTAAATATACTGCCATAAAAAGTAGATGCACAGCAGCTTTTTCACCCAAAAAGTATCCCTAAACCACCCTATAGTGTGAGTTACTGTGTGCATGTGGCCATCCAAGACTTAACTTTACAGTTGATTTTGTTGCCACCTTTGCCAAGATGTGATCACCAGATACTGCAACTACAAAAAGGCATTTTGACTCAGAGGTGATTGTTCTGCTTTTCTTTTTTTTAGTTACTTACTATAAATTAACAAACTTGTTCACCATAAGAATTCCCTTTTCTTTAAACCATTAGGGAGACATGCAGTGCACAGAGATGCATTGAAATAAGAAGAAATGAGTCAGTTACTACTTCTTTTTATGTCTTGTCATTTCTTAAATAATTTCTTCTCACCTCCTCAGCCAATGAGCTCACAGTAGGGAAGGTTTATGCAGCCTTGATGATCTTTGACTACTATAAGCAGAATCGAGCTAGGAGACTGCAGCAGCAACAGAGCGCTTTGGGCTCCCAGGTACAACACCCTCATTACATATGCAGACATGCAAGGAAGTACACACACAATGGATGGAGTTCAAATCTAGATGCATGGGTGCACATACATGCTTGCAAACTTACACACTTTGAATGTATGCTGCATGTAAACACACATGCACAGAAGATACTTTGTGTTCACTAGTAATTCACTGGTAATTTGCAAAAGCTATCATCTGTTTTCCCAATTTATATAGAAGTACCAGGAGAGTTGTTACTTGCTGTTGTTGTATTAATCTTTTAACAGTTACAAGGCTAACATCAACCTATCTGCGGCCAGGGTCGAGTAAATTCTCATACATTTTGGCATTAATTTATCCATAAAAACCTTCTGAACCTTCTGAGTGTGCCAAGTGGGCAGAAATTCTATAGAAAAGGGACAGACATGTTCTAAGTAGGGGAAATGGTAACCTTAACCCTAACTTTTGAGGGGTCACCAGTAACCTAGTGGATGTTAAATACTTAATGACACTCTTGTCAGTTTCAGTCAGACATGAATTGGTGGAATTTGGCTGCTGACAGATGTTTATCAGCAACTTTGCACGCCTACTCTACTCGTGCATGTTTCCACACTCCCACATGCACATAGATATATTGCAAACAAGCATGACTACAAGCAAAGAATATTCTGGCCTAAGTCTCCACATCCAACTAGCCCTGAGCGCCTGTTGTCAGACCTGGGTCCAGCAATATTCTGCCTGCTGCCTCTGGATTTCTTCAGCATGTTGCCATCCATCTCTCCTCCACAGTGCAAGGTCGGGGCTCTATTTAAGCCATTGCTGCCTCTGACTCACATACAGGAGAAAGACCTCCCTAAGATGTTAAACAGTGTGGAGCCTCCCAGCATGCTTAGGTACCAGTCTAAATCCCATGCCAAGTCTCAGCCACAGACCAGACCTAGCTCCAACTCCCTCAACAATGGAGGCACTCTGTAAGTTCAATACTTCAGGAAAAACGCATAACAGATTCTTTTTTTATATTCTGCTTGTGGTGTGTTGTGATCCTGTATTGAATAAACAGATAGATGGATGAATGATAGATGGAGTTGTGCTGCTTAACCCTATAATGCCCTTTGTTTCATATTTGATACATGAGTTTCTGAGACTTCTATCTAATCAACATGATCAATACTTGCCATAATTTCAATGCTGTAATGTAATGGGAAAAAAAAAAAATTTGTGTGAAATTAACATTGTTGTTAACATAACATTGCCAAAAATGCCCAGTGTCACAAATGCGATACAAAAATATATCATAACTATATCATCAAATTATATAGTAAACAACAAGATATAGCAAAAAATGTAGGTTTTGTTATAAAGGTTATTAAACATCTCAGTTCCAAAAAATTAGAATTTTCTGGCTATTTTTGATGGGTTGGGTCTTAAACTTAGATAAAAGATCTGATTACTTCTTTCATAACTGCATGCATTTATGTTGCAGTGGCCCTGCAGAGTTTATTCTGCTATGCGAGTCTTCTATAAAATTGTGTAAAGGTCATAGTGGAGAGAAAATCAAAACTGAAATAAATGTAATACTTTTATATGCACATTCTTTTTACTCCAGTACCTTCTTTGCCTCTAGGAGGTATTTGCCAGTAAAATTAATGGCTGCATTGACAATAGCTACTTATTTTAAGTAGCTATTGTCTAATAGCTATAGCTACTTATCTAAATAAACTAATGTACTGTCTTAGTCTACTGACAAATGCAAGAAGACATTTTACTGATGAGCAAAGGGCTGTTTGTTGTGTTTTAGCATTCGTTTAGCATCATACTACAGCATCATACTCAGCTCTGTAACCCATTGTGAAGCCGGAGCTGTTAACCCACCATACAAATTTTGATGTAACCTTATGTGTATTCCTCAGCTTTTTAAACTTCTGCCACGTTTGTTATGAGCATCCCCTAGTGTAATAAGAAAAAGCATTATAGGTTTTCAGATCACCAAAATCACATTGATATATTATTAGAAGTAAGTAAATCCGGTTTACCTGTGAGTGTGTGTCAGTTCTTCAAAGTACAAATGGTGCATTGCAGACCAACTTTCTTATTTGAGACCTGGTTCTTGCAAAAAAATTAAATCTTAAAGTTAGATGTAAAGGAAGTTTTTGGATGTGAGATCTGTGATCTCATCTTCGGAAAATCTTCTAAAAATCTGATTGCTTTTACCACTTAAAGAATATAAAATGACCCAGTTGACTAAAAGGCCTGAAAGACAATGGAAAATTATAGTGGAGTTATAGCTGTTGTATAATATAGCTGTTTAATTACCAAGAAATAATGCTAATTGATCAATGTGTCAGATATCCTACAATAGTTTTACAGCTAGTTTTGAATACTTGAGACTTCAATGACAACAGGAACCGCTGACCTTGTAAAAGTTAAACTGAACTGTGATTATTACACACAGGCCAAGTCAAGATCACACCATCAAGCCATCATCTTCCTGGGTGATTGATAAACCCAAAGAAGTGCCATGGGCTAAGAATAAGAGAACGATGTCCCGGGGCCCATCTGAGGACACTTCAGACACTGCCATCAATCAGGTAAAACATACGGATGCATGTTCAACATGAGCTGTGAAAATATTTCAGTGTTTACAATATATTCCAAACATTGTGGCACAAGTGGCAGAAATAAGCTTCTTTTGGATGCTGGCTGTCCTCTTAAAGACAGGCTGAGGAGCTTGATCAGGAGTAGAGCCACTTTTTCTCCACATTGAAAGGAACCAATTTGACGTGGTTCAGACATCTGACTGGAACTCAACTGACTAGTTGAGTAATTTTAGGAAAGCCCTAGGCAGTCTCCTGGACAGGACTTGCTCGAGTTATGTCTCTCAGCTAGCTTGGGCACAACTCAGTATCCCCCCAAGATGAGGTGGCCGTGGTAAGGGAAGTCTGGGCTTCTCTGCTCAGACCCAAACCCAGATAAACAGTAGAAAAAGCATGGCCATATAGAATAATGTTTGCTATAAAATGATTACATCAATTTGATTAAATATGGTAATTCATGTCAAAGCAAGACTTCACATAGTATCCTTACTATTTGACTATTTTTATTAATACTACAGATGTGCTCATGTCCTATTCACTAGGTTCTGCTCTTCTTACTTTAACTTATAATCTTGTAATCCGTGTATAGATGATTGTTTTCATTCACAAATAATTCACTTTTGCTTTACTCTCAGTGAGAACAGCATAGTGGTTAGAATTATATTACAAATAGTACAAGTCTAGCCTATCTTTAAACCATTGAGTCATGGTGTCTGTTATCTCAATACTGAATTAAAGGAGCAGTGTGCAACCTCAGACAACAATCGTTGTTTGTTGTTGATTGTTGTTAATGACACAGTGGGTATAATTAAGCTACAGAGTAGTAGCGGGTAGAGTCTGTGTTCTGCTAGTAACATCAATTGTTGATGTCAGTGATTAGTGGACTCTGTTGCTAAGAGACCATTAGCTAATTGTGGTGTTATAGAGACACAGCGGGTCCAGAGAGTTCCAGTAGTCTTCTCAAATTGAGTCCAAATTGCTTAATGCACCTCCAAATGTCATCATTGCATGCTGATGAGGCAGGGTTTTGTTTGTATTTGTATGCTCAGGAGTCGGTAGAGATGAAGAAGATGGAGACCAGTGTGAGCAGTAGAATTCCATTCACTGGCTCCGGTCTGGAAAACCAGGGCCGAGCTGCTTCGATGCCTAGACTCAATACTGAGCTGCAGGTAACAGCTCATCTTCACCAAACTTACTTACTTACTTAATTTACTTATTGATTTCATTTCTTATCGATTCTCTTATTGATGCTTCCACTGATTTTCATTTGGTTAGAGGTATTTCCTCTCTTTTTTGTGATCAGTGTTGCGGTTGTTACTCAAGTATTTTATTACACAGAAAACCTTTCTGTGTAATGCAGTACATTACATTAGCATTTCGCCAGTCTCTTATAATTACTATTTAACAATATAAAGCTATAGGTGTTGTTAATATAAACCTATACCAACGCAAATCGGTGTCCTAATGTGTAGACACAAATAGATTCTTCCTCTTAGTATCTAGGTATTGACCACAAAGGCAATGGCAACAGGTTGTTGCCATGGTGGGTCACTGCAAAAAAAACAAAATAGTATTATTTTACTATTTCAATTTCATTGTGGATTCAGTGTTTGAGTTAAGAGTGCACATGTTCGCAAATGCAGTGATCTGATTGATCAGATTTGTTTGTTTGGATTTCAGATTTGTCTAATTTCCAAAAAATTTGAAAAATCGATCTTGGTTCAAAGCAAAAATAAAATAAATGCCGCATGTTAGTACAGTCAAATTATTCGATGGGTGTGAATGGCTGCATTAAGAATACGTGAGTCTAAAAAATATGTTTAATGGACAAGGTGTGGCATATCTGTAATTAATTGATTTTTTTTTCCATCTATAGGCCACACGGGTACACAGCCCATCAATGGGGGCCAAAATTCTGGCTGGGTTGTAGTGGATTCAATACTCCTTTCACTCAGTGACATGCAAATCAATTTATAACTTTTACGTGATGTGTTTTTTCTGGAATTTTGGTTGATATCCTGTCTTAATCAGAGCTCAGTTTCGCTCAGAAATAACATTACTGTTATTTTTCTTAAAATTAATGCAGAACGTGACTTTCCGGGTTAAGTAATAGATTAGAGTATTTGTTACATTACTTTCACATTATATCTGTCTATTTTCTCAGTCATCCAGGTCATGGTAGTATTGAGAGCTTGAAAGACGGCAGTTAGACTTCTCCAGGTTTGAGAAAATGTTTTACATCTTATCCAAGAGACTTTGTTCTAATGACAAATGGTGGAGAGTCCCCCCTCTGGGGCTTGTCTCATTTGGATGTGAACCTCAGGGTTGTTGACAAACTATTAATTATATGAGTCATCACCTGAGCCCAGCTGTGAATAAATGTTTGCTGCATGACCATAGCCAGGCTTAAGGGTGAAACCCACCCCATAATGTGATTTATTGAGGACACCTGAGACAAGATGTACATGGGGTTGAGGTGCCTGGGACAAAATCTCAAAATTTCTCCGCCTCGCACCTATGTCTGTTTCAATATCTTACCCCACCCCTCCCTCTAACAGACGGGGATGAGTGCGCTAACATACCTGCAGTTGCTGTTTTAATGAGTGTTTGATGGAAAACGACAATGGCGGAGTTTGCGGTCTCCAGTCGCATGATAGCAGGGCCCAGGTAAATAATTTTCCAGCACGTGTACGTTACACATGCTATTTAAAAAAAAAAAAAATTATGATTATTACTTTGCTAGCTATCAAACTCGCTGAAGAAATGATTGAAATGCACTGAGTGTGATGCAATACGGCAGCGCTATTATTTTTTTTATTTTTTGGAGTAAATGCTAGCTTTATGAAACCAGCTTGGTTTTTACAATACTGCGTCAGAACACTTTAACTATGGAACGCCAGGACTGCCACAATGAATTAATTAATACACCATTAAATAATTAATTAAATGTGTCAATAATTAATTAAAATTGGAATTAATTAATTAAATAAATAGTTATGACACATGTAATTAATTAATTAAATAAATAGTTATGACACATGTAATTAATTAATTATTGACACATTTAATTAATTATTTATGTATTTCATATTTTAATTAATTATTGACACATTTAATTAATTAATTATTGACACATTTAATTAATTATTTATGTATTTCACATTTTAATTAATTATTGACACATTTAATTAATTATTTAATGATATATTTATTTATTTCATTTTGGCAGTCCTGGCGCCTGGCTCTCATCATGAAATAATTTTATCTGTCAGCCTCACCCATCAAACTCAGGGGGCGGGGTTAACGCTGATCGAGTCAAAACCATTGCTTTGGCCTGGTAGCCATTGTTTCTAGCACACAACAACCGGCACGTGGAAGCTAACAGAACTGAGCTTTGAAAAACCCTGTTTGTGTGTCACCAAATACCGTTTTAATATTTTTTTAGCCGAGAATGTAGTGGTTTAATCTTCATGTGTCTGGTCGGTTTGTCAAGATACAGCCTCTTTGCAAAAGTGCTTCGATGATTTCGGAGATGTCTGCCCAGTCTCACGGCAAAGCGTGGGATAGACCCGCTCGCCTCACAAGCAATCCCACCGACAAAGCGCAGGCCCCGGTACACAGCTGTAGTAACCCCCACTGACTTCTTTTACTGAGGTTATATTTATTGGTGTTTTATTTCCTGATGTTCTTATGTGTCCTACGTGTTTCAGTCGCCAATTCTGAATAACTAACATTAAAAAATGTTTAAGGAGGAGAGAGAGCAAATAAATCTGTTTAACATCTGATCTTTGGGTTTTTGTTCAGTAATCAGCGTGACCTGTGTATAAACGCATAAAAGAGATAACGTTGGTGTTTCTGTCATGTAGTAACTGCTGGTGTGCCGATAGTGTTAGGGCAGCTGTCCCTTTAAGAGTTCTGATACCTGGTGACATCACAGGAAGCAGGAAGTAATAATAATAATAATAGATACTTTATTGATCCCCATGGGGAAATTACTTGTTTTTCTCTGCATTTGACCCATTCACTCAGTGAAGCAGTGGGCAGCCCACTAAGCAGGCGCCCGGGGAGCGGTAGGGACGGTACCTTGCTCAGGGGTACCTCAGGGTAGCCGTTAAGTGGATTCGAACCGCCGACCTTCCGATCATGGGGCGACCACTTTACCTACTGAGCTATCCCTGCCCCTTAGTAGTAAGTAGTAAGGTTTAGTGAAGTTTGCACATGGCCAAGGAGACTGCCATGAATCCACATGCATCTGCCTTCAATCCTTCGTCTTTTGGAGCATCGTCTGTATGTATATTGTTTATTTGATGCTTATCTGTAGTTCTGTGGTTGTATTTTGTGACATGAGGGAAGTTTAATGTGTAACTTTGATACGTTGTTGAAACCACATGTTTAGAGCACGGCTAATGCTTATTCTTGCAGCTAAAGTGCTACGCTACGTTGATTTAGATTATTGTAGACTTGTACAGTGTATATGTAAGATTTAAAGAATATACTGTAATTGTAATTGTGTTATGTTTGTTTCAGTTTCACACTTTCTACATCATTAAACCTGTGGACAAAGAGTAATGGTCTTCAGAGTCTTGATGGAAGAAAAGTGTTGAACCTTGCTGCCGGTTCCTCTTCTGTGCAGTGTGAAGAGGGAAAGACAGTACAGTGAAAAGACGTTGAGTTACAGACAAGGTAACACAGTGCATGTGACAACAGCTACTGCTACCACGCTACATAGCCTCTACTCGCCTACATTATGGATTCAAAGCCATCGTCAGTGAAGACACGGTCTTATGCTTCTATGTCAACCACACGTTCTCATGGATCGGCTACCAGCACTGCAGCTGCAAGAGCTAGGGCTAATGCTGAAGCAGCAAAGGCACGTTTAGCGTTTGCAGAGCAAGAAATGAAGTTAAAAATGGAAAAGGCTCGTCTGGAAGCTTCTATAGAAATGCTGACCACAGAAAAGGAAACTGCTGCAGCTGTAGCAAAGGCAGAAGCTTTAGAAGCAGCGGTTGGCGTTAGTGAAGGAAAACACAGTTGTAAACTTCCTCTCATTGCAACATCAGTCGACTCTGTTGAGCGTACAAAAGAGTATGTGGAGAAACAAGCTGAAGTATCAAGAGACATCCAGATGGCATCACAGGAGGATTTACCCTTGCAGGATGAGACACAGCAGCCGCTTCCTGAGGAACCTTTGCATAATACGGTGTGCATGCCCTGTCTCAATTCGCTGAGTGATGGTCCCCCCAACGCTGCTATTACTGTCTTTGATACTCCACTGCCTCCTCCATGTAAACAAAATAGCCTTAATCCCTTTGTCAAATCAGATGTGAATCGCAACTCAGTTCAACAGACAGAGCACCACTACTACGGAGTACTCAAAGAAAATGATTATGAAGATTTTCTAAGGCCTTCATGCAGTGTAACTGCACATCAGCCACCCTGGAAGACCAACAGCGCCATGGAAGCTCTTCGCCATCACCCATCTCAGCGGCCTAGTTACTCCACTGATCCACATGTGACAGACTTTGTCAGATTTCTAGCACGACGTGAGCTCGTTACAAGTGGTCTACTACAATTTAAAGATAGACCTGAAAACTACAGGGCCTGGCGACGTTCATTCCAGAATGCGGTGAGAGACTTGAATCTAACAAGTGATGAAGAAATGGATCTTGTCAAATGGCTGGGAAGTGAATCAGCTGAGCATGCAAAGCGTATTAGGTCCATCCACATAAATCAACCAGCTAAAGGGCTGAGCATGATCTGGAACCGACTAGATGCTTCTTACGGTTCATCTGAAGCTATTGAGAAAGCTTTGTTCCAAAAACTGGATAGTTTCCCCAAAATTGGCAATAAAGACTACTCCAAGCTCCGGGACCTCAGTGATTTACTGATGGAACTAGATGCCGCCAAGGCCAAGGGAGATCTGCCTGGTCTTTTGTATCTTGATACCCCCAGAGGTGTAAATGCAATAGCCCAAAAATTACCATATGGTATACAAGAAAAATGGCTTTCTCATGGATCCAGTTACAAACAATCACATTGTGTAACATTCCCCCCATTCTCAGTGTTCGTTTCTTTCATCTACCAGCAAGCACAGATGAGGAATGATCCAAGTTTCAACTTTGTTTCTCAAACCGAGATGGTTAAAATGGAAAAACCTCCTTGGAAAAACAGTAGACAAAGGGAGATTTTAGTCAACAAAACAGAAGTGTCACCTGCTGCTCGCTCAGACAACAGAAACAAAAAGAACGTGGAGGATCCAGATAGGAGATGTCCTATACATAAGAAACCTCACACATTACAAAAGTGTCGTGCCTTTCGAGAGAAACACTTCGAAGAAAGAATGAACTTTCTCAGGGAGAATGGCATCTGTTTTAAGTGCTGCAACTCCTCAACGCACACCGCGAGGGAATGCCAAAGTATCATTAAGTGCACTGAATGCAACAGTGATAGACACTCATCTGCCCTACACCCAGGTCAGGCACCGTGGATAAAGAACATAAGCATGCCTTTGGAGCATGGCGGGGAGCCAGAACCCACACAAACTTCAGAAGTTACTGCTCAGTGTACCGAGATCTGTGGAGAGGACCACACTGTTAAGAACTGCTCCAAGATCTGCCTGGCCAGAGTCTATCCTAAAGGAGAACGTGAAAAGGCCATAAAGGCCTATGTTATTATAGATGAGCAGAGTAATAGATCTTTGGCTCACTCAGATTTCTTTGAGAAGTTTGACTTGCAATGCCCTACTGCATCTTACACACTGAAGACATGCTCTGGTGTGACTGAGAACATGGGGAGGATAGCTTCAGGCTTCTGTATAGAGTCAATGGATTGTAAAACAGTTCAGCTACTACCAGGCCTGTTGGAGTGTAGTGAGATACCAGACAACAGAGCAGAGATTCCATCACTAAGTGCTGCTCTCCTCCATGATCATCTAAAACCAGTTGCTCACCTTATTCCAGAGTTTGAACCTGATGTTCCCATTATGCTCTTACTTGGACGTGACGTCATTAGACTTCATAATGTTCACAAATACATCAATGGCCCCCCTGATGCCCCCTATGCTCAGAAACTTGAGTTGGGATGGGTGATTGTGGGCAATGTCTGTTTGGGACGTGTTCTTAAGCCACGCAGTGTGAACACGTACTTCACCAATGCTCTTGAACAGTCTCGTCCTACTATTTTTGAACCATGTCCGAGTGTTCTCCAGGTTAAAGAGAGATATGGTCCCGAACATTCAAAGTGTGCCTATGATGTAGAAGATGGTGGGCTAGGCTGCACAGTGTTCCAGCTTACTCGAGAGGATAATAAACCAGCATCATCGTTTGAAGATCTTGCCTTTATGGCAATAATGAAACGAGAGCTCAAGAAGGATGCCAGTAACAGCTGGGTAGCTCCTTTGCCATTTAGGCAGCCAAGACAACACCTCCCTGATAACAGACAGCAAGCTCTTAACCGCTTCAGCTCCCTCAAACGCAACTTAGCAAGGAAACCTGAGATGTCCCAACATTTCTTCTCATTCATGGGGAAAATATTCGAAAATGGTCATGCTGAAGTTGCTCCTCCTCTCACTCCAAACCAGGAACGATGGTATTTACCCATTTTTGGAGTGTACCACCCAAAGAAGCCTGGCAACATCCGTGTTGTTTTTGACTCAAGTGCACAGCATGAGGGAGTGTCTCTGAATGATGTTCTCTTGAAAGGACCTGACCTCAACAACCTACTTCTGGGAGTTCTGATGAGGTTTCGCAAGGATGCCATTGCAGTAACTGCAGACATCAAGCAGATGTTTCATTCCTTTCTTGTGAGAGAAGAAGATCGTAACTTCCTACGGTTCTTCTGGTTCAGAGACAACAGTCCTACACAGGATGTCATTGAGTACCGCATGACAGTACATGTGTTCGGTAATAGTCCTAGTCCAGCAGTTGCCATTTACTGCCTCAGGCAGTCCACGATGGATGGAGGACCACATCATGACCCCGAGGTGAAACAGTTTGTTTGCCATGACTTTTATGTCGATGATGCACTTAAATCTTTTTCAAGTGTAAAAAGTGCTGTCTGTCTGTTGAAGAAAACTCAGGATGTTCTGGCAAAGTCCAACCTGAGGCTCCACAAAATCGCCTCTAACAGCAAAGAGGTCATGGAGGCTTTCCCACCTGAAGATCGCGCAAATGACTTGAAGGATTTGGATCTGAGCTCAGATATTCTACCTGTACAGCGCAGCTTGGGACTAAATTGGAACTTGGATTGCGACATGTTTGTTTTTAAAGTCAACAAAGAAGAGAAGCCTTTCACACGCCGAGGCATCCTATCAGTGGTAAATAGCGTGTATGACCCCTTGGGATTTGTGGCTCCCGTGACCATTCAAGGGAAGCACATTCTAAGAGAGCTCACACAACAAAGATGTGACTGGGATTCTCAGCTCCCTGAAGGGATGCAGGAACAATGGAAGTCTTGGCGGGATTCACTAAAAGACCTAAGTGGCGTGATGATCCCAAGAGCCTATACCAAAGCCTTTCTTTCAACAACAAAGACGAGAGAACTGTTTGTCTTTTCTGATGCGTCAACAATGGCTATTGCAGCAGTTGCCTATCTCAGGGTGGTGGACGAAGCAGGGAATACTCATACTGGCTTTGTTATGGGTAAGGCGAAGCTGGCACCCAGACCTGAACACACAATCCCCAGACTTGAGCTTTGTGCAGCTGTACTTGCCGTGGAGTTAGCAGATTTCATATCATCAGAGCTTGACATGCGCATCGATGCTATCACCTTCTACACTGATAGCAAAGTAGTGCTCGGATACATAAATAACGAGACAAGACGCTTTTATATGTATGTCAGCAATCGTATTGTCCGCATCAGAAGGTCCTCTCATCCTAAGCAGTGGAAGTACGTGTCTACAGGGGAAAATCCAGCAGACTGTGCGACAAGGTCTGTACCGGCTGCCTTTCTCTCAGATACCTCTTGGCTCACTGGACCTCCTTTTCTGACTGAGCCTATGCAAGATTCTCTAGAACCAGAATCCTTTGAGCTTGTGGATGCAAACATGGACGCTGAGATCCGCCCGCAAATCTCTACTTTGCAAACACAGGCTTCTCGCACACTACTTGGGTCCCACCGTTTCTCCAAATTTTCTTCCTGGCAAGCTTTGAAACGTGCCATTGCTAATCTCCTTCACATTGTGAACAGCTTTCACACACGTAAGGTCAAAGGGACCATGCAATGCAAGGGGTGGCATTTCTGTCAGAAAGCAGGTACACCTGATCAACTCAGTTTATCAGAGCATGTCATTATTCAAACTGTGCAGGAAGAGGCATATGCTGAAGAGTTGGCCTGTCTCAAAAAGAATAAGGTGATCCCTCAGGGGAGTCCTCTTAGGACCCTGGATCCCTTCATTGACGCACACAACGTCCTCAGAGTTGGTGGTCGGATAAGACATGGAGAGGTTCCTCATGAAGAAAAGAACCCTAAGATCATTCCTTGTAAGTACCATATTGCAACATTGCTGGTCAGACATTTCCATGAACAAATCCTGCACCAGGGACGCCACTTCACAGAGGGTGCCATCCGTGCAGCAGGCTACTGGATAATAGGTATGAAGCGATTGGTGAGCACTGTCATCCACCATTGTGTCACATGTCGAAAGCTTCGCGGCCTCCCTGAACAACAAAAGATGGCTGACCTGCCATCAGATCGCCTCTCTATGGAACCTCCATTTACCTACGTTGGACTGGACGTGTTTGGCCCATGGAGTATTGTTGCACGGCGTACAAGAGGTGGTCTCGCCCATAGTAAGAGATGGGCAGTTATATTCACTTGTATGGCCGTTAGAGCAGTCCACATAGAGGTCATAGAATCTCTGGACACCTCATGCTTCATCAATGCCCTCAGGAGGTTTCTAGCTATTCGAGGTCCTGTGAAACAAATACGTTCGGACAGAGGCACAAACTTCGTGGGTGCATCAACTGAACTAAAGATTCCATCCAATATTGATTCCACGTCTGTTGAGAAGTACCTAGCTGGAAAAGGTTGTGCATGGGTCTTTAATCCTCCACATGCGTCTCACATGGGTGGCGCATGGGAGAGGATGATAGGAATAGCCAAAAGAATCCTCGATTCAATGTTCCTGCATCTTGAGACATCAAACTTGACGCATGAGGTCCTTACTACGCTGATGGCAGAAGTGGTGGCAATTATCAATGCCAGGCCTCTCATACCAGTATCTACTGATCCAAGTGACCCAGTTCTACTAACCCCAGCCACTCTCTTAACTCAGAAGATGGGCACTCCATCAGCTCCACCTGAAGACTCCAATGTCAAAGATATGTGTAAACAACAATGGCGTCAGGTGCAGCATCTGGCCCAGACTTTCTGGAGCAAATGGAGACGACAGTATCTTTCTTCACTGCAGCCAAGAAGAAAGTGGCAGGACAGTCACCCCAATCTGGAGCCTGGGAGCATTGTACTTCTCAGAGATCAGCAGCTCAAGAGAAATGAATGGCCTCTTGGAGTAATCACCCAAGTCTTCCCTAGCCAGGACAATAAGGTCCGCACAGCGGAGGTGAAGGTATCCAGGCAAGATGGGACAAAAGTATTTTTGAGACCTGTGTCGGAGCTCATTCTTCTGTTACATCCAGACAAAGACTGAACTGTTACTCTATATCTATATACATATATAACCATGTATAACCGTTCTGTATTGTGTGTTAGTTGTGGCATTCTAACATGCCAGGTGGGGAGTGTGCCGATAGTGTTAGGGCAGCTGTCCCTTTAAGAGTTCTGATACCTGGTGACATCACAGGAAGCAGGAAGTAGTAAGGTTTAGTGAAGTTTGCACATGGCCAAGGAGACTGCCATGAATCCACATGCATCTGCCTTCAATCCTTCGTCTTTTGGAGCATCGTCTGTATGTATATTGTTTATTTGATGCTTATCTGTAGTTCTGTGGTTGTATTTTGTGACATGAGGGAAGTTTAATGTGTAACTTTGATACGTTGTTGAAACCACATGTTTAGAGCACGGCTAATGCTTATTCTTGCAGCTAAAGTGCTACGCTACGTTGATTTAGATTATTGTAGACTTGTAGGTACAGTGTATATGTAAGATTTAAAGAATATACTGTAATTGTAATTGTGTTATGTTTGTTTCAGTTTCACACTTTCTACATCATTAAACCTGTGGACAAAGAGTAATGGTCTTCAGAGTCTTGATGGAAGAAAAGTGTTGAACCTTGCTGCCGGTTCCTCTTCTGTGCAGTGTGAAGAGGGAAAGACAGTACAGCTGGCTTTAACTGTACAAAGGTTGTTCGACACTATGAAACACATACAGACTTCATGATGTTCGGCTAATATTTTTATAGTGAATATTAATCATGAGGGTAAACGGCCCTGTACACCACGGAGCGAGGTCAGCATATCCACGATATCCTCAGCTCCATGAGTTAACACAAAGTTTCCCAGCTGACTATCTAACTGCCAACTATTCCAGAGACATGAAAATATACAGCATAAAGAAAAGTGTAAGAGACTCAGCAGCAGATTAGAATAACAGTTATAGATTTAATAAATCACCAAATGAATCCAAGAAACGAGCAAACCTGTTCCGACAATTTGAGTTTGTATTCCCTCAGCTGCAGACTCGCTGCTGTTTAAATGTTTGAGAGGAAGATTAGATATAAACAAACGTCAAACATAGACTCAGTCTGCCTTCACATTTGATATGAGGCCAGCACGTATAGTGGCTGTGTCCTGTTTTAAGATCATACATGTAAAATTGTTGTCTGACCTCCGTCGATCCAGCGTTCAGAGTCCGTGGTTACCATGGTTACTGCATAAGCAGCTATAATGTTAACAGCTGGCACTGAGGAAACCTCCCGGCAGCATGGGTGTTTATGTTTTTCATTGCAAAAGAACTGTCTGAATGGTTAACTGAAGTTAACTTGGATAAATTATAGTTAAGGAGTATCACAGATAACGCCTACGTGAGCTGTGCGACTGTTCACTACACTGAAATCAGCAGGCTATTACTGAAATACACGTGCTATATCATAAACTATGATATAAATAGGGAGGTCCTATTAACATGTTTAGTTTTAAAGGACACCTTCCTGCCTTTAGTCTCCTTCATGAGCAGTATTAGTTTTCTTCTAACATCCAGAAGTCTGCACGATGTGTTTCATAGTTTGTAACAAGCCTTTGACAGGTAAACATAACATGACCGAAAAAGCCAAAAAAAAAAAAAAAGAGAGAGAGAGAGAGAGTGTGTTGACATAAGAAGAGAAAATGCTCTCAATTATGGAGACAGGCAAATGGTTCATTTATGTTTGATGTGTGTTTATTCCTCCCTAAATATCGTCGGTGAAGTTTGCCATGCACGTCAGATTTTCCTGCGCATTTTTATACCTCTGCCAACAGAGAGAGAAAAAAAATCACATTCTAACAGACAGCTGGTGCTTAGAATACAGTTGAATAACTATTAAAAAACAGATGATATTTAGATGATAGTTCAGTCTAACACATGTGCCAGTGAACCATTAAACGTCTGTGAAACTATGCAGTTATGAAACGTAACTTTAACCTCAGCCAAACCGATTTGCTCAGTTGTAAATAAAACAGCGAAGTAAACGTGACCCGACAGACAGAACCTGAGTGAATGAAGTCCAGCGTTTAACCACTGAGAGCTAAAACTCAGCTGAGGTTTCAAAGCTGTGTGCCGGTGATTGGACATCAGCCGCTGATTAAGCTGGTTCGCCTATAAAGTGCTCTGTAAGGAAACAAGCTCCAGCAGCTCTGCGCTCGGGGAAAACACTATATTTACTTATCTTGTGCAGAAAAATGCGCTGACATTGCTTTATATCGAGCACCGGCTGCCCAGTTAAACTGTGACTATCACCAGGTAACGTAGGCGTGTTTCTTGAATTAGCAGCAGGTGTTAAACAGCTGACAGATGAGGAGGAGGATGCATGCAGGTAAACGGAGGGTCTGTTGAGCTGATCGCTGGTTTCGTGAGAAAAATGTCAGCTCGTTCTTTATGTTACAGAAGCACAGAGACACAAGACCAGGCGGAAAGAGACGATCGTTGGTGAAAATGAGAATCTGCGAATGCAACATGTGGAACACGGAGAGTGGAATATGTAAACAAACCGGTTAACGTAACCCCCTCGGTGCACTCTGCATGCTAATTGTTAGCAGAGCTAGTGAAATCTCTGAAAACATCTGAGCACTTTTGCAAACATGTTCTATGTTGACAACCTGACCAGACATACGACGCGACATTCGTGGCTAAAACACTGTTAAAAGTGTAGCTGGTGACAGAAAAACAGGGTATTTTAAAACTACACCACCATCATTGCTGCCTGTGATTTGATCTGCATTCTGGGATACCTGGCTGCCCCAAGTCTACACAAGCAATCGATTATCTAGGATCGACCTGTTTTGACTTACTTTGCACGGCAACCAATCAAATGTTAGAGAAGCTGCATGGGCAGCGTTAACCCCGCCCCCTGAGTTTGATGGGTGAGGCTGACAGATAAAATTATTTCATGATGAGAGCCAGGCGCCAGGACTGCCAAAATGAAATAAATAAATATATCATTAAATAATTAATTAAATGTGTCAATAATTAATTAATTACATGTGTCATAACTATTTATTTAATTAATTAATTCCAATTTTAATTAATTATTGACACATTTAATTATTTAATGGTGTATTTAATTAATTCATTATGGCAGTCCTGGCGTTCCATATTTAACTTCCTTTATTCAATTTTAAGGGCTGAAACTTGTATTGAACTTTTCTGCTCTAACCTTTTTTTTTCCATTCTTTTATTTTTCAATGCCAAACTGTCATAAAACACATAGGTACATATAGAAGTAATAATCTTTTCCTTTTTCTTTTTTATAGCATACAAAAAAACCCATAGATGAGATGAGTACCTGAATACCCCCCACTCGCTCCCAATAATGTAAAAATGAATATGTTACAGAGAAAATGAATTGACTCATACAAAAAATACAAAACCCATACCAAAAAAAAAAAAAAAAAAAAAAAATCAACAATAAGATAATAGTGCGTATCCTTATAGTTTAATATTAACATTAACATCTGCTAGCCTCAAAAAACAAGGTCTTAACATTAATCAATATTGATATAAATCTTAACCAACAACAGTAACAATATTAATATTAATATTAATGGTTACTTGCTCCTCGGTCGAAACTAATTAATAATGCTGGAATATCTTTAAATAGAGTATTCTTATAAGGTAGAACAGCCACTGCCGGGAATAGCAGAAAATTTGTACAATATTGTCATATGGTGTACTACAGAGAGATTTCTCGTGCTGGTAACTTTTCTAAATATTTAAGTAATGGTTTCCAGTGAGTAAAAAGTCTATCCAATGAGCCTCTGATGGAGAATTTTCTCTTCTCCAATTTTAAGAGTCCTAAGATATCCTGTAGCCAGACTTTCATTAATGGTGGCTGAGATGGTTTCCACAACAACAAAATTATTTTTCTAGCTATGAGAGAAGCAAAGGCAATAAGGTTATTTTGAATAGCTGTAGTATGAAGGTTAATTGGTGGTTTGCCAAATATAGCGATATGTGGAGTTGGAGTCAATTTTATACCCAATATATCCAAAGTTATTTTGAAGAATTGATGCCAAAATTCAGACAACCTAGGGCACGCCCAGAACATATGAGTAAGATTGCAAGGTATCTGTGAGCATCTGTCACATTTATTATCAAATTTATCTGGATACTGTAGTGTAATCTGTGGAAAACTTTAAATTGTATTAATGAAAGTCTGGCAAAACTACAAGACGAATTAATGGCCCTTACCGCTCACTCCCAGAACAACTCAGAAAAACTCATATGGAGTTCTGACTCCCATTTCATCTTGGTCCTGTATAAAAGAGATTCACTAGGCGGAGAAGCTACTTTATAAATAAAGGTAAGAAATATGACCCTTTACCAAAGTTTTGGCTCTGAGAACCAAATCTATTCCACTGGAAGCTGGGATTTGTGGGAATAAAGTTGAACATTTCTTTGCAAAGTTTTGCAACTGGCAGTACCACAAAAAAAATTCAGATTTATTGAAATTAAAGTGAGTAACTAGTTCGTTAAAATTTGCAAAAACATCATTTACGTATTCAAAGGAGCTTGCAAAGAAAAGCGTCTGGACTTCTTTAAGTTACTTGATGACGTTTCACCTCTCATCCGAGAAGCTTCTTCAGTTCTAAGGTCAAATGGTGGGGAGTCCCAGATTTAAACCTAGTGGGAGTATCCCCCCACAGACGGACAAAAGGACCCCCTGCTGATCCTCTAATCGCCTGAGCCAAGGTGTGAAACTGGGTGCGGGTCCCAATCAGCCAGAGTTTCGAGTGAGCTTATTGTGAAACCTGGCCCCACCTTATCATGCGAATTCCTGAGGTCAGATGGCCCAGGATGTGAGTGGGCCTTAAGGCGTCTGGGAAGGGATCTCAAAACTGGATTATAGATGGCAGAGAGTTGGTGTCGTAAACCCCCGCCTCTGTTCAAAGATGGTCGCTCACAGTGGACATAGATGGCTTCTTTCACTCCTCTTTCAAACCATCTGTCCTCTCTGTCCAAAATGTGAACATTGGCATCCTCGAAAGAGTGTCCTTTATCCTTAAGATGCAGATGGACTGCTGAGTCTTGTCCTGTGGAGGTGGCTCTTCTGTGTTGTGCCATGCGCTTGTGAAGTGGCTGTTTGGTCTCTCCAATGTAGAGGTCTGGGCATTCCTCGCTGCACTGTACAGCATACACCACATTGTTAAGTTTGTGTTTTGGCGTTTTGTCTTTCGGGTGAACCAGTTTCTGTCTGAGCGTGTTGCTGGGTTGTCTTCCTTTTATGAATCTCGTCTGGTCCTCTGAGATAATTGAGGGCATAATCGATTCTAGTCGCCGGGCTAGGATTTTTGCAAGAATTTTAACGTCTACCGGGAGGAGTGATATTGGCCGATAGGATGTGCAGCTCAGTGGGTCTCTGCCTTTTTTAAAAATGAGAGAAATAGTGGCTTGCATGAGTGTAGGTGGCAGAGTTTCTTTGCTCAAACGAATAATTAAACATTTGCAGTAGAAGTGGAGCTAGCTGATCTGAAAAAACTTTATAAAACTCAACCAGGTAGCCATCTGGACCTGGTGATTTACCGCTATTCATTGATTGTATTGATTCTTTAATTTCTAAAATTGTAATAGGGGCGTCTAATTTTAAATTAATTTCAATTTAGGTAGATCCAATTTTTCAAATAAACTATATAATTGGCTTTCATCTATGAAAGATTCTGAGGTATAAAGTTGAGTAAAGAAAGATCTGAAAGTGTCATTAATTTTATCTGGATCTGAGGTTATTAAGCCTGAATCATCGGTTATCTGTATAATTTGATTTGATGCTGTTTTAGTCTTCAGTTGCTGTACCAGGAGACAGCCAGCTTTATCACCATGTTCATATACTAACCCTCGAGAGCGGAGGAGAACTTGTGCAGCTTCTGAAGTTTGAAGTCTTATTCTTTCTTTATAAAGATCAGGTGTATTTGTAAGAGAGATAGACAATTCTATCTCTTTTATGGCCTTCTCCAAATCTTTCTGCTGGGATCTACGTAGTTTATTAGAATAAGACGTAAAATAGATAATTTTACCTCTAATATAGGCTTTTAGAATAACCCATAGGATAGATGGGGAAGTTTCATTATTTTTATTAGTTTCACAAAAAAAAGTAATCGACTCAGAAATATATTTACAAAAGTTGGTCTTCGCCACCAAGAGAGGATTTAGCTTCCAATATTAAAATCTCTTTGGCTTCATTGTAAACTGAAGATCTAATACTACTGTGGCATGCTCTGATACCGTTATCAGTAGATACTGAGTAGAAACAATCTCAGGAATAAACTTTTTTTATCTATCAGAAAATAATCTATTCGCGAAAATGTACGATGCACATGAGAAAAAAAGAATATTGTTTTGCAGTAGGATGAGCAAAACGCATTAAGTATGCATTAAGTCCATAGTGACTACAATAATTGCAAAAACGTGCAATAAACTACAAAAAAATTGAAAATCGTTTTTGTTTTTTTTAAATATATATTTCTACTTGGAGAAATTTAAGAGGTTTATCCCTCAAAACTTTAAATGCAAAAAAGTTGCAAAAAATAGTTTACAACAACAGGAAATTTATTTTGAGTGTCTTCATAGTTTTATTTTTGAGATACACCAATTTTTATATACTGCAGGAAAAACAAAAAAACAATCCTATGATGCAAATTTGCAAAAAAAACAGCATGTGCATCAAAATAAACTATTTCCAGCAGTGCAATTCGAGTTCTAAGCATCCCAGAAACTATTCAGAAAAGTCAAACATGACTTATAAAAACACCAGTATAGGCTTTTAAGGCCTACAAGTAAAAAACTACATTTTCCGCGAGAATGACGCCACTTCCGGTTTCGGGCAGGAAATGGCGGACATGCGATAGTTCGCGCTGACGTCTGTTTCACTGTGGGAAGTGTTACAAACAGCTGATCGGATAGGCAAAGCGTGTTTCTGGAATATTATGTTTTTGTTCCTGCAAGCGCTTTTTATGCAATTTTTGCAAAGCTTTATGTGGAAGGAAACCGTGACCTAGGACAAGCTGATGGCATAAGATGTAAGTACAACTCCTCTGGTTTCATATGCAAAAAAAATATTGCACTAGCTTACACGGTTCAGGTTCTACAGGGATTTAAAAATAGTTACACAAAACGGAGCGTGCTGCTCTGACCGGCTTTAAAGGGTTAACAATAACAATGTATTGAATAATGACTTTAAAAAAATAATATAAAATAGTGTGCAACACCACTGAAGTTTTTTTTTTTTATCTCTCTTTTCAACCAACGGCAGTCACTCTCCTCTCCAAATAACTTCTGCTTAGCTTTCCGAGCTTCCCTCGGGTCCTCTTAATCAGCGGTCTCCAACCTTTTTTGCGCCACGGACAATATTTTCACGGACTGGCCTTTAAGGTGTCGCGGATAAATACATCAAAATAAAACTAGTACCGGTACTGAAAAACAGACCATTTATTCATAACACACATGAAAAGACCCAGGAAAACCGAGTTAACAATCAAAACGATAACAAAATAACGCTGAAAACTAATAAAAACCCTGAAAACCATACATTTCACACCTGAGCCTCAACTCTCGCGGCCCGGTACCAAACGACTCACGGAGGCCCGGGGTTTGGGGACCGCTGCTCTTAATTGTTGTGACGCGTGTTCGAAATGCAGAGAGGTGCGCTGGATTTGCCACACGGAGCAGTGCGAGAGTAAAGCATGAGGGAGGGGCTAATAATTGGCTCAGTCATTTTTAATGATCGTTGAAAGCCCAGATCGTAATCGTGATTAAAATTCGATTAATTGAGCAGCCCTAGGGAACAGTATGTCTATCCTCTCCATCTGTCAGCTGCTACTGGCTCTTCCTCCTCCTCTTCCTCACACACACACACACCAGTTTGTCCTGGTGGATCATCAGGGGTGGGTCCCTCAGTCTGTCCTCACTCTGGACACTTGTAGTTGTCACACATGGAAATCAAATGTGTGATAAGCTGCAGGATTCAAACACAAATGTAACTTATAAATACATGTTCATATGTTCATACTTTTATTACACAATCAGAGAGAAAGAAAAAGAGAGAGTGCAGGACAGAGAGACAGGTAACAATCTCAGATGTATACACTTCTACAAAACAGCACAAGAGAACGAGGATTTAGTGTAGGGCTGGGCGATATGGCCTAAAAGCCATATCACGGTATAATTTGAAGCATGTGCTGTAACTATATATATATCGCGATATACTGTATTCCTTTCTTCTGTATAAGATATTTTACACACTATAAGGCACACTGCGCCTTATGTGTGAATTCTGGTTGTGCTTACTGACCTTGCACCGATTTTATGTGGTACGTGCAGAAATCTTTCAAAAATGTTTTAGTACAACTTTGGTAAGCTCTGAAGGCGCACCGCTTGATGGATTGCCGGAGCATTACGACTGCCGTAGTCAGGAGCCTCACGGAGCAGTTCGGGTCCAAAACTCCGTCCTCTTCAGGTCCCAAAGTCAAACGAGCACTGTGTCACGGTCTGCAGAGACAGGCCGTGCGGTGGTGTGTGTAATGGACCCAGGTGCGTACAGAACAGGAAACCAAAAACAGCTGACAGAAAACACTGGAGCACCTGACAGTAGACCAAACATAGTTCAGCGGGTCGGCCAGGAGGGCGGCAACACAACAGCCCACAGTTCATGAGGTCAGGGGGCCGACCCGGAGGTCGAGGGCACCACAGGTCACAGTTTATCAGTTCAGGGGGCCGACCCGGAGGTCGAGGGCACCACAGGTCACAGTTTATCCGTTCAGGGGGCCGACCCGCTAGGTTGGCAACACAACAGGCCACGCCATCGCCCATCAGGAGGCCGCCCACGCAGGAGGCAGTGGTGGTGCAGGTCAGGAGGCCGCCCCTGACGGCAATGTCCAGCCGACGGCCCGGAAAGTGGCCGGCGATCCCGGGCGTAGCAGAGGCAGAAGCCGATGGTGGCTGGGCGGGCTCCTCGGGCCCTCCAGCTGACGAAGAAGGCTGCTGGACGGGCTCCTCGGGCCCTCCAGCTGACGACGAGGCGTGTGGCTGGACGGGCTCCTCGGGCCCTCCAGCTGACGACGAGTGAGGCTGGACGGGCTCCCCGGGCCCTCCAGCTGGCGTGGCATGAGGCTGGTGTGGTTCTCCCGAACCACCAGCTGACGAGGAAGGCTGCTGTAGAAAACAGTCTAAGGCGGAGAGAAAGCTCACGCAGCCCTTGGCACTGAAACTTAGATGTTTCACAACCATTCCCAGCAGGCTCAGAAGCAGACTGTACAGTCGACGTGTGAACCTCTTTCACTGTCACATGAACCTTGGCTTCATGTGGTGCGGCTATGGGAGCAACACTAGAAGAAGTCCTGAATTCTACAGAGTCAAGAACATGGTTTGTGATTTCATTGTGCGCTTTATCAAAACTGTTACACACAGTCCTCTCATTATCACAACACGACTCTGACTGGCCCTCAGTCTTAACCAGAGTTAGGTCGGCCACAGCATGGATGTCTATGAAATCATGATTAATGGTAGAGCAGTCTTTGGCACCAGTTTCTTTGTAGCTGGGCCCACAAAAGGGCAACCCAGTACACTCCACTATGACAGACTCATGAGATGAAAAAGCACAGTCACTCACCTCCGTTATAAGAGGAGTCTGGGACAGAACTAGGACGGGTGCTGACTGGACAGCTGCTGCCCCCACCCCTTCAGAGACTTCAGCGCAGTACAAACAGTCTTTAGTTGCTCCCTGAGGAAAGCTAGGCAGTCTCTCTTCAGACTTGGTAAATTGTTCACGCAAAGTTTCAAACCTGGCATGAGGTGGCTTGGTAATTGTTAAATTGTCTGAGGTAACAGGAGTTACTTCTTGATCACCCACACAACTAGGACTGCTCGCTGATGATTTCAACACATCAAATCGAAAGTCACATGACACAGAATACAGAACACAAAATGATGTTCGCTGCAACGACTGACCGGGAAAACATGGAGGTCAGAACACAGACGACGCGACCCAGGCTGTATGAAACACAGAGACTAAATACACATGAGGGATGATCAGGGGAAGTGGCCACACATGGGAGCACAGCTGACACACATGAACCTAACGACAGGACAGGAGGAGTGAAACTGAATACACTGACAGCACTGCTACGTCCTGTCTCGCCCTCCATGGAGCATCACGAGGACGCTGTGGGGGTCCTGGATGTCGATCTCGAGGAGCAGCAGCACGCCGCAGGCTGATCATGACAGTGTATTGACAGACTTTCAAAGTAAAACAGGAAACATGGAGATTAGACATGACACATGAACCGGGGAGACTTAGTACAGGGGGAGATGACATAAACAACTAAGGAACAAAACTAAACTGCAGTCTAGAAATTAACTAGGTGAACTAAGCTAGGTGCAAATGAATACAGAAGATACATGGAACTCAAATACTGGGTCGCTTGACCCAGGACCATGACACACTGCAGGATCACTGAGAGTTAAAAACTGTCTAAATTCTTTCATCTTTAATAAAACCAGGTGTAACCATTAAGTTTAACATCCAGGCATCCATGAAAACAGAATTTATTAAATTCAACGGAGTTAGAAGCTAGCAGGAATTGAATTCACTAGTTTCCACCTAAACATGATATGCCATGTTCTGACTGAGAAATTTCTGAAAAAATTTAAGTACAGCTCTGCTATCACTTCCACCATAAATGAAAACTAAAAACTAACAGCCACGTTAGCATAACATTAGCACAGTGAAGCTGAAGGATGGCCGCTAACATTTTTCCACTCGATAAAAGTTAACGTGAGGGTTTCTTGTGGTTAGGGACAAATGCAATTGCATGGCAGGATGCTATAAATGGACCAAACAGTCAGGAGAACAACTGAGATAATCCATCCACAATATGAGGTTAGTCAGTAATATACTGCAACAACATGGGAATAGAGCAGCTGCGAGAGAATTCAGCATTAATGAATCAATGGTAGGGAAGTGGAGGAAGCACAGTTTTTGGCTTTCCCCATCTTCCAAAAGTGCTTCGTCTAATTGCTATTACTGTTGCCCGGCATAATTTGCAGATGATGTTGTTTGCAGCTGCTGCAATACCAAAATAGGCGCAGCTTGATGACACCATCAACATGCGCTGTCGCGGTAGAGCGGTATAGTCAAAATCTCTACCGTTGGCCAAATTTATATCGTTTCTACTGTGTACCGTTTATACCGCCCACCCCTAATTTAGTGTTTGTGTTATTAGGAGTGCTAAACAAGAAGAGTTCCCAGATGGTACAGTGGACACATGTGTGACTCCTGTGATTAAAGCAGCTTTCTTTCAGCTTAATAGTGAACCGTCAGCTCGTTCAAACAAACGTTAAAGTCCGAACAGAACACCACCAGAGGCAGCAGTATAACATAGCTAACATTAACAGTATAGTGAATCCTGCTTGTGCTGTGATATTCAGGACTGCAAACCGAGCAGCATTCACTAATTTTCAACTTGTTGTTTTTTTTTAAATATATCACTGACTTTAATTATCCATTAAAATTATCACATTCTCTGTAAGATTAAGGTCAACTACTGAACGGCATATATTTTAAAGTAAAGGCTTTAAAATCAAGCTGACGCTGAAAGTACTAACATCACTAATGCCACATAACTTTGCCGACATGTGGCCAACAGTAATGTTTTAATGTTCTTCATTATTAAACATTTGCACATAAATAAGTGACATCATATTCAGTACTGTTGAAAGTTTAGTCTTCGGCTGCCCCACTTCAGCCGTCTGTAGTGATGTGCGGATCGATACTGAAATATCGATTGCTGCGATACCAGTCATTTATGTTCTAGAATCGATTCTCATATTAAAATATCGATATTTTAGTAATTTAGGGTAAATTTGTAGTTTATCTTTAACAGGAACAGAGTGGAAAGAAACTATATTATTCGGATTGTCTACATTGGAAGGAACTACTTCCTATTCCACTTTTAATAGTCATGTGCGAAATAGGGCTTTATAAATTTGTGGCAGCCCTTTGGCATGCGAGACAGACGTCTCTCGCGGAGTCCTTTAGTGCTGCAGTCAGGCAACATGCTCAAATGGCACACAACTTCAGTTTTTTTTATTTCTATATGACAATTCTGCATTATTATTATTATTAAGTTATAAGAACAAGTAACCTGACGTCTTGTAATCATGATGAAGCTATAATTTGAGATACAATGAAAGATATCAGATCAGTATCGCCGATACCACTCTGAATTTTACTTGGTATTGGATCGGAAAGGAAATCAGTGGTATCGCACATCACCAGCCGTCTGCCGTATTTTTCGGCAAAATCCACCACACCCACCGCTGCGCTATGAATTGTGGGATATATGGGACCACGAAGTCTACACCAGACCACACTTCAAATTTGGGGAAATCGACGGCGCATTTGTCGACCGCAAACTAAAAGCAAACTTTTCTTTTAGTTTGTGTAAACTAAAAGCAAAGTTGTCACCAAGTACTGTTTATATTTGTGTGTATTGCTGCAGCTTTTTTAAGTATTAACTTGGTGCCTTTGGGTGAAATAATGGTAATATGAGGGACTGATCCAAACGGTCACAAAGAATAGCCACTTGTTTCTGTGCTACCAAAGTTACCCGGCTTTCATTCAAAATGTGTTTATCGTCAGCACCTACAAATTAAACTACTTAAACATTATACAGTGGGGCAAAAAAGTATTTAGTCAGCCACCGATTGTGCAAGTTCCCCCACTTAAAATGATGACAGAGGTCAGTAATTTGCACCAGAGGTACACTTCAACTGTGAGAGACAGAATGTGAAAAAAAATCCATGAATTCACATGGTAGGATTTGTAAAGAATTTATTTGTAAATTAGGGTGGAAAATAAGTATTTGGCCACCTCAAACAAGGAAAATCTCTGGCTCTCACAGACCTGTAACGTCTTCTGTAAGAAGCTTTTCTGTCCCCCACTCGTTACCTGTATGAATGGCACCTGTTTGAACTCATCATCTGTATAAAAGACACCTGTCCACAGCCTCAAACAGTCAGACTCCAAACTCCGCCATGGCCAAGACCAAAGAGCTTTCGAAGGACACCAGGAAAAGTATTGTAGACCTGCACCAGACTGGGAAGAGTGAATCTACAATAGGCAAGCAGCTTGGTGTGAAAAAATCAACTGTGGGAGCAATCATCAGAAAATGGAAGACATACAAGACCACTGATAATCTCCCTTGATCTGGGGCTCCACGCAAGATCTCATCCCGTGGGGTCAAAATGATCATGAGAACGGTGAGCAAAGATCCCAGAACCACACGGGGGGACCTGGTGAATGACCTGCAGAGAGCTGGGACCAAAGTAACAAAGGTCACCATCAGTAACACACTACAACGGCAGGGAATCAAATCCCGCAGTGCCAGACGTGTTCCGCTGCTGAAGCCAGTGCATGTCCAGGCCCGTCTGAAGTTTGCCAGAGAGCACATGGATGATACAGCAGAGGATTGGGAGAATGTCATGTGGTCAGATGAAACCAAAGTAGAACTTTTTGGTATAAACTCAACTCGTCGTGTTTGGAGGAAGACGAATACTGAGTTGCATCCCAAGAACACCATACCTACTGTGAAGCATGGGGGTGGAAACATCATGCTATGGGGCTGTTTTTCTGCCAAGGGGACAGGACGACTGATCCGTGTTAAGGACAGAATGAATGGGGCCATGTATCGTGAGATTTTGAGCCAAAACCTCCTTCCATCAGTGAGAACTTTGAAGATGAAACGAGGCTGGGTCTTGCAACATGACAATGATCCAAAACACACCGCCCGGGCAACAAAGGAGTGGCTCCGTAAGAAGCATTTGAAAGTCCTGGAGTGGCCTAGCCAGTCTCCAGACCTCAACCCCATAGAAAATCTGTGGCGGGAGTTGAAAGTCCGTGTTGCTCGGCGACAGCCCCAAAACATCACTGCTCTCGAGAAGATCTGCATGGAGGAATGGGCCAAAATACCAGCTACTGTGTGTTCAAACCTGGTAAAGACCTATAGTAAACGTTTGACCTCTGTTATTGCCAACAAAGGTTATGTTACAAAGTATTGAGTTGTATTTTTGTTATTGACCAAATACTTATTTTCCACCCTGATTTACGAATAAATTCTTTACAAATCCTACCATGTGGATTCATGGATTTTTTTTTCACATTCTGTCTCTCAAAGTTGAAGTGTACCTCTGGTGCAAATTACTGACCTCTGTCATCATTTTAGGTGGGGGAACTTGCACAATCGGTGGCTGACTAAATACTTTTTTGCCCCACTGTAAATGGCTTCAAGCTCACACTGAGACTTGTGGACCACTATCAGCCACTGAGACAGTAGACACATTTATGTGTTTTTGTTTTTTTATATGAATATTTCATACTTTAAGGCTGCCTGTTTATTTAAAGGAGATGAACAAAATACATTAGAATTGTACATAATGATATCATAGATGATAGATTAAATAAATAGATTTTAAGTAGATGCTTGTGCATTCTTGAAGTCTTATATGTTGAATTGAATTATGTGCTTACCTTGAGACTACTGTGTGTGTGCGTCTATTGGAGCGTGCTTCGGCATCCTCCGTGGACGATGTATTTCTCCCTTCTTGGTCCCCTGGTAGCCCCGGTTTTCCCCTGGTATCCCTTAGCTTGGTTCCCCCTAGCTGGCCCTTGCTTCCCCTTGGTTGGTCCCCCTTCCCTGGCATGTCGCCGCGAAAAAAAACAGGCTTATGCGCTGGTCGGACCATGCTGTGCAGCTGCCGGCTAGCGAGTAGCTCGGCTACAGTGAGGAAACACAGCAGGGACACGGCTTCAACATTCAAGCATACCCTGTCGCTTGGCACTGTGCGGCTCGGCTGCTATGTGTGTTAACACTGCTACTGCTGCAGCTGCAGGCTGTGTTTCCCTGGCGTATTGCCAGCGCTTCGCCGGTTTACGCACCAGCTGGACCTCGCTGTGTCTGATGCTCAGCCAGCGAGTGAATTAAAATCCCAAGATTAACAATTTTCAACCATATTAATCTGTCTTATTTGCAACAGAGTTGTGTTTTACTGCTATATTTTTTCTGGTCTTTATGAAATTGTAGATGACATTCTGTCATCATTATGATCAGATAATGTCTCTGACCACCAAGGATCATTTTGGGCAAAACCCCACTCTTTGAATGCAAGGGCCAGTCAGCAACCAACTGCTGTTCACTTAACCTAATCCTAACAGGTTACATCCAGTTAAGCATGCCAATCCAAGTTGTTCCTGTGGTGTGGCCAATGTGCATGTTGCAGCTTGTGGAGGCCCACAAGGTTTCATTATTGATCTATTCAAAGCTGAAAATCTCTAAATGAGTCTTTCACAAGAGCCTAAGAAATATTAGAAGCATCTCATTTCCTGCGTGATCTTAATCGATTCATGCATTCAAAGTGCCCTGTTCACCCACAGGGTGGGAAGAGCTGCTGTTGATTCTTCTCACAGGAGAGGTGAAGTCTAACGTAATCTGATTAGACCCTGGCTCACTGCCTGCTGTTTGTACGGTATTGTTTTTCTTCTGCTGCCAACTGAAACTTTGATAGCTCTTCCAAATAGCTTTGGATCCCAAATTTACAGAAAGAGGAATATGGTAATTGCATTACTGTGAAGAATAAAAAATTTGAAATGGAGGATTAATGGCCTTTTAGAAAGTGCCTGCTGCACATGTAGGATTACTCTTGTACCTCTGATTCTCAGTAGTATCACTTGATCTTGGTTGGAAAAGTATGTGCAGATCTGCTTTAATTTTCAGGGTATTCCCTTGCCAGCCCGACTTGACAGACAACAACAGAAGGAACAGTGGGTGGCATGTTCTTTGATATATCTGTGACAATCACAGAATGCAGGATATACTGAAGGGAGCAGACGCAATGCTGGATAGAAACACAAAAAAATATTACTGAATTCTGCTGAACGTCACTTTTTTTTAAAGTTTGTTTTAAATAGGTGTGTAATAAACAGTGATGCTTAGTGATCTTTAGTAAAAAGAAAGACATCAGAGAACATGTCCTAGCTTTTGAGTTTTGTGCATTTAGTTTTAATTATTTGAATATTAAATGATAAGGACCAGTGAGTGCAAGCTTTCTTTTATAAATGACCAAGGGGCCTCCGTACTGTAGGAAATAATGGATAGGTTGACTGTGATTTTATTCCTAACATGAGCTAGCCTCAGTGTGGTTTGTATGTACAGCACCCGGCCTCTCTCTAGTTGCTTGCTTTCACCTCGCCCTTGTGATTAGATCTGTTAGTAGACATATTGTTGCCCTTTGCACCAATTTTCATTCCCCATTCCCTGTTTTTTTGCCTCTTTAGTGGATCCCTTGTTGGAGGCTCTGAGCCTACACATTTCCCCTGCTGGGCTACAGTGGACCAGCAAGGGAAACTGGATCTGTTGGGTGGGATTGCAGGGGGGGAGGTTGAGTGGGTGGTTGTTGGCCCTGCTGTTGCTCCTGGGTATCTAACCTGGTGGGATTGAACTTTACCTGTATTGCTTCTTACAATTTTTTATAATGTATAGCAAAAGCCTAGCCGATTCAAACATAAGATTCATAATGACTGTATTTATGCAAAGGAAATTAGGGCTTCCTATAGGTTTTGGGGGTTATTTGGGATGGTGGTGGGAAGTCATATCTTATGGCATGTGGAGGGTAGTGATGAGTTGATTCTCCCCTGCCCCACCTGCCTTCCAATCTAATGTAACTCAGTGATCCCTTTGCACACTTAGGTGGGGCTCACACAAAGAAATAAAAATTTGTCAACTAGAATAATATACGTAATTAGCTATAATAATTTATAGATGTTCCCCAATCGAGAAATTGGTGAACATACCTGGATAAATATTTTGTCCTCATCTGTATATCATTTCTATCTTTCTCAATATTCCTAATATTCATCTCTCCTTTCTTTTCTTTCTGTTTCTCCCTTGCATTACAGCGGAGCCATTCACGCCACTCTCCAGGGATTCATCTAGCTGTATGTACATTCTGCCAAACAGTATTCTTCTTTACTGCTATTGACAGTATGGTTAATTTATAGGCTCAGGCTTGATGGACTCTTAAAATCAGTGCTATAGGAACAAATCCAGAAACTCTGATGTTACCATCAAGAGTTACACTGACACACGTGTAGGTCAGTGTAAGTCCTGTGGAATTAGGTCATTGGAATTATCATGTGAAACACGATACATTAACCTGATATATATTAAGTACTGCTTTAAATTTGTCTCAGCAGAGTCTTAGCCAAAATGTGTTTCACTCATTAGGTAGTTCTGATTGAAACTACTCAGTTTATTTTACTTTGCATAGGTTAGGGTAGAAAAACACAATTATCCCATGAAACATACTTATGGTTAAGTATACAGAAATTGTCTGAAAACATGCTTCAGTTTTCCTGGTCAAACTTGGAAGGAGATATGTTTAGTTTCAAATAATAAAACTATTACAAAGAAAAGAAATCCCTATTGTTAGCCCCTCCATGAATCGCTATCTTATCGTGGTGGAGGGGTTTGTGTGACCCATGTTCTCGGGGGTTTCTGTAGGGGTTGGATGTATTATGTGTTAAATGGTGGACCGATTCCTCCGTACTGAGACTACCTTTTGGGACATGGGATGTCACCTCTCTGGTGGGGAAAGAGCCTGAGTAAGTGCATGAGGTCAAGAGGTATCAGTTAGATATACAGGGAGTGCAGAATTATTAGGCAAGTTGTATTTTTGAGGAATAATTTTATTATTGAACAACAACCATGTTCTCAATGAACCCAAAAAACTCATTAACATCAAAGCTGAATGTTTTTGGAAGTAGTTTTTAGTTTGTTTTTAGTTTTAGCTATTTTAGGGAGATATCTGTGTGTGCAGGTGACTATTACTGTGCATAATTATTAGGCAACTTAACAAAAAACAAATATATACCCATTTCAATTATTTATTTTTACCAGTGAAACCAATATAACATCTCCACATTCACAAATATACATTTCTGACATTCAAAAACAAAACAAAAACAAATCAGCGACCAATATAGCCACCTTTCTTTGCAAGGACACTCAAAAGCCTGCCATCCATGGATTCTGTCAGTGTTTTGATCTGTTCACCATCGACATTGCGTGCAGCAGCAACCACAGCCTCCCAGACACTGTTCAGAGAGGTGTACTGTTTTCCCTCCTCGTAAATCTCACATTTGATGATGGACCACAGGTTCTCAATGGGGTCCAGATCAGGTGAACAAGGTGGGTGTTGTAAAGGCTCACCTTTCAGCACATTCACTTCACCAGATGCACCTTGTTTCTTTTCCTCACCTTTGATTGGGTGTGGTGCTTGGCCTTAATTGCACTCACCTGTCACTCGTTATATAAGGACTGCACTCACCTACCCCTCACTCACTCCCACATGGGGCGGCAGCTGAGGTGAGTTTCTCTTTGAGTCTCCTGAGTTCATGTATCATTTTGAGTTACTTAAATCATACTTTATGTCCTTTTTAGAGAGAGCAGTCCATGTGTGTCTTTCTTTCCTTTACCTGTTATACAATAAAACGACAAAACCTGCAAATGACGACTGCTTATTCTCATTCTAATCCGATGAGCCCATGATGATGACTACTGAAACCCTGAACCTTCCTTCCTCCAAAACATGGTCCTCCGAGCCGGAGTGGTATTAGCGTCATGGATTCAAAGCAGCCATTGACTGAAGGTTTGAGAAGATCCAGTCGTGATAGTCGACCTCCTGCCTACCTGCAGCAGTATGATGTTCAGTATCCTGGAGCTAGAAGAGCTACATGTGAGACAGAGAGTCAAACAGAATGCCAGCATAGTGACACATACACACATGGGCTGCAAGATCCTGTCGGAGAGTCAGAAAGACAACCAGAGACATCCCCTGCTCCTTTACCCACCAACCAAGATGAGGTCATGAGGGAACTCCTGATGACAATGAGGGAGATTAGGCAATTCATGATTCAGTTATCTCCTCCCCATTCTCGCAGTTCCTCCAGATCTTCAATTCACACTGTCTCTGATGAAAGCAAATCCTCTGTTTGCGGTTTACAAGCCATTCCCCAAACACATCAGCAACATGAGCAGTTCCCAGTGATTGATCCAGCAACATGTCAGTCACCCTCTCAGCCCCCCCAGGTTAGCCGTCACTCTGGTGCAGTTCTGGCTGCTAGCCCTCCTTTCCCTAATTCAACAATATTAGATGCTGCAGTTCCTTCAAGTGGTTTGCCTAGACCAGTTTTTCCTACACCAGATGAGACTCCTTTTAATTTCCTGGCCACACCACTGCAAGGTCCCCACCAGATTTCATGTGTTCAACCTGCTGTTCATCTAGATGAAGACCCCGCTCAACCTCTTGTCTGCATTCCGGAACCAAGGCAGCACCCTCCTGTAAAGCAGCAACCAGCTACATCTGATGGTTTGCATGCACAAAACCCTTCAGTACCCATTACTGCTAGTTCTAGTCACCCTGTTAGCACTAGAACACATGTGTATAAGCTTGAGGGTCCTTCTTTCCCAGACCTTACCAGAGAAGATGAAATCCAGTATAGGCTGTTACGAATGGCCCTTACTAACCTGCTTGACCCTCATGAGACAGAGCATTTCAAATATCATGTCCTTCTCGATCATCTGAAAGTAGACCAAGCTAAACGGTTAGCTATTTCCTTTTCCTATGCTCCTGACCCATACACTCAAGCCACCAAAGCTCTTGATGAGCGTTATGGGCAACCAAGACAGCTGGCATTGAAAGAGCTAAAGAATATACTGGAACTGCCTCCTATCAGAGCAGGTGATGGTCAGAGTCTTGATAATTTTGCTCTTCGTGTACAAGCTTTAGTTGGTTTGCTTAGCACTATGGGTGATCAAGGACGGACAGAACTAAATTGTGGCTCCCATGTCGATCGCCTACTTGAAAAGTTGCCCGCAGAGCATTCCAGTCGCTTCAAACGGCACATTTACAGGGAACAAGGAGATATGATGTATGACTTACCTTTGTTCTCATCCTGGTTGCAAATGGAATGCAAGTGTCAACCAAGAAAGGACAGTCCTGTTTCATCCTCTAACCAGCCACGACCTGCCCATAAGTACACCTCTCCACTCACAACAATATTACATGGGACAAATGCATCCGATCCTGTACAGGCAGCACAACCCATCATAATGACTAAGGCAAGATGTGCATATTGCCGCTCACCTGAACACCACATTAGTAAGTGTCCCGAGTTTATTCAGAAGACAAAGGATGAGAAAATAAACTGGATAAAGACAAACAAACGGTGTTGGCGTTGTGCTAGAACTCATCAGGCTGCGAAGTGTGATCTGAGGAAAGCATGTGCCACCTGCATGGAAAGACATCTACAGATCCTATGTGAGGTGAATCAGAGACCTAGAACTGAAACTAATCCTGTAGTGAGGACACTGTACTTTGATAGACCTAGCGATCGCCCTAGTGTCCTTTTAAAGGTTGTGAAAGTGCTCCTGCGTAATGGCAAAAGAACCCTGGAAACATATGCAATACTTGACGATGGCTCCCAACGTACCATGCTTCTGACATCTGCAGCTAAGCATCTCCACCTAACTGGGAAAGCTGAAAAATTATCACTCAGAACTGTCCATCAAGAAGTTGAAACCATTCAAGGTTCTTGTGTAAGTTTCCAGATTTCTCCCATCGCACATCCAGAGAAAACTTACACAATTAATAATGCCTTCGCTACAAGTCACTTAGCACTTTCAGACCACACCTACCCCGTATCCTCTCTTCAACGGAGATACAAGCATCTTCAAGGTATCCCATTAACCTTTACTAACAAAGCAGCTCCACTACTGCTCATAGGCTCTGATCATACCCACCTTATTACGCCTATTGCACCAGTTAGACATGGACCATTTGGATCTCCTGCAGCAGTCAAAACCCGCTTAGGATGGACACTCCAAGGTCCAATCACAGACTTCCAACCCCAGAGCAGTTCCACGCATGCCCAAGGTTTATTCACATCTTCCAGTTCAGGTTCAGGAGAACCACTCCAGCACATCCTTGTGTCCGCTGATGGCTCTGAATTCATTCAGCCTCTTCATACTCTACCAGCAGCAGTACCTATGTCATCACCGGCAGTGCCACTATCACCAGTTCCACTGCCTGTGGCTGCCATTCCGCCAGTGGTCAGGGCGCTGCCTGCTCCTGCACCACCTGGTCCTGCCTCTGCCAAGCCCCGTACATTGCCCCCAGCACCTGCAAAACTGCCCAATGGTCTGCAGGTCTGGGCCTGCTGCTGCATCCCACGTGGTTGGCATTTGGACCTGCTTTGCCGCCACCGCTGGCTACATGGTCGGCCCCCTGAACTGTCTGGCCTGCATTGTCGACCTCTAGGTTGACCCCCTGAACCTATAGTAGACCTGTAGCATGTCTGATTCCTCTGCCCCCGCTTTGTGAAAAAGAGCATCTTTAATCCTTTGAACATATTTCTCAGTAGAAATATGGGGGCGGCTGTTGAAAAGGCTCACCTTTCAGCACATTCACTTCACCAGATGCACCTTGTTTCTTTTCCTCACCTTTGATTGGGTGTGGTGCTTGGCCTTAATTGCACTCACCTGTCACTCGTTATATAAGGACTGCACTCACCTACCCCTCACTCTTTCTTCACTCCCACATGGGGCGGCAGCTGAGGTGAGTTTCTCTTTGAGTCTCCTGAGTTCATGTATCATTTTGAGTTACTTAAATCATACTTTATGTCCTTTTTAGAGAGAGCAGTCCATGTGTGTCTTTCTTTCCTTTACCTGTTATACAATAAAACGACAAAACCTGCAAATGACGACTGCTTATTCTCATTCTAATCCGATGAGCCCATGATGATGACTACTGAAACCCTGAACCTTCCTTCCTCCAAAACAGTGGCCATGTCATTAGTTTTTCTTCTTTTATACCCTTTCTTGCCAGCCACGCTGTGGAGTACTTGGACGCGTGTGATGGAGCATTGTCCTGCATGAAAATCATGTTTTTCTTGAAGGATGCAGACTTCTTCCTGTACCACTGCTTGAAGAAGGTGTCTTCCAGAAACTGGCAGTAGGACTGGGAGTTGAGCTTGACTCCATCCTCAAGCCGAAAAGGCCCCACAAGCTCATCTTTGATGATACCAGCCCAAACCAGTACTCCACCTCCACCTTGCTGGCGTCTGAGTCGGACTGGAGCTCTCTGCCCTTTACCAATCCAGCCACGGGCCCATCCATCTGGCCCATCAAGACTCACTCTCATTTCATCAGTCCATAAAACCTTAGAAAAATCAGTCTTGAGATATTTCTTGGCCTAGTCTTGACATTTCAGCTTGTGTGTCTTGTTCAGTGGTGGTCGTCTTTCAGCCTTTCTTACCTTGGCCATGTCTCTGAGTATTGCACACCTTGTGCTTTTGGGCACTCCTGTGATGTTGCAGCTCTGAAATATGGCCAAACTGGTGGCAAGTGGCATCTTGGCAGCTGCACGCTGGACTTTTCTCAGTTCATGGGCAGTTATTTTGCGCCTTGGTTTTCCCACACGCTTCTTACGACCCTGTTGACTATTTTGAATGAAACGCTTGATTGTTCGATGATCACGCTTCAGAAACTTTACAATTTTGAGACTGCTGCATCCTTCTGCAAGATATCTCACTATTTTTGACTTTTCTGAGCCTGTCAAGTCATTCTTAAAATATTATAATTCTTATAATTCTGATCACTTATCAGTACATATCCATATTTTTATATCTATAAAAAGGAAAGCTGACACTTGCTAGAATTTTTCAAAGGTGTAAGTATCACAGCAGATGCCTTTGTGTCAAAGTATCTGAGGCTAAAACACAGAAAAACATGAAGATTTTCCTGACATGGGATTTTATAGCAGATGACCTTAAAAATATTCTGCAGTAGATCAAAAACAAAAGAAAACCATTAATCAATATATGAACATTACCTGATGCTGCTGAAGTGAAGCAAAGCAAAGTTACAGAGGTTTTATTAGAGACATAGCTAAGTGTTTTGGAATTTTGCATAATTTTAAAAAGTTCAAATTTGTTTAGTAGCCTATTCAACAGCAGAAATTAGGCTTTCTTTTCCTAAGTAAGTAAAAGAAAAAAAAACACAGCGTCCGACAGCGCTGTAAACAACGCTAGACTTGTGCGTAGTAAGCAAGAAAATAATGCAGAAAACAGAGATTTTTGATGGGAAACTGTTCTCGAAGTACACTGAAAGAGAGAGAGAGAGAGAGAGAGCTGTACATGAAGTGTGATTTTTTTTTTTTTTTTTTTTTATCATGGTGGAAGCAAAACAGCAAAAGTAAGAGGGAATTCATGACGATGTTATGTGAAGCATAGTTTGGATCTTCTTTTGCTGCTGGTTCAGTCAATATTGTTTGGAGAGAGATAAAAGCTACAGCTTCCGAATCTAGCGCAAAATGGACCTAAACACAAAGCGCCAATGCATCAGAATCGGTGAGCTGTCGGCTTTCAGCCCCGACCGTGTCCGTGCAACATCACACTGATTCTGATCCGTCAGCGGGTCCATGCTTTGTGTTTACATCTTTGTGCAGAATCTGTTTACCTGCTCTCATTTATTGTTTTAGCTGTTTGGTGGTTGTTGAAATTTTGCTAGGTTTAACCTTAGATTCTGGTGTTTCAGGCAAAATAAATTTATATATGAAAAAATCAATTCAGGATTTTAATGAATCGATATCACATTATCCAAGCTAGAATCGATAGTCAAAACCCACCCCTACACACAACATTGTAAAGGTGTGTCAACCAAGACAGCCCTACAACATCCAGAGCTTTCAGGAACTCAGGACGAACCTCATCCACCCCACGATCTACCTGTGATCTACCTGCACGATACACGGTGCAGTCACGAGCAGTGGGTAGAATGAAACTGCATATACAGTATTCTGAGTTTCTTGATGTATTTGTTATTCCTTTTCAGTCTAGTTTCATTTCAGTTTATCTAGTTACATTCTGCCATGCCTGGGTTACAGTTTTAATTCATGATTTATCAAGCTCCCCATTTGTCTCATCCCTGTGTTAAGTCTTCGTGTGTTTGTCTGTAATGTTTCATGTCCAAGTTTTCTTTGTTTGTCTAGTTCGAGTCATGTCTGGGTCTCGTTATGTTTCCCGTTTTATTTTGAAGGATCCTTGTGTTTATTGTATTTAGCTTCACGTCCCCTGTCCTGTCATTATGTTAATTGTTATCAGCTGCTTTCCCCATGTGATTCCGCTTTCCCTGATCAGTCAAGTCAAGTAGTCAAGTATTTATTTATTGTCATTGTCGAAGAACAATGAAATTGCGTTTGGGGCTTCCGTACAACCCGTAAAAAAAACAAACAAATACCCCTTAAAACCCAAGTGTAAATATTTAACCCAGTGTGACTTCAGTGCAATGAGACAATCCTTAGCAACAACATGAGAACAAGACAGGTAATGTTCATAGGACATTCAGACAAAGACCTGAGAAACATGACAAAATGCAACAATGCAACCCGTTCAATATTATTGTACTGTGAGATATGATGGTTGTCTATTTAAGAAAGAGGGGGGGAGAGAATAAAGATTTAATGCACCAATGCAAACCAGTTCAGTGCTATTAAGAAGTTGGATATGGTTATTGTCCGTGAGAGGGGGGCAGAGAGGGGAGGGGGGCAGAATTCAGGAGCCTCACAGCCTGTGGATACAGGCTGTTGGCCAGTCTGGATGTTCTGGCCTGTATAGACCTGTACCTTCTCCCTGAGGGCAGCAGGTGGAAAAGGTGGCGCGCAGGGTGATGTTGGTCCCGCAGGATACTGTGCACCCTCCTCAGACAGCGAGTGGGGAAGATATTACTAATCTCTGGCAGAATTGTTCCAATAATTCTGCCAGCTTCTTTCACCACCCGCTGGAGTGCTTGCTGGTCGGCCTTGGTGCAGCTGGGGAACCACACTAGAAATCCATGCGTCAGGACGCTGCTGATGGCACAGTTATAGAAGTTCAACATCAGAGGTCTGGGAATGTGTGCGCTCCGTAGTCTCCTCAGGTAGTAGAGGCGCTGTTGGGCCTTCCGTGCAACTAAGGTGATATGGTTGCCCCAGGACATGTCCTCGGTCACAGTTACCCCCAAGAATTTAAAACTGCTCACCCTCTCCACCGCCTCACTGCCAATGAAGAGAGGCAGATGGTTGTTATGACCCTTCCTCCGGAAATCTACAATGATCTCCTTGGTCTTTTTGGTGTTTAAGACCAAGTTATTGTCGTGGCACCATGACTCTAGTTGTTGCACCTCTGTCCTGTAGTTTGTCTCATCGTTGTTGGATATAAGTCCGAGCACTGTGGTATCATTGGCAAACTTAACAATGAGATTGGACGCGCAGGAGGAAATACAGTCATGGGTGAAGAGAGTGTATAGCAGAGGGCTCAGAACACACCCCTGAGGGGCGCCGGTGTTGACCACAAGGGTGGAAGAGGTGTTCTTACCCACTCTGACACTCTGTCTGCGGTTAGTGAGGAAGTCCACAATCCAGTTGCACAGAGAGGAGTTGAGTCCCAGTTGGTGGAGTTTGGGACGGAGTTTATATGGCCGGATGGTATTAAAAGCCGAGCTGTAGTCTACAAAGAGGAGCCGTGCATAGGTGTTCCTGTGTTCCAAGTGCTTCAATAATGTGTGCAGCACTATGGCGATCGCATCCTCAGTTGACCGGTTCTCCCTGTATGCAAACTGGTGCGGGTCCAGAGATGGTGGAAAAGCAGCTCTGATGTGTTTAATGACCAGTCTCTCCAGGCATTTGGCGGGAATGGGGGTGAGTGCCACAGGTCTGAAATCGTTCAGACATGTGACATTTGACTGTTTTGGGATGGGAACGATGGTTGCTGGTTTGAAACAGGATGGTACCAGTGAACAGGACAGCGAGGTGTTATATATAGAGGTGAAGACGTCCGCCAGGTCCGCAGCACAGTCTTTTAGCACCCGGCCCAGCACTCCATCCGGCCCGGCCGCCTTCCTGGTGTTAATGCTCCGGAACACACGCCTCAGCTCATGAGTGCGCAGGGTCGGTTGAGGGGAGAGGGGACAGGACAGGGTCGGTGTTCTCCCTATCAAAGCGGGCATAAAAGAGGTTTAGGTCCTCAGCCAGAGTAGGACTATCGGCTGAGGGTGATGGTGTTCTCCTTTTGTAGTCCGTGATAGCCCTGATGCCTTCCCAGACCTGCTTTGGGTTTGTGATGTTCTCAAACCTGGCCTCGATACGCCTCCTGTGCTGCTGCTTGGCAGTCTTGATGCCTCTTCTCAGGTTAGCCCTGGCAGCACTGTATGCCTCCTGGTCCCCGGAGTTGAAAGCGTTGTTCCTCGTTCGAATAAGTTGTTGAACTCTGTGTGTCATCCAGGGTGGATTATTAGGGAACACACGGAGTCGTTTCCAAGTTGTTACATTGTCCACACAGAAACGGATGTAGTCCAAGACAGTGGAGGTGTAACTGTCCAATGCGACACGATTGTCAGTGTCCTGCACCTTGAATACCTCCCAGTCTGTGCAGTGGAAACAGTCCTGAAGCATCGGAATAGCATCCTGCGGCCATGTTCTCACGGTTTTGGTTGTAATCCCAGTGCTCTTGATCTTTTGTGTGTATATTGGGTGTAGCAGAAGGGAGAGATGGTCTGACAGACCCAGGTGGGGATAGGCCTGGGCTCTGTATGCGTTCGCCATGTTGGTGTACACCTGGTCCAAAGTTCTATCTCCTCTGGTAGCACACTTCACATTTCGGTGGAAATTGTGAAGTACAGATTTCAGGTCCGCGTGATTAAAATCCCCAGCCGCAATAAAGACACTGTCCGGGTGTGCTACCAGGCTGTTATTGATGCTGCTGCTCAGTTGTGCTAACGCTAGCTTAGCATTAGAATCTGGTGGAATGTAAACAGCGCAGATGTAAACGGCAGAAAATTCCCGAGGGAGATAGAATGGACGGCACTTTAACACCAACAGTTCTACCTCTGTACTGCACAGTCTTTCCGTTACCGTGACGTTCGTGCACCAGAAGTTGTTAATATAGATGCACAGCCCCCCGCCGGTCTTCTTACCCGAGTCCGCTGACCTGTCGGCTCGATAGGCGGTGCGGCCTGCTAGATCAATAGCCACATCGGGAATGGCGCTGTCCAGCCAGGTTTCAGTAAAAATCATGCACGAACAGTTGTTGAAAGTCCGTCGAGTGGCGATCTGCAGTCGTATTTCATCCAGTTTGTAACGGATTGAACGGGCATTGGAGAGGAATATGGTCGGGAGTGGTGGTTTAAACGGACTAGCCTTTAGCCGTGCCCACAGGCCTCCCCGCCTGCCTCTCTTCTGCCTCCGCTCGCAGCGTCTCCTCCTGCGGCTTGCTGTTGCGGGTAGCCCCGGGGGTTGCTTGACGATCTCCGGGGGGATGAGATACTCGGATGTTAATTGAAGATCTCCACGGCTTAGTTGTAGTAGATCATCTCTATTATATTGAAGTAACCCCAGACTGTGTGAAATGATACACAGCACCACAGTACCATAGATTTCAGTTCAGCATTCAACACTATAATCCCCCAACAGCTCATTCAAAAACTGGTCCAGCTGGGGCTCAACACCTCACTGTGCAACTGGCTGTTGGATTTCCTCACCGGAAGACCTCAAGCAGTACGGGTTGGCAGTAATACATCCAGCACCATCATTTTAAACACAGGGGCCCCGCAGGGATGTGTGCTGAGCCCCCTCCTCTTCACTCTGCTGACCCATGACTGCACTCCACCATACAGCTCCAACCTCTTCATCAAGTTTGCGGACGACACAACGGTGGTGGGTCTCATTAGCAACAGGGATGAGACTGACTACAGAAGTGAGGTGAGACGCCTGGCCACATGGTGTGCTGACAACAATCTCTCTCTGAATGTGGAGAAGACGAAGGAGATTGTTGTGGACTTCAGGAGAATGCACACCCAACATGCTCCTCTGACCATTGACGGAGCGTCTGTGGAGAGAGTGAGCAGCACCAAGTTCTTGGGTGTGCACATCACAGAGGATCTCTCCTGGACGTACAACACCACAGCACTGGCCAAGAAATCACAGCAGCGTCTCTTCTTTCTCCGCAAACTAAGAAGAGCAGGAGCACCAGCCCCCATCATGCACACTTTCTACAGAGGCACCATCGAGAGCATCCTGTCGAGCTGCATCACTGTGTGGTTTGGAGCCTGCAATGCGTCCTGTCATAGAACCCTCCAACGCATAGTGAGAGCTGCAGAGAGGATCATTGGTGTCTCTCTCCCCTCCCTCCAGGACATTTACAGCACCCGTCTCACTAAAAAAGCCCTTTGCATAGCGGCTGATCCCACGCACCCAATGCAAAGCTTCTTCAAGCTGCTGCCGTTGGGGAGGAGACTGCGGAGTCTCCAGGCCAGGACCAGCAGGCTGAAGGACAGCTTCATCCATCAGGCTGTCAGGAAGCTTAACTCCCTCCCGATTCTGCCCCCTCTCCCCTCTCTCCTCCACGGTCTCACTGAACTCTGTCACACACACACAAACACACACACTCTCTGACTCACTCACTGGCCTGCACCAGTTACCAGTCACTTTGTGGAGCATTGGACTGCCATTACCTCATAAGACTTTGTTGTTACACTTTCTCTTACCGTACATTACTAAATCTCCATTTGCACTATTTGCCTATTTGCACTACTCTGCCTGGTTTACACTCAATGTCACTTACTCATTATATTGTATATTGTATAGCTTTCTTGTTATATGTAAAATTGTATTTATTTAAATTTTTACTTTTTAATTATTTTACTTGCATTTTTAATCACTTTTATATTTAAATATATTTAAATGTTCATTTGCTATTTATCTAGGGATTGAGAGTAACGCAATTTCTATTCTCTGTATGTCCTGTACATGTGGCAGAATCGACAAATAAAGTTGACTTTGACTTTTGAAAAAAAAAAAAAAAGTGCAAAAGTGTAGGAGCTCCGGGCCGCTGCGTCTGTGCGCGCGGCCATCACTACAATATACATGTTTTACAACAAAAGGAGTGTGTAAAACATGTATATTGTAGTGATGGCAGTATACTGTGTATATTTATACTGCCAGTATGGAAAATGATTATTTGGAAATGCTTAAAATGGAAATGATAATTTACTGTGAGGTGAGGTGTGGTTGGGGTGTGGACAGTAGTTGTGCTTTTGTAACGACGAGGGGGGAAAGAAGGGGGGAAAGAAAGAGGGAAAGAACAGCTGAGAAGAGGGACGGGGGGGAAGGGCAAAAAAACAAAAACCAACAGAATAAGCAAAAAAAAATAAATACATATATCGATCACCTGGATCACCTGTTGAGAAAGAAAAAAGAAAACAAGCAGAAGAAAACGAGAGTAATAGAATAAACAACATCACAATGATATATGGGAACATGACAGTAAATACTAAATATTAAACATTATTGTGCAGCACGTAAGATCGACAGCGCACAGTGTGCTTTGAGGTAGGAGCCAAAAAGGGTGTAGTTTGTGAGTGTGAGCTCCCGTGTGTACACCCGTGAACATGGACGCGCTTGTTTTTAAAAGGTTCCTTCATGTAATGATCTGCTAGAGCAGGGGTGTCAAACTCAAATACACAGTGGGCCAAAATTCAAAACTGGAACAAAGTCGTGGGCTAACATTAATATTTATTGAAAAAAAAACTTCCTCCAGATATAAGAATGAATCTTTTCTTATGGACTCAAATAAGTTTTGCTGGAAAACTGAATATGGAACAAGCAAAGCTTAATACTAAACAATATATATATTAGCTGTATAATACCAGTAGGCCAGCTCTAATAGTAATTTGGTATGGCTTCGCGGGCCAAATGTAATTAGGCTGCGGGCCAAATTTGGTCCGTGGGCCAGAGTTTGACACCTATGTGCTAGAGGGTGTGGGGAGCCACTGCCCCGTCCTCCAGGGCATGAAGCAGGTATGGAGGAGATCAAAACTCCAGACATCCAGAGGCCCCCAGAACACAAGAGACCAAGGAAGACCAACAGAGGGGCAGCCGTCCCACTGTCCCAGAAAGAGCTGAGGAGAGTCCCAGATGAGGGGTCACTCAGCAGCCGCGGAGCAGAAGCCAGGGGGGTTGCAGTGATGCGCCCGTGAGCTCCGCCAGCAGCCAGCTGTGCCTGAGTGACCAAGCCCCAGGCCGAGAGGCCGCGGGCACCCCACCTCCGAAGTGGCCCGATGTGTACCTGGGCGCCCATCCCCGGACACAAAGAACCACCAACGCACCGATGTCTGAGGGAGTCCGCCACCGGCAGGGGAAGTGGTGGGGGGAGATAGGCCTCCAAACCTTGGAGGGCCTGATATGTCCCCAGAGAGGTGACGTCTGATACCCAACCTGACGTATAGACACAGACATACAGGCACACACAGATACAAACATCCATTCCCACCCTCATGCTCTCATATGCACTTACTCCACACTCAACCAACGTGGAGACAGACATAAAGCGTACTCTACGAACCGGGTCTAGGTACATTGCCCCTGGAGGGGGGAACTGCACCCAGACCCAGGCGGTGTTACCCTTTTCCCTGCGGTGGGGAGAAGCAGACCGACCCGACTCCACAGCAGGGAGGCCCTACATTTCAGACCCCAGTCGGAGGGCCAACTCCTCCTCCTAGCCCCCCGCTCCAGCAGGCCGCAGAGAACGGGGTGAGAGAAGACTCCAAACCTCCCTCCACCCGCTTATTGTAGTGTTGATGTATGTGTGTTCTAAGGTGCATTTAAAACCCAGGAGGGCATGGAGCTACCTGTCAGAGAGCAGCAGGTAAGCGCATAGCCCCTCCTGCTAGCCCTCAATGTCTACGTGTATTTAAAATTGAGAGGTGGGCAACGACGCCAGGGGTGAGGTGTACACCCTGATGGTAATTTGGATTCCGTGTAGCGTGTCCACCCCCAAGATCCTATATGCATGTGTAATGAGAGTGTGAGTAATGTGAATGTCTAAGTTGTGGGATAAAATTGAGGCAGAGGCAGCCAGAAGGGGACAGAGGGGGGGTTGCCTCCTCCCCACCTGATCATTCCTTATGTGTACTTAATCCGTGTGTTTCTGCTCAGTCAGTGTCAGATTGTCTGTTATCCTCACCTCATCTTTTCATAGTTTCCGTTATTGTGTCACTGTTTCATAGCCTGCCTAGTTACTCTGTGTTCATAGTTTTTTCATAGTTCTTCCACAGAGTGTCAGTCTTTTTAGTTTACACAGTGTTCTCAGTCTCCTTAGTTTCTCCTTAGTGTTCTCTAGTGTTTTTGTCATGCCATCAGCCACAATAAAGGCTCGCTTTATTTTTGGAAACCTAGTTCCATCTCTTCATTTAAAAAACAGTGTTAGCTAAAGCTAGCTACACATTGTGAGACAAACTGCACACAAAGAGTTTCTGTGTTTGCTGATATTTGTTGAGCTGATAGAAACGTTGCCTTTGAAATTACCTGAAGCAAAAAAACAAACAAAAAAAAACAAACAAAACACTGACACCTCTGACTTTGGCACATGTCATCTCTTTTAATGCAACATCCCCTGTTAATTAATAAATGAACAGGACTGCAATTCATTTGTTACTGTTTAGGTTCAAATTAGTTTGATGTTTGAAGACTTGCAGTGACAAAATGATAATACCCTTCAAATGTGTTAAAACAAAATTAATGAGCCTGGTTTTAAAATGTAAGGAGTAGAAAGTAAAGATATTTGTTTAAAAATGTAGGGAGTAAAAGCAAAAAAGTAGTCAAAAAAATAAATACTTAAGTAGAAATTTTAGATATCTGTACTTTACACATTAGTGTACTTTGTTATTTCTGACCTCTGAAAATCAGTTTGTTTGTTTTTTTAGCTATTGCTAAATACAGAGGGTTTTTTTTCTGGAACTAGAAGATGTCTCTTAAAAAGTCTTATTCACCCTTCACTATTAATTTTGACTTTTTTTTTTTATAAATTTTCTGTTACAGATCATTCCAGTTGGGTGTTCCATATATGTGAAAAGTCTACAGAAGGTTATAAAACCTGAAACTAATTCTATCTTAAAATAGGTTAATCAGCTGAATGAATTAGCTCCTACTGGTATGAGTGAAACACCTGGTCCTTTGCCTTTAATTTCCTCGTCGTGGGATCAATAAAGTCTTATCTTATCTTATCTTATCTCATCTTGATACTTACTTACTATTTACTAAGACAGACTTGTATGGGCAGATTGGCCCTGTGCTCCTAATACTGATGCATTCTTTAGCTAAATGTAAAATGTTTTCACTCCCTTTGTTGTGTCATGTGGGACAACAGTCAATTATTCTAAAACACAACACAAATGATTACATTTGTGCTGTAATGTATTTTCTTCATCAGATTAAGCAGTGGGCAATTACTGTGTGGATTAAATAATTAGATGCAGTTGTTACATGAAGCTGTGGGGAAAAACAACTCTAAAATGTATTGCTGACTGGCTTTCTCTATCCGTCTTTCTCCTTCAGTCTGTCCCTGATGCCAGCCCTATGAAGCGCTCAGCCTCAACTGTGACCCCACAGCGGCCCCAAGAGGTCAATTTAAGAGACTACACCCTGGAAAAACCAAGCCAGGAGAGAACCCACCACCATCACCGTCGCTGCCACCACCGTAGAGACCGAGACAGAGAGAACAGACAGAGGTTTTTAGATGCACCTTTGGCAGGTCAACCTCCCGGTTCTGCTGGTAAAGTCAGTCAGAATTTATTCACAAGCACTATCAAAATCACAGTGTACAAAGACATTCAGTATCATCTAGTCCCACTTCAGTATCATCTAGTCCCACTTAGTATTGGACTGTCCCATCATGCTATCCTATAATTTTATGTGATTGTTTTTAGTTCAGTTGCAATTCATTTATATGGTGCCAACTCACAACAATAGTTTCCTTTAAGGGGCTTTATATTATAGGACGCGTGATCTGCAATATTAGCAAGAGCCCCAGCTACTCACTAAGAACAAGGACTTGGGTGACGATGGGGTTGAAGAAGTCCCTTTTAACCAGAAAAAACCTCTAGAGCAGTAAGAGAATAAAAAAGCGGTGAAACAAAGGATCTGGAGGAGCAGTGCACAGTGGATTGTGATCCCCAGCAATCTTAGTGTCCAAGATGAAGACTCTGCTTCCCATTCTACTTTGGAATGCTCTGTGAACTACAGGTATACCTGCAGTCTGAGAGCAAAAGGATTTGGGGAGATTTATTAGGATTTATTTACGATAAATGATAACGACTTAAAATAGAGAGCCAATAAAGTGAAGCTTAAAAGGAAGACATATAGCCTCCCTCACATCCTAGTTTTTCGGCATTACTAAAATGTGTTCCTTATTTTGATAGTATTGCACAGATGAAATAAGGCAGTCTTGTTTCTTTAACATGCAAGTTAAAGGAGACAGACATTTGGGTCAAAAATAAAACTTAGAAGCAGAAAATGACACGTATTCCAGATATCCAGACTTTCATAGTCTAATCTGCATGTCAGTGGAATCACAATGTTTTCTGTTAACATCACCTAAGTAAGCTCATTGGGTGAGCATCACTTTGGTGAAGGTCAATAGGTTCACTCAACCTACTGAGTTCCTGTTTCTTTAATCTTTGACACTTAACTACTCCCACAGTTTTTGTGCTATTTTCACCATTCAAATTTTAAACTGTTCTGCTATTTCTGCTAATGCCAGCTACAGGGCTCTAGAGTGTGACCAATTTGGTCGCTTATGCGACTTAATTTCTCAATGGTGTGACTAAAAAAAATCCTAGGTCGCACTGGTGCAACCAGCTGTTTAGTACAAAAAAACGTCTCCGCAACTCTGGAAGTCTCTGCGTGGTCAACAGCAGACACACATTATGCCCATAACATGGTTTAAACCAATCAGAGATAGTCAGTGTGTACTTTTGAAAGTGCAGGCGGATAGAGAGAGGTGAGCAGCTTGAATAAAGTGATATCGATTCATTGAATCCTGAATCAACTTTTAAATATAAATGTATTTTACCAGAAAGGCCAGAATCTCAGTTTAAACCTCACAAAACTATTTCAACAACCACCAACAAGCTAACAGTAAATGAGAACAGCTAAACGGATTCCACTCAAAGACGTAAACACAGAATGCGGCCCCGACACATCAGTGAAATGTCAGCTTTATCACCTGACGACATGTACATGGACGCGTTGATGCTGAAAGCTGACAGCTTACTGATTCTGATGCGTCGGGTCCATGCTTTGTGTTTACGTCTTTTTTTGCGCTAGATTATGATGCTGCAGGTTTTGTCACTCTCCAACCAAAATTGACTGCAGCAGCAAAAGAAGATCAAAACTTGTCTTCACATTTGATAAACATCATCATGAATTCCCTCTTACTTTTGCTGTTTTGCTTCCGCCACAATAAAATCACACTTGCTGCACAGTGCTTTTTCTCTCTCAGTGTACTTCTAGAACAGTTTTCTTTCTCAAATCTCTGTTTTCTGCATTATTCATTCGATTATTAAGCACAAGTCATGTACAGTGCTGTCGGCTGCTGTTTTGTTTTTCTCCAAAAATGACCTCCAACAAGAAAGCCAAATTTCTGCTGTTTAATAGCGAAGAAATGTAAACTTTTTTAAAATGATGCCAAATTGCAAAACAAGTGTCCCCTCTCCCCACTCCCTTTCAGCGGCAGGCAGCAGCAAACAGATCATCAGAGGCCGAGATGATGATTAAGTTTAACATTGTCTACAGTGTCTACTACTGCCAAAGACTGCCAAAGCACTTTAAGAACAAGGACTTTCAGTAACTTATCTTTCTTGTAGAATGGTGCTCCAAATAAAGAACTTTGTGTTGACAAGACTGTTAGTTAATAATTTAAACATCGATATTGCCTATATCGATATTGCCTGTATTATTATTATTTTTTTTTAAAGTGCACATGTAAAACTACAGTGTTAAGCGATGTTGTTGAAAAATTTGTGTGCACCTAAACTTTTGTGAAACCTTTGATTCAGAATATGAATGACTATCTGCATCTAACAAAAAAGTTAGGCGCACCAGTGTAACCATGGAAAAAGTTAGTCTAGAGCCCTGCAGCTCTATCTTTTGGTGCTCATAACTTTTATGCATTTTTAAATATTAAGCTTTTTAACTTTTCAACTCGTCATATCTTCTAAACCGGGGACTCCAGAGACATGAGCCTTGTGCCAATATCTTCAGACACTCCTGACGGTCACGGTAAAATAATTTTTTTTCATACCGTTTACCGTTTTCCCATGAATTACGTTTGTTTCAGGATAGGAAATCTGTCTTTGCCTCACTGAGATGAGCAGGTGCCCTGAGAGTGGGCAGCACAGGTTTGAATCCTACTTGTGGTTGTTGCCGCATTTCTTTCCCGCTCTCGCTCCTTCTGCTTTTTTTTTTCTTTCTCGCTCCTCTTCAGTGTACCCTTTGAAATAAAGCAGATAGTTCCGCTTCTTCAGCTGTTTTTGGCACATGATTTCCACTACATGGCATTCACCCAGTATTTTTGCAGGAAATGCAACTTTTACTAGTTAACAAAGCAATTTGCAGTTCGGGAAAACGATAGATAAATGAATAAATAAACAATCAAAAAATCCTCCGATTTTCTTCGATGCCACCATCAGGTTAGCGTTTCCACTTTGCCATAAGTTTTTTGCTGCTTAGTGGCAGTTGGTTTGCACTGACTAAAGGCTCACCAAAGTAGTTCAGACTCTTGTCATCTGTCTTACAGTAGATTGCATTGCAACATAGTCACTGAAATATCTCTTCTTGACAGATATTTACCTGTTCAAATGTAAAAAGATACTCATTCATATTCTGAATCAAAGGTTTCAGATTCTGACACCTTTTGACAAGAAGGGCAGCTCTCTAGCACAGGGGTCCCCAATCCCAGTCCACGAGGGCCGGTGTCCCTGCAGGTTTTAGATGTGTGCTTGATCCATCACAGCTGATTTAAATGGCTAAATGACCTCCTCAACATGTCTTGAAGTTCTCCAGAGGCCTGGTAATGAACTAATCATGTGATTCAGATGTGTTGACCCAGGGTGAGATCTAAAACTTGTAGGGACAGCGGCCCTCATGGACTGGGATTGGGGACCCCTGCTCTAGCATCTTACCTGCTTCTTACATACTACTTCAAATATAACATGTACTGTCAGTTTAATATAGTTAAATACAAGGGGAAAACAATAAAACACATTATTGGAAAGAATATTAGGGACTTAACTTAAGTCACCTATAAAAACCTCTGATTTTAACGAAACATTTGACAAAAAATGCTTCTTGATTTTAATGTACAGTGGGGGGAAATAATTGCTAGCTCTCTGGCATGGAGGGGGACACACTGCTGAGGAGATCAGGAGGATTTTGATCTCAATAACCCCTCAATAAAAACCAACACACTATAAATAAAGCATAAAATCTAAACATATAAGTGTGAGGAGTTTCAAAAGAACAAGCACAGAAAATTAGTAAAGTCAAAAAAAAGGACAAAACAAGAGCAACATCCATCAAACGGTTAGTTACCACTTTGTCCGAGTTTTGTTGAAGTCCTGAATTCTGCGACTTTTCAGGAGCTCAGCTTCCCTTCTTTCCTAACCATGAGCCCTCCACTGAGCAGTAGTACTTCTCTGACTGTAGCAGATCACTCCTGTTATTGCTTCCAAGGTTGCTCTGTTAGAAGCTAAGGGTTAAAACAATTAAATTTGCACAATTAAATCCAGATACTTAGATTAAAGTGGATACTTATGTAAGTATCCACTTTTACTTGGTTGGCCAAGTAAATCATGTTAGCATCATAAAGCACTGTTTTAAACCATATTTATTTACAATTTGGAAAAAGAAATTTGGTGAATTAATTAGCAGTTATTCTGCTGTATTTGCTGTATAGCAGTAGAAATACTAAAAAAGGACACTGGAATCTTAAAGAACAGAAGAGTTCTAAAGCAACTTCTGAAACCTCTGTACTACTGTCCCATTAGTCCTGTTATATATTATCATATACCTTTTATCAATATTATCATATACCTTTTCTGAATAATTGAAAAAAACAAAAACAAAAAACGGTAGCCCCTTCTATTACTAGAACACGTTGCAAAGTTGCCTTCTGGTAGTTCAATCTCCTGACTACCTTCCCTCTCTTCGTTACCATCCGACTACACTTCTCTTCTATATATACTTCTACATGCAAAGGAGTCTGATTATAATGCAGATATTGCACGTACAGTTAAGAAATGCACATTTCTGAGGTTGTGTTGTGGAAACATCCAGGTTTCAAGCTTCACTGTGATCCTCATGCACTCAAAGATCCTTTTTCCGGTGCACTTGGTACCCAATCTCGGGTGGGGGTGATGATACCTGTCGTCCTGCCTCCCCCTTGCTGTTGCAATCTCTAGCCATGAGAGTAGGTCCTTCTTCTGAATGTTGGAACACCAGTTGTTTCGCCGTCAATGCTGGATGCTGGATATCAAAGATTCCATAAGCCCCTCATCCTGTTCAAACTGCTGGGGTTACTTATGTAGTAGCATTGCAACAGCACCCTGTTTTTTATTTCTTTATTTCTTGCCCACTTACAGTAACGAATTAAAAGTAATCCCGTTACTTTACTGATTACTTATTTTCAAAAGTAATTAATTACTTAGTTACTTAGTTACTTTTTAAAAACACGATTTACAACCTGAATAGGTTATAAAGCGATAGATTTTTCAGCCCAATTCTACTTTTTCTGCATAATCCATCATACAAAATGTAATCAAATGGAAAGGTCCCTTTTTTAAAACAGGTTTACCCTGGTGCAGTGTGCCGCAGCAGTCAGTGAAAGAATCCACGAGTTTCTCTGTGAATTTTCCATTACGTCGTAGCGCACTTGGTGTTTGCTTGGAAGTTTAGGGTTTTTTTTCGCTCTAAAAAGAAGTTTTCTTCCCACGCACAGCGGACACTAATGTTTTTGTCACTTTTTATGGAATCAAACTCAAAATAAGGTCAGTACTTCCACGCTTTAAATGCTGCACGCTCATACTCTCTCCCGCACTCGATATATGATCCACTGTTGATCTGCACACAGCTGTTGTCACGAACGTCGCACTCGCTTACATCACTGTCATGAGACATTCTCGCAAAAAAATCACAGTTTTAGTAACGCAGCGTTCCTACGGGAAAGTAACGGTAATCTAATTACCGTTTTTGCAATAGTAATCCCTTACTTTACTCGTTACTTGAAAAAGTAATGGATTACAGTTACAAGTAACGCGTTACTACCCATCTCTGCCCACTTATGCCTCCTTGTTCCAGTAGCCCACTACGCTATCCAGCAACTATCTGCCTCTTGGTAGAATGGTGCAGAAATGGTTGTCCTTCTGGAAGACTGTTTTCACTCAACAGAGCAACTCTGGAGCTCTGTCAGTCATCTCTCTGATTAAGGCCTTTCCATTCCAAACTAATTCTAACCTATTAAATGCTTAATCGTTAATTAGATTAGAAATGACCTATGCTGTTTCTGTCATGATTGTTAGAATCTTTACCCCTACTGAAAGACTGTATTAAACACTGGGGAGTAAGAAAATCTTAGGACTTGTCAGAAACACCCAGCAATATTTTCTTCCTTCACAGCTGCAGTGGGTGAGCCAGCATCGGAAACAACAGCCTCCAGAGAGCGAGCCCACGACCGTGGACGCTCCCATGAAAGGAAACACCATCATTCCTCTGCAGACAAACAGCGCTACTACTCCTGTGACCGCTATTGCAGCCGGGGACAGTGCCACTCGAAATCTTCCACCGCCAGCTGTGCTGGCTCTCCAAGTGAAGGGCTGGAAACCAGCAACAAGCAGGTGGGCAAGCATGTTCTTTTTGACTAAGGTCATCTTTGAGCTTTCATTTTTTAATGTCATTCTTGTTAGTTTAGCTTAAGGCGTCTTCTTTTTTTGCAAATCCCCCCATTTTCCACCATTTCTCCTCCTACTCATCATTCAAATAGACTTGGGCTTTCCATAATGACGATTCAGGTATTTGTTGCTTTAGGGGGGCCAACACGTAGGATAATATATTTTTCTATTTTTATTCAAATCAGGCTCTTTTATCCCCATTTTTACTTTCTTTTGAAAGAATTTATAAATGCAACTATACGGTTTGGATTGTTTTATACCTATGATTTGGCCCCTGTCTTCAATGATAAGTATGGCTTGGGCAACTCACTTCTTTTAGCCATGGACATATGTCACACTCTAGAGTATTACACAGTCCAGCTTCTCGTAACATATACTCACAAGTACAGTCAATGTTACCACAGGAATATTTGACTGTAGGATCAACTTTCAGAAGACAGCCATACAGCATTTATACAACATGCCTTATCCAGCTTGGTGTTAATGTTAAATAATCTAATTTGATAACTCAGGAGGAAAAGTGTGCTATCATCCTGGGTCCATCTGCCTGTCTGTCCATCCATCTATTTTCTTCCACTTATCCGGGACTGGGTTGTGGGGACAGGAGTCTAAGCACAGATGCCCAGGTATTCCTCTCCCCAGGCACCTTCTCCAGCTTATTCTGGGGAACACCAAGATGTTTTTAGGCCAGCTAAGAGATGGAATCTCTCAAGCATATCCTGGTTCTGCCTCCAGTGGAACATGCCCGAAGAAACTCACAGAGAAGGTGCCCAGGAGGCATTCTTGACAGATGCCCAAACCACCTCAACTGGGTCATTTTGATGTGGAAGAGTAGCAGCTCTAGTCTGGGCCTCTCTCAGATGGCTGAACTCCTCACTCTATTTCTAAGGGAGAGGCCAGCTACCTTTCAGAGAAAGCTGTTTGTACCCGTGATCTCATTCTTTCGATCATAGTTCCATTCCTGGTCTTGTTGTCATTTGCCACATGAGTTTTGCAGTCTCCCAGTAGGATGACATTCACCAGATAGAGCACCATTGAGCACCCCACCTAGTGAATCCAAGAAGTCTGGATACTCTGAACAGTTGCATAAGTGCAAACGACAGTCTAGACCTGTTCCTGAGTCAATGGCACAAGGAAACAGCTCTGTAATCCACCGTTAAAACCCTATGTACCAGTAGCTAGCCAAGTGGAAATGATAATACCCACCTCAGCCTGCTGTCACTCATCAAGGGAAACTTCAGACTGGAATCGAGCCTAGTCCCTCTCCAGGAGACTGGTTCCAGAACCTGAGCAGTGCGTTGAGGTGACCCCAAATATATTTAAGTATCTCTCAACCTCTAGCACTAGTTCAGGCTCCTTCCCCACCAGAAAGGTGACATTTTGTGTTCCAATATCCAGCCTTGATAGCCAGGGATTGGACAAGCAGGGCCCCCAACCTTGACTGCTGTGTGACAGACATTGAACCCAACCCCTAGTGCGCCTCATGCAGGTAATGGACTTACAGGAAGAAACTAAAATAAGTAAACTGCAGAGTTTTTTTTTTAGCTAAAATATGTGAAGGTACATTTATAGATTGTTTCAAGTGAAGTAAAAATGTGATTAAAAGAGCCTGATATGAAAGACGTGCTGTCTAGTACGTCTGTATTGCTCCCTTAAAAGCAAGAGAGGCACAAGCTGATCTGATTGAGTAGGACATGAAATGGTGGAATTTAGAGCAATTTGAAAATAAATTAGTTGACTTAATCTGAAAAATAAAGGTTTACATTGAAAAAGTCTCTTACCACAACTTCCACTGGTAAGAAGGATGAATGAAAGAGTGCAGAACACAGTGAGAATCAATGAGGTAACAGATAAGTGAGATTAAGAAAAGCGAGAAAAAAAAAACAATGCAAACTGGAAACTTTAAAGAATAGCAAAGCATAACACTATTTATCCACATAGTGTTATCTGACAGTTTTTACATCATATACACTTAACCTGTGCATGTATTTTAGATAACTGGGAACCTTTTCCATTTCAACTGGGTGTTACAAGTCAATTAGTGCCGGTGAAAAATATTAACTTATCAATATCAGCATTTAATATAAATACAATATATAGTAAAAGTCTTGAGCCACCCTTCATTTCTTTATATTTTGCAAGAAAATTTTAAATAAGAGTAGTAATTTATTGAAACATACAAAGATGGAAATACAGTATATATGGCAAAATAGTGTTTGTACAGTTAAAACAAGCTTAGAACTCAGTATTTTGTACTAATGTCTAAATGTTCCCTACAAAACTTGATTCTTTTCATTTCTTAAGTATTCTTCAGGAATAGTTCTCCAGCTTTCTTGACCTGTTTTTTTTTTTTCAGTTATTTCCAAGATGATCAAACTTCACTTCAGTATTGTTGAAGTCCAGGCTCTGTGGAGGCATGGAGTCCTGCTTTGCTTTTACTGCATTGGCAGTATATCTGGGACCATTTTCATGCTAAAAGATGACGCTCTTGCCATTCAGAAGATTTTAAGATTTTGTTGCAAATTGCATCAAAAGCTGGCTCTGCTTTTCTGCTCTCATAATTCCATCAGTTTTAACAATATCTCCAACACCATTAGCTAAAATGCAACCCCAAACCATGACCATACTTTACAGATGCCTGTAGACACTTACTCTTGCAGTGAATATGTGTTCCACTGTAAACTTTGCATTACTTAAGTCAAGTTGAATTGACTCGATATATTTGAATAAAAGCAGAATAAAAGACTGCTTTTTGTCACATTACCATATATATTACAGAGCATCAGCAAATGTGTGATATAGACAAGCAGAAATTAAATGCAGACTGTTGTGATTGCTCTGCATGTTTTTAGTGCTTTCTTCTCTGTCTGCTTTCAGTATAGCCTCTCATGACCTTTCGCTTTTCTTCCCACTTTGTCTTTTTCATCATGTCCCTCTGTGATTATCTATCCATTTGTGCGTCTTTATTTTTGTCTTCTCTGTCCCTCTTATGTTTGCTGTTATCTTACCATGTACATGTATTTTGGTGTCTTTCTTTTCTTTTCTTCCCTTGGGTGGCTCTGTACTTATACATATTCTTCCCATTTTCCTTTCTTCTCTGGCATATTTTCTTTTTCCTCATCATTTCAAATTGCTTGTCCAATTTTCATCTAGGGCAGTGGTTGGGTTAAAGGCAGCCCAGTGGCACTGAGCTCCAATACTAGCACGTCAAGCCGTGGACGTCGGCAGCTCCCCAAGATCCCCCACACCCCGCGACCCGGGGTGGCTTACAAGACTGCCAATTCCTCTCCTGTGCATTTTGTGTCCAGCCAGACCTCTCTGAGTCCCAGCCGGCTAAGCCGTGGCCTCTCAGAGCACAATGGCCTCCGTTACAGCGGCTCTCACCACTTCCCCTGCCCCGTCACTCGTATCAGCTCAGAGCCCTTCCTGGGCCAGGGCAAGGCTCTGGGTAGCCTCTATGGCAGCCTCCGGGACCAGCTGCAAGTCTTCCAGGATATGGCGGCGCTGTCTCCCAGCCCCTGTGCTGGACACTCCTCTTGGAACGCACTGCCTCACATGATGGGAGCCTTGTCTCCTGCTCAACAACAGAACATTGGTATGCCCAATGGGTACCACATCAGCTTTGGGGGTAGCACCAGCCCAGGCTCTGGCATCAGGCCAACTAGGTGTTACCAGGAGGCAGTAAAGGATGAATGGTGCTAGCATGGCTTTAAACAAACCTTTTTAATGCATTTTTGAGGAATTGTGATGAGTTTTATCATCTTCTTTGAAGGCTTTAGTTTACAGCATCACTGTATGTGTTTTAATGCTTTATTGTAATCCTAACTTGGAGATCTTAAGTTATGGAGAACATCTGAGGAGAATGCTTTAAGGGGGTAATATTTGAATGTGAATAGAAAAGTATCCTCTTTATCAAAGCGCTTGTAGCAGAAAGGCAGACTTTTTGTCAATATCAAATGTCTTACAGTGTCTGTTTTTGATTTGCTACTGACACCACCATACTGATCCTGAAGCAACTTTCCATACAATATATATATATTATATGGAAAGTATATATATATATATATTAGGGGTGCAACGATACACAAAATTCACGGTTCGGTTCGATACTTTGGTGTCACGGTTCGATATTTTTTCGATACAAAAAAAAATGTTCATGCCTTTTTAATTTGTCATTTATTAAAATTATAAATATATATTTTAACACAAAAGTACAGTTTTTAAATTTAACCCTAACCCTTGTGCGTGTTGTTTTTTTAGCTCGTCATATTGCAGCCACAGAAATTCTTTTGTCCATGAAACCATAAAGCTGCACTTTCTTTTTGCCTTATAGTCTGATTTGTCATAACTTCTCCGTTTTGTGGTAAGCTTTTCTTGGGCTGTCACTTCTTCACCCTGACCTGTCTTATTTGGCTCAGCAGAACTAAAATATATATCTGTCTGTGAAGGTTCTCAATCATCCAGGTCATCGTAGTGAAATATATATCCTGCCGCACTCACATAAGCTCAGTGATTCTCTGCGCGATCAACCTCTCACATGTTTAAGCTGCGGGAGATTTCACTTGTCATGTTTGCATAGTAAGCTAACAATTAATAAGACGATGTCAGAGGAATTGGTGCACAAATTATCATCACTCACAGATCAGTGCTGTCGCTCTCTATACACAGTTCACGCGATTGCAAAGTGAAAGCAAAAAAACAAGCGCAAATTCAAACATGATTTCAATATGTCACATATTGACAGTGGCTCACCCAATGACATAATTACCCAGCTACATTTCTGAAAGAATGCAAAAGCATTGACATATATTTATCCTTCCTACAATAGCCCGACAGGCAGGGGAGAGATAGCCCCGGGACGTCGGGCTAGCGATATTGCGAGCCCTGTATCTGATTGAGGAATCACTCATCTTTGGAAAAGAGAGTTTATTACAGAGAAATGTCTCTTTCCAAAATAAAAGCTATACTATCCGCTTCTTCTGGGCTATATTCTCAGCAGCATATTAAACATATCAGGTCTCCATAAGGAGAATCCTGTGCTAACAGCTGTCTAAATGACTCGGCTAAAGTTTGTAGCATGCATGCTTGTTGTTTTTGTCTTTGCACTAGGATGATGTCGGTGTAAATGTGCAGTCATATTCGTTGTGTTCCCACTAGTGCTTTCAGGTTAATCTCGTTGAAATAACCTTAACGCCACAACACGGCAAATCTCCGTTAACGAGCTACCCTATACAGAGGGGCTAGACGGCCAACACGTTAACGAGCTAACTGCGCTAACACACTAGCTCCCACCCATGTAATTGAGCATTGCATGGCACATCCCAACATACTGTTTTACTTTAGTCCATGACTCGCTTACCTTCAGGGTCATACGTCACATGAAAACCAAAATAATTCCAAACGCCAGATCTGAATGAGGGTGGGGAGGTCCACTTCTGTCTCGCTAGCTTGCCCTGCGCTCTTCCTTCTGACCATCCTGTCTGTGTTGAGTGCTCAGTGAATCTGCGTTCGACTACTCCGCCTAGGCTGCACTCTCGAGCCTAGGCGGAGTAGTCAAATGCAGATTCACTGAGCGCTCAACACAGACAGCATCGTCAGAAGGAAAGTTGATAAAATAAATTACAAATTTTGTATTGTTCTTTTTTTTTCTCCCCTTTGGTTTTCTTTCTTTCTCTCCCCCTCTTTCTTTCATTCTTTCCCCCTGTCCTATCCCACAGTCATGTCTGTCCCGTTTGCAACTGAAAATAAAATAAATTCATAATTATAATAAAGGTCAATCAAATGGACCAATATGATGATCCACTTAAAATAAATCCTCTTGGCATCTTTCTTGGCCTCAAGACAACAATTCTGATGGCTATAGATCCAAACGGGACACAAAAAAAAAAAGTTCTCAAGAGAGGACATCCTGGCCACTCCAATTTAGCTCCAAAGAGGCAGGGAATCACACAAAAATAAGTTAAACTGAAAGAGGTTCTCAGGAGGCTATGACCATTACTTGCTGTCAGTTGTTGCATTTCAGAGTCAGATGGTGGTGTCAACACTGTAAGTCACAGGATCAGGACAAAAATCAAGTCAGTAGTTTAATGAAATGGTATTTGAAAACCTCAGACATGACACTGTACAGATAGCTGTGCTGTCTTTAGCTTTGGACTTTACCATTCCATGATGATGCCTAATCCTTTTCAACATTCCCTCAGTGGAAAAGATGGAATTCATACCGCTGCAGAATTTAGGAATGAGATAGCGCGTGGTAGTGGAAATAGTTTTGTTTGTTTGTTTGATTGTTGTTGGGATTTTTTTTACCTCAAATTTTCCTTTCCTTTCCTTGATGTTCTTTCTCCATTGTGCACATTTTATACAATATGAGGAAAAACAAAGGAGTGTTTTATGTGAACTGCTTACAGTTTGCCATTGTTTCAGGTCTAATGTTTCTTACAGACTTCTTTGCGATGTTTTAAGACTAAGTGCCTCTCCTTTTAGATAGAAAAAGATGCAATGTCACTGTTTTCTGATGCAGCCACATGAAAATAGATGTTGGATTCATTATATATATCTAGCTCTGCAGGAAAATGTGTTGTATAGAAAGCCTTATCTGCAAGCAGAGTCAATATCTACACTTAAAAGACAGGAGTGAAAAATTAAGTTCTGTTTTTTTTTCTATGTGGTTGTTTTTGATACCATGTAGTCATGTGGGTGGGAACTTAAGGATCAGCATTGTGGAAACGCTATGCTGGGATTTAATTATGAAAACGATAAATATATCATTCAATTTAAATTAAAGTCAGAAACTTAATTTGCATGCTAAAATGTTAGAACTGGTTAACTACCTGATATAACCTCTTTGTATATTTTTGGTAACGATGTCACAGTGAGAGTCACAGTGCAAGTATCTTATTCAGGTGGTAGAGTGTGAGTTGGGTCAGCTGCAGTGGATGGGTGTAGTTGGTTGTGGCTGTTTACTACCCAAAGTAGCAAGGATTGCTACTTTTTTTTTTTTAATCCATTTTTTGTCCATTTAAATGGACACAAGCTATGTCTGTGACTGTATGTCTGTGTGTGTCTGAGTGTGCGCGTATCAGTTGTTGTTGAGATACTTGACATTTCTGGGTCATTTTTTTCACCTTTTCACATGTATCAAAAAAATTATATTGTAACATCATGCCCAGTAACTACTGTATAATGCAGTTTTACAGCAGTGATCCAATTTCTTTAGAATAATCATTAGAAAAAAGGGCAGTACGGTGGCATGGTGGTTAGCACTGTTGCCGCACAGCAAGAAGGTCCTGAGTTCAATTCCACCATCATGAATGAATGTGAGTGCGAATGGTTGTCTGTCCCTGTGTGTTGGCCCTGCGACAGACTGGCGACCTGTCCAGGGTGTACCCCGCCTCTCGCCCTATGACAGCTGGGATAGGCTCCAGCGCCCCCCGCGACCCTGAAAAGGATAAGCGAAAGTGAATGGATGGATGGATGGATTAGAAAAAAGGTCTTATACCAGCCCCTATCTTCACAGAGTAAAGAAAATAAAAGAGGCAGAGTGAATTACTTTTTCTTTGTTTCTTTTCACCGAATTTCATGTCTGTGCCTTGAGCACTTGAGCATCAACTGTTGGATTGAATATGGAGAAAGATATCAGTATATATCTTTTCTGGTCAGAAGGATAAACACCACTTTTAACCCTTAATAATGTATCCAATGTTTTTCATACTAAGCCCCACAAATGCTATATGGACATTGTGGTGAGCCAGAATTAACACTGGCTGGTAAACAGTGTGACTTTTCATATGATCACCAAAACAATTTAATTAATAATTAATTGTGAATAATTCTGACCCCACACAGTGTTCTGACAGTTGTTTATAATTTTTATTTATGCTACACACAGAAGCACTCAGCTTTGGCACCAGCGTCCCAGCTTTTCACCTGACCTCACACACACCTCTCTCCTTCTGGTGTCTGACATCACTATAAAGAAGGAAAGACCTCATTAGATGAATAACCTTCACCTGTGCCTCCAACCTCCCTGGTTGAGCTCACTGCACCACACCTTCCCTGCAGCCTCCGCCACAGCCTATTAATGTGGCGGAGGATCAGACCTCCGCCACATTAATACTCAACAGTGTATGATTACAGTGTATACCATTTTGGCCTGACAAACATTCTGCACGAGCTTGTTTGCTTTCTAGTTAAGTGCAAAAGTTGCACTAAAATGATCAGCATTTCCACAGTCAAACAATTAAATTGTTTGCTTTTCAAGGCAAATTACCTTTAGGTAATTTATAGGAAAAATCTAATTTTCAAAAGAAAATCCCACATGGATGGTTTAAGGAAACATTATATCAAGGATATAGTGTCATTTGTAAAAGGGCATTGATGTTTGGAGCTCTGAAGTAAGTGTGTGTGTTTTGTTTTTGCCTTTGCTTTTTGTTTTTTAGGGGGGTGGTTGTCTACATTGTTAGATATAAAATGTATATATATTTGTCTTGTCACATTTCAACTTCACAAAGTATTTAAATTTTGCAAATACCCCTTTCTTCTGCATACAACAGACAAGGATAAACAATAAAACTTAGCTGACCTGCTCTGCATAGCCAAGAAAAATATACTGGCTTTCACTCAATATTTTAACATAGATGCAACAATAATTAAACCTCTTAAACTGCAAATATCAGGCAGTTTAACTTTTCATTTTTTCATTTTTCACGTTTCATTTTGAAACCATTAAAACATATGCCATTTTTGCAACTATGACTCCTCCTAAGACATCACTTAAGACCAGAGTTGGGCGCGTTACTGTAATCTGATTACTTTTTTCAAGTAACGAGTAAAGTAAGGGATTACTATTGCAAAAACGGTGATTAGATTACCGTTACTTTCCCGTAGTAATGCTGCGTTACTAAAACCGTGATTTTTTGCGAGAATGTCTCATGACAGTGACGTAAGCAAGTGCGCCGTTAGTGACAACAGCTGTGTGCAGATCGACAATGGATCACATATCGATTGTGGGAGAGAGTATGAGCGTGCAGCGTTTAAAGCGTGGAAGTACTGACCTTACTTTGAGTTTGATTCCATAAAAAGTGACAAAAACATTAGCGTCCATCGTGCGTGGGAAGAAAACTTCTTTTTACAGCGAAAAACTTCCAAGCAAGCACCGAGTGCGCTACGACGTAATGGGAAACTCACAGAGAAACTCGCGGATTCTTCCACTGACCGCGGCACACCTGCACCAGGGTAAACCTCCGCCTACCGCAGTCCTGCTTTACAGGTGAAAATAGAGCAACAGGACCGCTGAGTCTTTGACTTTATTTATTTTCTGCTGTGTTTTACTTGCATCTATTTGAAATAGTGAGTGTAAACACAAAAAATACTTTATTTTATGTGCTGGAATGTGTAGAAAATAGGTTTAAATGTTAAACTAATTTATTCAAGTCAGAGAATGTTGCGTATAATTAAATCTTTGCTTGATGCATAAAGTTAAGATTAAAATTGATAAAACAAGTTAAAAAAAAGAGACTTTTCCATTTGATTACATTTTGTATGATGGATTATGTAGAAAAAGTAGAATTGGGCTGAAAGATCTATCGCTTTATCACCTCTTCAGGTTGTAAATTGTGTTTTTAAAAAGTAACTAAGTAACTAAGTAATTAATTACTTTTGAAAATAAGTAATCAGTAAAGTAACGGGATTACTTTTTTGGGGAAGTAATCAGTAATTAGATACGGATTACTTTTTTCAAGTAACTTGACCAACACTGCTCAATATTTTTGTCTAGCCCAAAAGTCAAATTTGCACAGCATACAACATAGTCAAGTACCCTTTTGCAGCAAATGTGAAGTTATTGCTTAATGATAAGCAATAACTTATCATTAAGTTATTGCTTAATGATAAGTTATCGCTTTCTCGTTTCTCACCGCCATGCTTTCTCGTTTGTCTCGTTTTGCACTGTCCGGCATCTGTCTTTTGTCAGTGACGTAAAAGATGGATTTAATGTGACATGCCCATTCAAACAGCAGTCGCTTTCTAAAACATCAGATATGTATCGGATTCAGTACCACATATGAAAGTGGACTAGGTCGGATTTGAAAATATCGGATTTGTGCTGTTTAAACTGTCATACCATGATCGGATATGGGTCGCATAGGGTCAAAAAAGTCGCATTTGATGCTCTTTCACCTGCAGTGTGAACGTAGCCTTTGTTGCAGCATCCCCAGTACCTCTACTTCCTATGGCCTTGCTTTTAATCACAATCTTAAAAAGGCTAGTGTTGCTATATTGATGCATATGCAAAAGTCTGGTGACTTCCAAATCATTCATAATCTTTGAAAGTATGCTGCTTACACATATAAATCTTGTATTTCATTTCAGGGTTGTACCCAGAGCTTGCAGATTGTTGACTAGTTGGCTTGTACAAAACACAGTGAGAGGATTGTAACCAGGCAACAGATCCACCTGACCACTGAATAATACTATCATAACCCAAAAATGCCAGATTCAAAAGAACACTTATTTTGAAATATTCAAGTAGAATCTGTATCAAACTAACAATACTTCCACATTGATAGTAACATATTAGTGTGCAATTAACCTCCTAAGACCCAAACTCTTTCATGGCATGCATTTTTAATTTAACTTTGCTATTTGGGGTGATTGGGACCTGATGCAAAACAAAGAATTATCTTTTTGCCTGACTTTTTTCTCTCTCGCAGAGCTGGATATCCACATATGAGGACATTTGTTTTAAATTTTGACAGAACAGTGGCAGTATAATATCCTTGTAAGAGTTCAGGCCCTTGTGGAGCAAAATTTAGTTTTGTGGTCTAGACAACCCAAAATGTAATGTCCACATATGTGGACACCAGGCCCTACGAGGTTAAACATAGTTTATTTCCAAACCCCATGCGTGAGATATTTTGTCCTCTGCATTTAACCAATTCATTTAATAGGAAGAAAGCTCCAGCAGACCCGGGCTCAGGGACAGGTTCAGTAACATCCCCAGCCAGTCACCACAGATGGTACACTGCACTGCACTTTGCTCTGAATTTCATATGCAGGCTGACTTACACACAAGCAATCTCTGTTTTATGCAACTTGGTGGATTGTCTCTGATGAAATGCCTATTGATGTGCTTTTACATGAAGGACAAGATGTTAAACTCTGAAGCACCTGACTGACTAGTAGAGGAAGAGAGACTTTGTCCCTTCAGCTGTTAGGAGGGAACAGCCAGGGGGTTTGTTTAACCACAGCAACACACACTACAGGGGCCTGACACAAGCTAAAGACAGTTGAGTAGGGCTATGCAACAAGAAAAACTGGTTTCTCCATCCATCCTGTAGCATTACACGCTGGTCTCTTCAGATTTAGGCTTCAGCATGATTGTGACCAAATATTTTATAAAAAATGCTATGAAAAAAAGTGAAACACAAACAAAAAAGATTTAAAATGCATAAAGGCACAAAGACTAAACAAGAATATTTAAAATTGTAGCAACTTTGTATGAATATTTGCATGCATAACATTTACCTTTACACTTTAACTGTGTCAAATGTAGATCCCATAGTTCCAAGAGGGATGAGGTGTGTCCTGTTAGGTCACCATAACAGGTTTTCGTAAATAAACACTGTCAAAGTCATTCTTTTAGTGTAAGACATATGCTTTTGCAGATACAATCATTATTTTAACAGTTTCAACATATAATGCCAAAAAGAAAAAAACATCTCAAAATACCTGTATTGTGTCTGTATTACATTAAAGAAAAATATACCTTTGACCAAGTCTGGACCAGTCAGCCTCCACACATTAGAAGCAGTCCAACAGCTTTATTCCTGAATAACACTGACGGTGTAAATGTGGGTTTTCTTCTTGAAAAAAATACAGACGTATGCATGTTCTAACAGTGTATGTGCATGTAATATACTTACTTACTTTTAGATATCATGTGTCCTTTTGTTGTTACTTTTTAATATTTGATATAAACTGTGGGGTTTGTTGAAAAGACAAATTTCTATTGGAAAAAACAGTATTGAACATTACTGGTAGTTCCACTCCTTGCAGAAGACGAGGAACATTCCTTTCTTTGGGTCTTGGGATTCAGTGAAATGTTTGTTTGCGTGAATTTATGTTTGTTGACCAGACTTTGAATTCTGTTGTTGTTTCTACATTATACATTTTGTATGAAACAAAGCTCCTTGAAATAAAAAAGATGAAATCTAAACCATGTGTTGTTATATTTGATCTGCTGGATAAACAATATAGATGCCATCAGCTGTCTTGTTCATGCCATTCAAAGATGTGCTCAAAAAGAGAAAACTTCCTTTTAACGCAGTGTAAGATATTCAATTATCCCAGTCCCCAAGAAACCCTTAATCACTGTTTATAAAGACTACAGATCAGTCTGTAGTGCTATCAGATCAGCACTACAGACAGTGCGTTTCTCACTGTTACATGCGCCGATATCATGCACATGATTGTATTGTTAGATGAGGCCATCCACATTATAACAGGGCCTGTGCTACTGGCTGAGGGCAACTACAATTCACCAGTGCTTGTCATGCCTTCTGAGGACATCTACATTTCACCAGAGCCTGCTTTGCCTGCTGATACCATCCACATTATACCAGGGCCTGTGCTACTGGCTGAGGCCAGCTAAATTTTACCAGAGCGTATGTTGCTGGCTGAGGCCATCTACATTTCACCAGGGCCTGTGTTGCTAGCTGTGGCCATCCACAATACACAAGGGAGTGTGTTGCTGGCTGTTGCTATCCACAATGAACAAGGGCCTCTGCTAGTTGCTGATGCCATCCACATTTCACCACGGCCGGTGCTCCCTGTGAGGCCAACTACATTTCACCAGGGCCTGTGCTACTCGTTGATACCATCCACATTTCACCAGGGCTTGTGTTGCTGGCTGATGCGATCCACAATACACAAGGGCCTGTGCTACTGGCTGAGAACATTGACATTACACCAGGGCCTTTGGTGCTTGCCAATACCATCCACATTTCACCAAGGTCACTGTTGTTGGCTGAGGCCATACACATTACACCAGGGCCTGTGATCCCGGCTTCTACCATCCACATTACATCACGGCCAGTGCTTCCTGTGAGGCCATCATCACCACACCAGAGCCTGTGGTGCTGGCTGAGGCCATCCACATTGCACGAGGGCCTGTGATGCTGGCACATACCATCCACATTACACCAGAGCCTGTGATGCTGGATTATACCATCCACATTAAACCAGGGCCATTGCTTCCTGGGAGTCCATCTTCACCACACCAGGGCTTTTGCTGCTCGTAGATGCCATCCACATTACACAAGGTTGTGTGGTGCTGACCATCCATATTTCACCAGGGCCAGTGTTATTAGATGAGGCTCTTCACATTACAACAGGGCCGGTGCTACTGGCTGAGGCCAACTACGTTTCACCAGGGTGTATGTTGCCAGCTGAGGCCATCTACATTTCCCCAGGGCCTGTGTTCATGGCTGAGGCCACCAACATTTCACCAGGGCGTGTGTTGCTGGCTGATCCCGTCCACAATACACAAAGGCCCCTGCTACTGGCTGATGCCATCCACACTACACCAGGGCTGGTGGTGCTGTCCGAAACCATCCACATTTCACCAAGGCTTCTGTTGCTGGCTGATGACATCCACAATACACAAGGGCCAGTGTTGTTGGCTGACGGAATCCACATTACACCACTGACAGTGCTTCCTGTGAGGCCATCATCACCACACCGGGGCCTGTGGTGCTGGCTGAGGCCATTCACATTACACCAGGGCCTGTGACACTGGCTGATGCCATCCACATTACACCAGGGCCTGTGTTGCTTGCTGATGACATCCATAATACACCAGGGCCTGTGATGCTTGCCGATACCATCCACATTTCACCAGGGCCAGTGTTGTTGGCTGAGGTGATCCACATTACACCACTGCCAGTGCTTCCTGTGAGGCCATCATCACCACACCAGGGCCTGTGCCACTGGCTGAGACCAACTACCTTTAATCAGGGTGTATGTTGCCAGGTGAGGTCATCTACATTTCACCAGGGACTGTGTTCATGGCTGAGGCCGCCAACATTTCACCAGGGCGTGTGTTTCTGTCAGGATCCCGTCCACAATACACAAAGGCCTGTGCTACTGGCTGATGCACCAAGGCCGGTGGTGCTGTCTGAAACCATCCACATTTCACCAGGGCCTGTGATACTGGCTGATGCAATCCACATTACACCAGGGCCAGTGGTGTTGGCTGGGGACATGCACATTACGCCAGGGCATTTCGTGCTGGCCAATACCATCCACATTTCACCAGGAAAAGTGTTGTTGGGTTAGGCCATCCACATTACACCAGGGACAGTGCTCCCTGTGAGGCCATATTGACTACACCAGGGCCTGTGCTGCTGGGTGATACATCCTCATTTCACCAGGGCCTGCGTTGCTGGCTGAGGCTATCCACATTTCACCAGAACTACGTTGCTGGCCCATGCCATCCACTTTACATCAGGGCCTGTGCTACTTGTTGATGGCATCCACATTACACCCGGGCCTGTGGTGCTTTCTGAAACCATCCACATTTCACCAGGAATTGTGTTGCTGGCTCATGACATCCACAAAACACAAGGGCCTGTGATACTGGCTGAGGACATTCACATTACACCAGGTGTTGTGTTTACATACACTGCTAAGATGGTGAAGGGTTGCTTACAAGGGGGACTGAATATGAACATATACTCAGTTACCAGTAGGGGGCTCTGTGACTAAGAATGATGGAAGGAGAGAAGAAGTGAAGTGTATGGTGAGATGTAAAATGGCGAACTACTGCTGAATATATACGTTCCATTACAAACCAAGCCGTCTCCGTTCTTCTGTCGAAACACCACAAATTGGCGACGAGGATGAGTGCATCAGTTCCGAGTCCACCATCTTTTCTTCCACATGTGGGCGAGCCGCCGATTCCATTTACTACATGGCGGAAAATATTCGACAATTACATGCTAGTAATCAATGCCACGGGAGACGCATGGCCGGATGCTAGGAAACGCGCTGTTTTGCTACACTGCTTGGGCCCGGAGGGACAGCGGTTATTCTACACGTTACCGGAGCAAGGTGATACATATGCTGACGCCATGAGCGCACTGGAGAAGCACTTTGTGCCGAAAGTGAATGTCGTGGCGTGCCGTCATACATTCAGACAGCGTATTCAACGAGCGGATGAGACTGTTTCTCAGTATGTGGTGGCTCTGAGAGCATTAGCTTCATCTTGTAACTTTGGACAAATGGAAAGTGAAATGATAAGAGATCAGTTGATCTCCAATGCTCATGTCAGCGTTGTGAAAGACAAACTGTTACTGGAGGATGAACTCACACTGGATAAGGCTCTAACTATTGCGAGCCAGGTAGAAGCAGCAGTCAAAAACGCTACTCTACTCTCCACACCCGGCTCGTGTCCGACCGCGCCTGTTCAGACGGTCGACGCGGCAAATTCCCACTCTCACCAGAGGAGAGGACCTCGCCCCGCTAAAGGCTGCACTCCAGACCAACGCAAACGGGGAGGTTCAAAGCAGCAGCAGCGGAAGTGCTTCAGGTGTGGTTCTCACAAGCACTTAGCTAATGATAAAAACTGCCCGGCTGCTTCTTCAAAATGCAATAACTGCGGGAAAAAGGGACATTTTGCCAAGGTATGTAAGTCGTCAGTCAGTGAAGTGAGAGAAGTAGTGGTTCCAGAATTGGCAGTACTGTGCGTGCAAGATGCTAAAATGATGGCAGCTATTCAAGATAAGCTTACCTGCACTGTCGACATTGAAACTGTACAAGGTGGCTCTAAGACAGTAGAGCTGATAGTAGACACTGGAGCTTCTGTGTCTATTCTGCCAGAAACTATCTACAGACAATATTTTGCAAACTGTTCACTGGTGCGACCTAAAGTCAAACTAGTTACTTATGCTAAAGATGAGTTGGCTGTGATGGGTTGTCTGCCTGCATCAGTTGCACTGCATGCACAGAATGAAAAAGTTCCTGCTTCCTTCTACATTGTCAAAGCTGGTTCCCCGCTATTAGGCCTCGACCTCATTAGAGCACTGAACGTCTGCATCGTCGGAGGCAAAGTGGACCGCATTCAGGATGAAACTGCAGATGATCCGGATTCGTCTAACCAGAAGTCTGCTGTGTACAATGTTGATCCTATTCCACCAGCTCAACTTGGATGTGTTAAAGGGTTCATCCATAAAGTACAGGTAAACAACAATGTGCGGCCTGTACGCCAAAAGCTGAGACGCCTGCCATTAAGTGTACGTACAGAGGTGTCAGCAGAACTCTCTCGCTTACTCAAAGCTGGCATAATTGAAAGGATCGATGCAGCTGAGTGGGTGAGTCCTTTGGTCGTGGCCAGAAAGCGAAAAAAGGAGTTGAGACTGTGTGTTGACCTTCGTGAACCCAATAAGAGCATTATTGCTGACTGCCATCCTCTTCCTCATATGGAGGATATGTTTTCTGACTTGGCAGCTGCCACTCACTACAGCCAGATTGACCTCAGCTCAGCATACCACCAATTACCTTTGCATCCAGAGAGCCGCAAGCTGACTTCTTCTGTCGAAACACCACACCAGGGCCTGTGCTGCTGGCCAATACCATCCACATTTCACCAGTGCAAGTGTTGTTGCCTAAGGCCATTCACATTACACCAGGGTTTGTGGTGCTGACCAATACCATCCATATTTCACCAGGGACAGTGTTGTTAGATGAGGCCATCCACATTACAACAGGGCCTGTGCTACTGGCTGAGGACATTTACATTTCACCAGGGCCTCTGGTCATGGCTGAGGCCAACTACATTTCACCAGCGCCTTCGGTCATGGCTGATGCCATCCACATTACAACAGGGCCAGTGGTGTTGGCTGAGGACATTCACATTACACCAGGGACAGTGCTTCCTTTGAGGCCATCTTCACCACACCAGGGCCTGTGCTTTTGGCTGAGGCCATGCACATTACATCACGGCCTGTGACGCCGACTTCTACCATCCACATTACACCAGGGTCAGTGCTTCCTGTGAGGCCATCTTCACCCCACCAGGGCCTCTGCTGCTCATTAATGCCATCCACATTACACCTGGCCTGTGCTACTGGCTGAGGACATCTACATTTCACCAGGGCCTGTGTTGGTGGCTGATCCCATCCACAATATACAAAGGCCTGCGTTGCTGGCTGATACCATCCTGATTTCACCAGGGCCTGAGTTGCTGGCTCATGCCATCCACATTTCACCAGGGCTTGTATTGCTGGCTGATGACATCCACAATACGCAAGGGCCAGTGATACTGGCTTAGGACATTCACATTACACCAGGGCCAGTGGTGCTGCCCAATATCAACCACATTTCACCAGGGCCACTGTTGTTCTCTGAGGCCATCCACATTGGATCACGGTCTTTGATGCCGGCTTCTACCATTCACATTACACCAGGGACAGTGCTTCCTGTGAGGCCATCTTCACCCCACCAGGGCCTTTGATGCTCGTTGATGCCATCCACATTACACCTGGGCCTGGGGTGCTGACAGATATCATGCACATTTCACCAGGGTCAGTGGTGTTGGCTAAGGCCATTCACATTACACAAAGGTGTGTGGTGCTGACAAATACCATCCATATTTCACCAGGGACAGTGTTGTTAGATGAGGCCATCCACATTACACCAGGGCCTGTGCTACTGGCTGAGGACATTTACATTTCACCAGGGCCTGTGGTGCTGGCCAATACCATCCACATTTCACCAGGGCCAGTGGTGTTGGCTGGGGACATGCACATTACAGCAGGGACTGTGCTTCCTGTTAGGCCATCATCACTGTTGTGCTGGCTGAGGCCATCCACATTACACCAGGGCCTGTGCTACTCGTTGATACCAACCACATTTCACCAGGGCTTGTGTTGCTGGATGATGCGATCCACAATACACAAGGGCCTGTGCTTCTGGCTGAGGACATTCACATTTCACCAGGGCCAATGGTGCTGGCTGAGGACATTCACATTACACCAGGGCCTGTGGTCATGTCTGAGGCCAACTACATTTCATCAGGGCCTGTGGTCATGGCTGAGGACATTCACATTACACCAGGGCCTGTGGTGCTGGCCAATACCATCCACATTACACCAGGGCCAATGGTGCTGGCCCTGGTGTAATGTAACATTCACATTACACCAGGGCCTGTGGTGCTGGCCAATACCATCCATATTTCACCAGGGCCAGTGTTGTTGGATGAGGCCATCCGCATTAGATCAGGGACAGTGCTTCCTGTCTGGCCATCATCACCAAAGCAGAGCCTGTGGTGCTGGCCAATACCATCCCCATTACAACAGGGCCTGTGCTACTGGCTGAGGCCATCCATATTATACCACGGCATGTGCTCCCTGTGAGGCTATCGTCACCACACCAGGGCCTGTATTGCTGGCTTAGGCCATCCACATTGCACCTGGGCTATTCCTCCCTCTGAGGCCAACTTCACGACAGCAGGGCCTGTGCTGCTGTTTGAGGTCATCTACATTTCACCAGAGCCTGTGTTGCTGGCTGATGTGATCCACATTACACAAGGGCCTGTGCTACTCGTTGAGGCCATCCACATTAAACCAGGGCCTGTGGTGCAGGCCGAAACCATCCACATTTCACCAGGGCTTGTGTTGCTGGCTTATGCGATCCACAATACACAAGAGCCTGCGCTCCTGGCTGATGCCATCCCCATTACACCAGGGCCAGTGGTGTTGGATGAGGACATTCACATTACGCCAGGGCCTGTGGTGTTGGCCAATACCATCCACATTTAAAGACGGCCAATTTTGTTGGCTTAGGAAATACACATTACACCAGGGACGGTGCTTCCTGTGAGGCCATCTTCACCACACCAGGGCCTATGGTCATGGTTGAGGACAACTACATCTCATCAGGGCCTGTGGTCATGGCTGAGGACATTCACATTACACCAGGGACTGTGGTGCTGGCCAATACCATCCACATTTCACCTGGGCCAGTGTTGTTGGATGAGGCCATTCACAATACAACAGGGCCACTGTTGTTGGCTGAGGCCATACACTTTACATCAGGGACAGTGCTTCTTGTGAGGCCATCTTCACCACACCAGGGCCTGTACTTTTGGCTGAGGCCCTCCACATTACACCAGGGCATTTCGTGCTGGTCAATACCATCCACATTTCACCAGGGCTTGTGTTGCTGGCTGATGACATCCAAAACACAGAAGGGCCTGTGATACTGGCTGATGCCATACACATTACAACAGGGCCAGTGGTGTTGGCTGAGGCCATCCACATTACACAACGGCCTGTGGTTCTGGCCAATATCATCCACATTTCACCAGGGCCAGTGTTGTTGGATGAGGCCATCCGCATTACACCAGGGCCTGTGGTGCTGGCTGATACCATCCACATTACACAAGGGCCATTGCTGCTAGCCTTACACATTACCCAAGGGACTGTGGTGCTGGCTGATACCATCCACATTTCACCAGGGCCATTGCTGCTAGCCTTACACATTACCCAAGGGCCTGTGTTGCTGGCTGATGCCATTCACAATACTCAAGGGCCTGTGCTACTGGCTGATGCCATCTACATTACAGCAGGGCCTGTGGTGCTGGCCAATACCATCGACATTACACCAAGGCCAGTGTTGTTTGCTGAGGCCATCCACATTACACCAGAGACTGTGATTCCTGTGAGGCCATCTTTACCCCACCAGGGCCTTTGATGCTCGTTAATGCCATCCACATTAGGGCCTGTGATGCTGGCCAATATCATGCACATTAAACCAGGGCCAGTGGTGTAAGTTAAGGCCATCCACATTACACCAGGGTGTGTGGTGCTTACCAATACCATCCATATTTCACAAGGGCCAGTGTTGTTAGATTATGCCATCCACATTACACAAGGTCCTGTGCTGCTGGCTGAGGCCATCCACATTGCACAGGGGCCATGGGGTTGGATGAGGACATTAACATTACACCAGGGCCTGTGCTGCTGGCTGAGGCCACCTATATTTCACGAGGGCCTGTGTTGATGGCCGATGCCATCCACAATACACCAGGGCCAGTGATTTCTGTGAGGCCATCTTCACTAGACCAGGGTCTGTGCTGCTTGCTGATGCCATCGAAAATACACCAGGGCCAGTGATTCCTGTGAGGCCATCTTCACCAGACCAGGGCCTGTGCTGCTAGCCATCCAAATTACCCAAGGGCCTGTGTTACTGGCCGAAAACAACCACATTTCACCAGGGCCTGTGGTGTTGCTGGATGAGGCCATCCACATTACACCAGGGCCTGTGCTACTCGTTGATACCATCCACATTTCACCAGGGCTTGTGTTGCTGGCTGATGCGATCCACAGTACACAAGGGCCTGTGCTTCTGGCTGAGGACAATCACATTACACCAGGGCCTGTGGTGCTGGCCAATACCATCCACATTTCACCAGGGCCAGTGTTGTTGGATGAGGCCATTCACGTTACACCAGGGCCTGTGCTGCTAGCCAATACCATCCACATTACACCAGGGCCAGTGTTGTTGGATGACGCCATCCAAATTACACCAGGGACAGTGCTTCCTGTGAGGCCATCATCACCACACCAGGGCCTGTGGTGCTGGCTGATACCATCCACATTTCACCAGGGCCATTGCTGCTAGCCTTACACATTACCCAAGGGCCTGTGTTGCTGGCTGATGCCATTCACAATACTCAAGGGCCTGTGCTACTGGCTGATGCCATCTACATTACAGCAGGGCCTGTGGTGCTGGCCAATACCATCGACATTACACCAAGGCCAGTGTTGTTTGCTGAGGCCGTCCACATTACACCAGAGACTATGATTCCTGTGAGGCCATCTTTACCCCACCAGGGCCTTTGATGCTCGTTAATGCCATCCACATTAGGGCCTGTGATGCTGGCCAATATCATGCACATTACACCAGGGCCAGTGGTGTAAGTTAAGGCCATCCACATTACACCAGGGTGTGTGGTGCTTACCAATACCATCCATATTTCACAAGGGCCAGTGTTGTTAGATTATGCCATCCACATTACACAAGGTCCTGTGCTGCTGGGTGAGGCCATCCACATTGCAGTAGGGCCTGTGCTGCTGGCTGAGGCCACCTATATTTCACGAGGGCCTGTGTTGATGGCCGATGCCATCCACAATACACCAGGGACAGTGATTTCTGTGAGGCCATCTTCACTAGACCAGGGTCTGTGCTGCTTGCTGATGCCATCGAAAATACACCAGGGCCAGTGATTCCTGTGAGGCCATCTTCACCAGACCAGGGCCTGTGCTGCTAGCCATCCAAATTACCCAAGGGCCTGTGTTACTGGCCGAAAACAACCACATTTCACCAGGGCCTGTGGTGTTGCTGGATGAGGCCATCCACATTACACCAGGGCCTGTGCTACTCGTTGATACCATCCACATTTCACCAGGGCTTGTGTTGCTGGCTGATGCGATCCACAGTACACAAGGGCCTGTCCTTCTGGCTGAGGACAATCACATTACACCAGGGCCTGTGGTGCTGGCCAATACCATCCACATTTCACAAGGGCCAGTGTTGTTGGATGAGGCCATTCACATTACACCAGGGCATGTGGTGCTGGCCAATACCATCCACATTACACCAAGGCCAGTGGTGTTGGCTGAGGACATTCACATTACACCAGGGCCTGTGGTGCTGGCTAATACCATCCACATTTCACCAGGGCTAGTGTTGTTGGATGAGGCCATCCAAATTACACCAGGGACAGTGCTTCCTGTGAGGCCATCATCACCACACCTGTGGTGCTGCCTGTTACCATCCACATTACACAAGGGCCATTGCTGCTAGCCTTCCACATTACCCAAGTACCTGTGTTGCTGGCCGAAACCATCCACATTTCACAAGGGCCAGTGGTGTTGCTGGCTGATGCCCTTCACAATACTCAAGAGCCTGTGCTACTGGCTGATGCCATCTACATTAAACCAGGGCCTGTACTGTTGGATGAGGCCATCCACATTACACCAGGTAGAGGTCTTCCTAGGTGGCAATCATCACCAAATCATGGCCTGTGGTGCTGGATGAGGTCATCCACATTTCACCAGGGATTGTGTTGCTGGCTGATGCGTTCCACAAAACACAAGGGCCTTTACTACTGGCTGAGGATATTCACATTCCACCAGGGCCTGTTGTGCTGGCCAATATAATCCACATTTCACCAGGGCCACTGTTGTTGGCTGAGGCCATACACATTACACAAGGGACAGTGCCTCCTGTGAGGCCATCTTCACCACACCAGGGCCTCTGCTGCTCGTTGATGCCATTCACATTACACCTGGGCCTGTGGTGCTGACCGATATCATGCACATTTCACCTGGTTGTGTGGTGCTGACCAATACCATCCATATTTCACCAGCGACAGAGTTGTTAGATGAGGACATCCACATTACAACAGGGCCTGTGCTACTGGCTGAGGACATTTACATTTCACCAGGGCCTGTGGTCATGTCTGAGGCCAACTACATTTCATCAGGGCCTGTGGTCATGGCTGAGGACATTCACATTACACCAGGGACTGTGGTGCTGGCCAATACCATCCACATTTCACCAGGGCCAGTGTTGTTGGATGAGGCCAATCACAATACACCAGTGCCACTGTTGTTGGCTGAGGCCATACACTTTACATCAGGGACAGTGCTTCTTGTGAGGCCATCTTCACCACACCAGGGCCTGTACTTTTGGATGAGGCCATCCACATTACACCAGGGCATTTAGTGCTGGCCAATACCCTCCACATTTCACCAGGCCCTTTGGTGCTGTCCGAAACCATCCACATTTCACCAGGGCTTGTGTTGCTGGCTGATGACATCCACATTACACAAGGGCCTGTGCTACTCGTTGAGGCCATCCACATTAAACCAGGGCCTGTGGTGCAGGCCGAAACCATCCACATTTTACCAGGGCTTGTGTTGCTGGCTGATGCGATCCACTATACACAAGAGCCTGTGCTCCTGGCTGATGCCATCCCCATTACACCAGGGCCAGTGGTGTTGGATGAGGACATTCACATTACGCCAGGGCCTGTGGTGTTGGCCAATAACATCCACATTTAAAGACGGCCAATTTTGTTGGATTAGGAAATACACATTACACCAGGGACGGTGCTTCCTGTGAGGCCATCTTCACCACACCAGGGCCTATGGTCATGGTTGAGGACAACTACATTTCATCAGGGCCTGTGGTTATGGCTGAGGACATTCACATTACACCAGGGACTGTGGCGCTGGCCAATACCATCCACATTTCACCTGGGCCAGTGTTGTTGGATGAGGCCATTCACAATACAACAGGGCCACTGTTGTTGGCTGAGGCCATACACTTTACACCAGGGACAGTGCTTCCTGCGAGTTCATCATCACCACACCAGGGCCTGTACTTTTGGCTGAGGCCATCCACATTACACCAGGGCCTTTGGTGCTGGCCAATACCATCCACATTTCACCAGGCCCTTTGGTGCTGTCCGAAACCATCCACATTTCACCAGGGACTGTGTTGCTGGCTGAGGCCATTCACATTGCAGTAGGGCCTGTGCTGCTGGCTGAGGCCACCTATATTTCACGAGGGCCTGTGTTGACGACTGATGCCATCCACAATACACCAGGGCCAGTAATTTCTGTGAGGCCATCTTCACTAGACCAGGGTCTGTGCTGTTTGCTGAGGCCATCCACATTACACCAGGGCCTTTGGTGCTGTCCTAAACCATCCACATTTCACCAGGGCTTGTGTTGCTGGCTGATGAAATCCACAACACAGAAGGGCCTGTGATACTGGCTGATGCCATCCACATTACACCAGGGCCAGTGGTGTTGGCTGAGGCCATCAACATTACACGAGGGCCTGTGCTACTCGTTGATGCCATCCAGATTTCACCAGGGCCAGTTTTGTTGGCTCAGGCCATCCACATTACACCAATGCCAGTGCTTCCTGTGATCCCATCATTACCAAACCAGGGCCTGTGGTGCTGGCTGAGGCCATCCACATTACACCAGGGCCTGTGCTACTCGTTGATACCAACCACATCTCACCAGGGCTTGTGTTGCTGGCTGAGCAATCCACAATACACAAGGGCCTGTGCTTCAGGCTGAGGACATTCACATTACACCAGGGCCTGTGGTGCTGGCCAATACCATCCACATTTCACCAGGGCCACTGTTCTTGGCTGAGGCCATACACATTACACAAGGGACAGTGCTTCACCACACAAGTCTGTGCTACTGGCTGAGGCACACTACCTTTCACCAGAACGCATGTTGCCGGCCGAGGCCATCTACATTTCACCAGGGCCTGGCTGCTGTCTGAGGCCATCCACATTACACCACTGCCTGTGCTTCCTCTGAGGACATCTTAACCACACCAGGGCCTGTACTGTTGGATGAGAACATCCACATTACACCAGCTACAGTTCTTCCTGTGTGGCAATCATCACCAAACCAGGGCCTGTGGTGCTGGATGAGGCCATCCACATTTCACCAGGGATTGTGTTGCTGGCTGATGCGTTCCACGAAACACAAGGGCCTTTACTACTGGCTGAGGATATTCACATTACACCAGGGCCTGTGGTGCTGGCCAATACCATCCACATTTCACCAGGGCCACTGTTGTTGGCTGAGGCCAATTACATTACACCAAGGATAGTGCTTCCTGTGAGGCCATCCTCAACACACCAGGGTCTGTGGTGCTGGATGATGTCATCCACATTACACCAGGGCCCTTGCTACTTGTTGATACCATCCACATTTCACTGTCCTTGGTGGTCCATTACACCAAGGACAGTGCTTCATGTGAGGCCATCCTCAACACACCAGGGCCTGTGGTGCTGGATGAGCTCATCCACATTACACCAGGGCCCTTGCTACTTGTTGATACCATCCACATTTCACCAGGGCTTGTGTTGCTGGCTGATGCGATCCACAATACACAAGGGCCTGTGCTACTGGCTGAGGACATTCACATTACACCTGGGCCTTTGGTTTTGGCCAATACCATCCACATTTCACCAGGGCCTGTGGTGATGGCTAATACCATCCACATTTCACCAGGGCCAGTGCTGTTGGATGAGGCCATCCAAATTACAACTGGGACAGTGCTTCCTGTGAGGCCATCATCACCACACCAGGGCCCGTGGTGCTGGCCGATACCATCCACATTACACAAGGGCCAGTGCTGCTAGCCTTCCACATTACCCAAGGGCCTGTGTTGCTGTGTGAAACCATCCACATTTCACAAGGGCCAGTGGTGTTGCTTGCTGATGCCTTTCACAATACTCAAGGGCCTGGGCTACTGGCTGATGCCATCCACATACACCAGGTCCTGTGCTGCTGGCTGAGGCCATCCACATTGCACCGGAGCCATGACGTTGGATGAGGACATTAACATTACACCAGGGACTGTGTTGCTGGCTGAGGCCATTCACATTGCAGTAGGGCCTGTGCTGCTGGCTGAGGCCACCTATATTTCACGAGGGCCTGTGTTGATGGCTGATGCCATCCACAATACACCAGGGCTGGTGATTTCTGTGAGGCCATCTTCATCAGACCAGGGCCTGTGCTGCTAGCCATCCAAATTACCCAAGGGCCTGTGGTGCTGGCCGAAAACAACCACATTTCACCAGGGCCTGTGGTGTTGCTGGATGGGGCCATCCACATTACACAAGGACCTGTGCTACTGGCTGAAGACATTCACATTACACCAGGGCCTGTGGTACTGGCCAATACCATCCACATTACACCAGGGCCAGTGTTGTTGGATGAGGCCATCCAAATTACACCAGGGACAGTGCTTCCTGTGAGGCTATCATCACCACACCAGGGCCTGTGGTGCTGGCTGATACCATCCACATTACACAAGGGCCAGTGCTGCTAGCCTTCCACATTACACAAGGGCCAGTATTGCTGGCCGAAACAATCCACATTTCACATGGGCCAGTGGTATTGCTGGCTGATGCCTTTCAAAATACTCAAGGGCCTGTGCTGCTGGATGATGCCATCTACATTAAACCAGGGCCTGTGGTGCTGGCCAATACTACCGACATTTCAACAGGTCCAGTGTTGTTGGCTCAGGCCATCCACATTACATCAGGGCCATTGGTGCTTGCCGATATCATCCACATTTCACCAGGGCCAGTGGTGTTGACTAAGGTCATCCACATTACACCAAGGTCTGTGGTGCTGGCCATTACCATCCACATTTCACCAGGGCCAGTGGTGTTGACTAAGGTCATCGTCACCACACCAGGGCCTGTATTGCTGGCTTAGACCATCCACATTGCACCAGGGCTAGTGCTCCCTCTGAGGCCAACTTCACGACACCAGGGCCTGTGGTGCTGGCTAATACCATCCACATTTCACCAGGGCCAGTGTTGTTGGATGAGGCCATCCAAATTACACCAGGGACAGTGCTTCCTGTGAGGCTATCATCACCACACCAGGGCCTTTGGTGCTGGCTGATACCATCCATATTACACAAGTGCCAGTGGTGTCGGCTGAGGACATTCACATTACTCAAGGGCCATTGCTGCTGGCTGATGCCATCTACATTAAACCAGGGCCTGTGGTGCTGGCCAATACCACCAACATTTCACCAGGGCCAGTGTTGTTTGCTGAGGCCATCCACATTACACCAGGGACAGTGCTTCCTGTGAGGCCATCTTCACCACACCAGGGACTGTGCTGTTGGCTAAGGCCATCCACATTACACCAAGGTCTGTGGTGCTGGCCATTACCATCCACATTTCACCTGGGCCAGTGTTGGTAGATGAGGCCATCCACATTACAACAGGGCCTTTGCTACTGGCTGAGGCCATCCACATTATACCACGGCATGTGCTCCTTGTGAGGCTATCGTCAACATACCAGGGCCTGTATTGCTGGCTTAGGCCATCCACATTGCACCAGGGCTAGTGCTCCCTCTGAGGCCAACTTCACGACAGCAGGGCCTGCGCTGCTGTCTGAGGTCATCTACATTTCACAAGAGCCTGTTTCTGGCTGATGTGATCCACATTGGAAGGGAGACTCGGCTTCGCACCCTTCATTCACCCGTAGCTAGCCAGGCCCCTGTAACTGGTGCAGCCGAAGATAGCGTAGGCCCCGCTAGCTGTTCCCCGGCAGACCCCAAGCAGCTGGGGAAAGAGCGTGGCTGGGTGACGGTGAGGAGGAAGCATAGTCCTAAACAGTAGCCCCAGGTACACCACCAACCCGTTCATGTGTCTAACTGTTTTTCCCCACTCGGCGACACGCCCGCCGGGGGTCAAACTCTGGTAATTGGTGATTCTGTTCTCAGACATGTGAAGCTAGAGACACCGGCAACCATAGTCAATTGTCTTCCAGGGGCCAGAGCAGGCGACATTGAAGGAAATGCAAAACTGCTGGCTAAGGATAAACGTAAATTCAGTAAAATCATAATTCACGTCGGCAGTAATGACACCCGGTTACGCCAATCGGAGGTCACTAAAAGCAATATTGAATCGGTGTGCAACTTTGCCAAAACAATGTCAGATTCTGTAGTTTTCTCTGGTCCCCTCCCCAATCAGACCAGGAGTGACATGTTTAGCCGCATGTTCTCCTTAAATTGCTGGCTGTCTGAGTGGTGTCCCAGAAACAATGTGGAATTCATAGATAATTAGCAAACCTTCTGGAGGAAACCTGATCTTGTTAGGAGAGACGGCATCCATCCCACTTTGGATGGAGCAGCTCTCATTTCTAGAAATATGGACAGATTTATTAAACCCCCCAAAATATGACTATCCAGAGTTGGGACCAGGAAGCAGAGTTGCAGTCTCACACGCATCTCTGCAGCTTCTCTCCTCCTGCTACCCCCCCCCCCCCCCCCATCTCCTTACACAGAGTTTCTGTCTGATTTCTCAGACTTTTTATCTGATTTAGTGCTCAGCTCAGATAAAATAATTATTGTGGGTGATTTTAACATCCATGTAGATGCTAAAAATGACAGCCTGAACATGACATTTAATCTGTTATTAGACTCAATTGGCTTTTCATAAAAAGGAAAAGAACGCACCCACCACTTTAATAATCACACTCTAGATCTTGTTTTAACATATGGCATAGAAACTGAACATTTAACAGTGTTTCCTGAAAACCCTCTCCTGTCTGATCATTTCCTGATAAAATTTACATTTAAAATAATTGATTACACAACAGTGGAAAGTAGACTTTATCAAAGTAGATGTCTTTCTGAAAGTGCTGTAACTAAGTTTAAGAATATAATCCAACCACTGTTATCATCTTCAATGCCCTGTACCAACATAGAGCTGGGGCCTGTTCTTCGTACCTCACTAAGTAAGTTAGCTGGATTAGATTGTTGACGATTTCGCGTGATCCTGGATCGTTCGGTTCCCCGAAGCTCATCCGGGACTTGCTGTCATAGCAACAGAGCCGTAAGCGTAAACCTGCTCGGGAGCAGGTTCACTTTATGTAAACAGGATTAGATCGCAGCCACGCAGGTATGTCCGCTTCATTTATACGAAAGCAACAGCGATATTCCACCACTGTTTCACCATAAATAAATAACATCAATGTAACTAAAGATAATGCAGCACCTGATCCTTTTATTGATGTCACACAGATACATACAGGTCATTTCCTAAAAAAGGGAAATGTACTATTAACATTCTATTACATGTATGTGATTATTACAGATGTAATTCATATTTCAGAGTAGTAATTGTAAATTACTTCGTGTAATCAAGATGAGAGACCACGGCTATAAAAGCCAAGCTGGATTTGGGAAGCCTGTCGCAGCCATGTCCTGTCCGTTTACGCGAGCCACCCATTGCGGAAGGTGCAAGATTGATAAGGAGAGTCCTCAGAATTCAGCGTATATTGCGGGATAGACAGGATCCTTTAGCTCAGCGCGACAGTGTGCTCATTGAGAGATATCGATTTCCCCGTGAGGGTATTATTTACTTAACCAACTTGTTGACGAGGGGGTGCAGGACCACCACCTGTCTTTTTTTGCTCTGCCCTTTTCTTGGTTGCTGTTATGAACAAACAAACAGATTATTTCAGGGTCTCTTTCCAAGAGACGAAAAGCAATATAAGTGATAGATATTACCATTCTATAGAATATTCTTATATTTCACTTTTACTTGTTCCCATGTTCTAGTGGGTCCTGTTGTGGCTCTAATGTGAAAGAGGATATAATATAACAATATAATATAATGTAATATAATATTGGATAATATAGTGTAATATAATAAATCTACCCTACCGCCTACTGGTGTTGGCCAGAGGGGCCGATGGCGCGATATGGCAGCCTGGCTTCTGTCAGTCTGCCCCAGGGCAGCTGTGGCTACAACCGTAGCTGCCTCCACCAGTGTGTGAATGTGAGAGTGACTGAATAGTGGCATTGTAAAGCACTTTGGGTGCCTTGAAAAGCGCTATATAAATCCAATATATTATTATTATTATTATTAAATTACTTACGAGTTTAATTTGTCAGCAACTTTCTGCCAGCCCTCTCTCCTTGCTTTTGCAGCCTTTGCAGTGTTCCCTTGCGTTCTGATTTAACTCTGAAACTCCTGAAATCCCTCACTCAGGAGTTCTTGCTCTGCTGCCGAAAAATACCGAGCCGAGCGCACTCCTTCGACATTTTCGCCGACCAATCAGAGGGTTGCCGATCACTGTTTCAGCTATCGATGCGTATCCCCTTTTACGGCACCCAGTGATCGCACATTACTTCATCCAGCTGTACTAATCGTCAACAGCAGGTGTGTTCGGGGAACCGGATTAGCGCGCTCACGGTTAGCGCGATGGTTTGGTCTTGGATGTTTCATTTGATCTTGGATGTAGTAAGCGACGTACGAAGCACAGGGCCCAGAGCAGCTATCTGAATACTACTCCAACAGAGGTCGATTATCTTGTTAATAATTTCACCTCCTCACTACATACAACTGTGGCTCAAGAGTTGGGAGTTCGCCTTGTAATCGGAAGGTTGCCGGTTCGAGCCCCGGCTTGGGCAGTCTTGGTCGTCGTGTCCTTGGGCAAGACACTTCACCCGTTGCCTACTGGTGGTGGTCAGAGGGCCCGGTGGCGCCAGTGTCTGGCAGCCTCGCCTCTGTCAGTGCGCCCCAGGGTGGCTGTGGCTACAATGTAGCTGCCATCACCAGTGTGTGAATGTGTGCGTGAATGGGTGGATGACTGGATATGTAAAGCGCTTTGGGGTCCTTAGGGACTAGTAAAGCACTATATAAATACAGGCCATTTGCCATTTAACTCTGGATACTGTAGCTCCTGTGAAAACTAAGGTCTCAAATCAGAAGTACCTGACTCCGTGGTATAATTCTCAAACACATAGCCTAAAGCAGATGACTCGTAAGCTGGAGAGGAAATGGCGTGTCACAAATTTAGAGGATCATCATTTAGCCTCGAGAAATAGTGTGTTGCTTTATAAGAAAGTCCTCCGCAAAGCCAGAACATCTTACTATTCATCACTGATTGAAGAAAATAAGTATAACCCCCGGTTTCTCTTCAGCACTGTAGCCAGGCTGACAAAAAGTCAGAGCTCTTTTGAGCCAACCATCCCTTTAACGTTAACTAGTAATGACTTCATGAACTTCTTCACAAATAAAAATTTTATCATTAGAGAAAAAATTACCAATAATCATCCCACAGATGTAATATTATCTACAGCTACTCTTAGTACCATTGATGTTATATTAGACTCTTTTTCTCCAATTGTTCTTTCTGAGTTAACTTTAATAATTACTTCCTCCAAACCATCAATGTGTCTTTTAGACCCCATTCCTACAAAACTGCTCAAAGAAGTCCTGCCATTAATTAATTCTTCAATCTTAAATATGATCAACCTATCTCTAATAATCGGCTATGTACCACAGGCCTTCAAGCTGGCTGTAGTTAAACCTTTACTCAAAAAGCATCTCTAGACCCAGCAGTCTTAGCTAATTGTTAGAGATTTTCTACATTATACATTATAACCGAATCTCTATAATACAATATAATCAAGTGTGCCTTATATTCTAACCAAGTATGCCTTATATTTTGTGTGTTCATATATTTTCACATAACCAAGTCTATTGTTAAAGGAAAACATGATGCATTCCTTACCTCAGTGTCTGAGATGTTTGACAAGCATGATATAATGATGCATTCTTTACTTCAGTGTCTGTGATGTCAGATAAAGCATGATATACTTCTGTATTCTTATCCCAGTGTGTGAAAGATCAGATAAGCTGATTTAATGTCTAACCTCTCTTCAACTTCTGTTAAAAAAGGAAGTACTATGTAACCTGCTTTGCCCTATAAATAAAGGAAGCAAGCCGGCACTCGGTGTGTGTGTCTTCTCAGAGACATTCACACCCGTGCGCACGCTCTTATACACTCTGAGTCGGTCTGCAGTTGTCTCATTTCTCTTACTTGTGTTTGAACAAATGTCTACCCCTGACATTTAATTGGTCCTTCGTAGCCGGAGAACTGACTGTTATTTTTAACGTCTAGTTTTCCACAGAACGGTCTTCATCGGATCCTGACGTCGTGACGCCTGCGCTGGGAAAAATCTGTGCACAGTAAACAAGAAAAACCGGGAGCGTGAATTCGATCTCCGGTCAGCGTTTATACAGGCCTTCACGGCTCCAGGACCCGATGAGCGCCGGATTCAAAACGCAGCGCCACAGTAAGGTGAATATGAAACACTGCACTCCATCAAGCGCTAAAATACGTTGATATTGAGATTTTCCTTTAAAATAGTGTGTAAACCTGGTTAGCGCCGACAGATCTCAGTCCAGAAGGGACTTGGAGACAACAGGCAAGAGCGAAATTCTAGAAATCGCTATTAAAAGTTCCGGTTGCTCTGGGAAGCAGCTGTAACGGGACAAGTTCCGGTCGCTCTAGGAGTGGCTGCAACGGAACAGGTTGAAGGTGTTACATAAAAAAAAAAAAAAAAAAAAGAAAAAGAAAAAATAGACAAACATTGGGTGACACAAAACACAGGCACTTTGCCTGACGCCCTGCAATATGCCGAGCATGCAGTTAAAGTATATAAACAGAAAGAAAAAACAGAAGGAGTTTTCATGATTGACCCAGAGACAGGCTTTATAGCTTTCTCAGGACAACAAAAACACACTACAGGCTATAAGCCACGTAAGGGAAAGCAAAAAGTAGGACAAAGAAGAGACAAAAGAGATATGAAATGTTATAACTGTGGTAAAAACGGGCATTTTGCTCGAGACTGTAGAAGTGTAAGCCAAGAACAGGAAAGTGATGATGACAGGCGCAGACGACGTGATGAATGACTAGCACGAGAGGAAGGAAGTGAAACAGATGAAGGGGAGGTTTACAATATCGAACAACTACTGCTAGGATCAGAAGCAAAGCCAACAGTTATAGTACACGTGAATGGCGCCCCAGTAAAATTCCTTTGCGACACAGGAGCGTGTAAAAGTGTACTAACAGTAGAGGTCCCAAATGTAACTTTTTCAAAAGACACTCTAATTGTGAAATCAGCCTCAGGACATGTGACAAAACAGCATTTAACCGTTCCCCTCTTTATGTCACATAGAGAAAGTGGCCGTAGCTGCAAAAATCAGTGCATTTATGACCCATCTTGTCCGCTGAATCTGTTGGGAAGAGATGCTTTAACAAAATTAAAAATAGGAGTTATCCCTGAAGAAAGTGGCATGCAAGCCAGACTCCTACTCTCTGACAGTCAGAGACAAACTGAAGACATTTTTGTTTGTGAAGGTTTAGGTGAGCCAAATTATTACTGGACCTTAGATTTACCAAAACTTGAACCTCTGGAGGCCAAGGCTAATATGTACTTACCTGAACATTCACACAGGCAGGACCAAGCAAAATACCACAACACCCTGTGGTATAAACATGTCCCAGGCCCAGACAAAATTTATGATCAGCAAGTACACAGATTGGGACTACGAAAATTAGTCCTACAACACCTGTATGTAACACAGAGTGGCAATGCAGTATGCTCAGTGTTACAGACAGATGCAGTGCAACGCATAAACAAAATGTTGAACCCTCATGTATCTGTTGCACGCAACGACCAAACGCCTTGGTCTGAGTTGGGTACAGTGCTGAGATCTGTAGAAATGGACAGATATGACAAAACAGAGTGTGATGGCTGGCAAAAAGGCCGCAGGACAAACTGCATGAGATATACTTTATGCTGGCCATTAACCACCACGCCGGCTACACACTTAACCACAACAGAACAAGATGAATGACAAGTGTTAACATTTGAAACATACCCTGAACTAGAAAAGCTACCACAAACATTATGGTCTCAAGGACCCACAGATGTAGGCCTAATAAAAGGAGCAGATCCAGTAGTGGTGAAAACTACAACCACATATAGGCCTGTGAAACCGCAATATCCCTTGAGTGCAGAGGCGAGAGAAGGAATTGGACCAGTCATAGCAGACATGCAAAAAGCAGGTATTCTCGTGAAAACTAATGAAGCCACGAGTAATACACCAATTTTTCCAGTAAAAAAGGCTAACACAGGAAAATATCGTCTAGTTCATGACCTAAGAGCAATAAACGAGGTAACAGAGCAAATACCTCCAGTGGTTGCTAACCCACACACAATTTTAAATCAAGTAACACCAAAGGAACAGTGGTTCTCTGTAATAGACTTGTCCAATGCTTTCTTCTCTGTGCCTCTACACCCTGACTCACAGAAGCTATTCGGATTCACCTTTGACAATCAAAAGTATACTTATACAAGGTTGCCTCAAGGATTCCAAAATAGCCCTACTCTTTATGCAGAGGCTTTGAGAAAATCAATGTCATCTTGCTCCCTCCCTGCTCCAGGGCAATTCCTGCTGTATGTAGATGATATATTGATTACAGGCCATACACAGGATGAGTGCAAAGCAAACACACTGACAGTTTTGCGCAGAGCAAGGCCATAAAGTCTCACAGCATAAATTGCAGTTGTGGAGCCAGGAAGTGACATACCTTGGCCACAAACTGACAGGAAAAGGCAGGCAGCTGTTAGACAGCAGAAAAGTAGCTGTACAAAATGCTCCTAAGCCAATTACCAAACAACAAATGATGAGTTATTTAGGTCTGTGCAATTTCTGTAGATGCTGGATTCCAGAGTATGCACTGCTGGCCCAGCCACTACAGAACCTCATTTATGGTAAAGACCTAGCATTAAAAGACAAAATACAGTGGACCCCAGAAGCAGAAAAAGCTTTCATTGATTTAAAGATAGCATTGCAGACATGTACCGTCTTAGCATTACCAGACTATGAAAAACCTTTTATTCTCCATGTTGATGGTGCAGGAGGGTACATGAAAGCAGTCTTAACTCAAGCTTTTGGAGAAAAACAACGCCCATTAGCTTTCTATTCATGCAAACTTGACTCTGTAGCTGCTGGATTACCTACCTGTGTACAGGCATGCGCAGCAGCAGCAGAGGCAGTTAAAAAATGTGCAGACATTGTTTTGGGACATAAGTTGATCATCAAAGTCCCACATGCTGTGACCTCTATTTTGCTCCAAGCAAATCTCTTTCCTCACACACGCCAGACAACTTTCTTATGTGGGGATTTTACTTTCGCAATCACACATCACAATAGAGAAGTGTGGCCAGCTGAACCCAAGCACACTTTTGCCGACCCCTCTGGATGGAGAACAACATTGTTGCATTAAAAAATTAGAGGAAGACACAAAACCTCGCACTGATATACATAGTTCCCCCCAGAGCAGTTTCAGTAATGTTTTTGTAGACGGCTCAGCGTCAAAAGACATTTACGGTAGAAATTGTGTGGGTTACGCGGTCACAACTGTTGATACAGTGGTAGAGACAAAAGCTCTCAGTTCCTCAAACTCTGCTCAAAGCGCAGAACTAACCGCGGTCATTAGAGCATGTACACTGTACGAAGGTCAAAGTGTCAATATACACACAGACAGCCAATATGTTTATTCAGCAGTTCACCATTTCACAAAAATATGGCATAACAGAGGAATGACAACTTCCACAGGCAACCCAGTTCAACATGCAAGCCTTCTAAAAAAGCTATTAGAAGTGATAACGTTGCCAAAAGAATTAGCACTATGCAAATGTGCAGCTCATCAAAAGGATGACACAGAAATAACAAGAGGAAATAACTTTGCTGACAAAGCAGCCAAAGCAGCTGCAGAAAAACACATTGATGTTTTAACAACAGAAACCATAGATTTAATACCATTAGAAATACTAGCAGATGCACAAAAGACAGCATCACTGAGTGAACAAAAATCTTGGTTGAAAGATGGAGCAGAATTAAAAGACAATCTCATGATGTGCAATGGCAAACCAATACTTCCAAAATCTTTGCATAAAACTGCCGCATTAGTGACCCATAGAAAAACTCATGTGTCATCAGGAGGGATGATTAATATACTTAATAAACAATTCTATACAAAAAATTTTGACAGTTCAGCAAAAGAGTTTATTAGAACATGCATGATTTGCCAAAAACACAATGCTCAGGGAAATTTACGACCAAAGCGAGGTCGTTTCCCTACACCGCCACACCCATTTCACACAATCCACATGGATTTTATAGAACTAAATGAATCTCAATCCTCCAAGTATGCACTTGTGATAATAGATGTATTTTCCAAGTGGCCAGAAATATACCCAGTGAAAAAAGCAGATGCAATCTCAGTAGCAAAATGTTTGTGCAACCATTTCATTCCAACATATGGCATTCCGTCTCTGATAAGATCAGATAATGGTACACATTTTGTAAATGAAGTAATAAGTAAAGTTTCTGAAGCTTTAGGTTTCAGCATAAAACATCACTGTTCTTATCATTCACAAAGTGCAGGATTAGTCGAGAGAACTAACGGCACAATTAAACAGAGATTGAGGAAATGTATGGAGGAAACTAAAAAACCATGGCCTGAATGTCTAAGCTTAGTTAAGCTATGGATGAGAATAACTCAGGGAGCAGGTGGTCTAACACCATTTGAAATCATACATGGTAGACCATTCCCTCTCCCCATAACTAGTGAGCCAATTAATAAATCTATTGCCGAAACAACAATGGCAGAATGGATGACAAAACTGTTTGAGAATAAAGAAGTGATTTTGAACAATCAGCTGCCGTGTGATCCATCTCCAGTCTCTTGCAGGTTGAACCCCGGTGATTGGATTCTGATTAAAGTCCTCCAGCGAAAAAATTGGAGTTCTCCACGGTGGGAGGGTCCCCATCAGGTGCTGCTTACTACACCAACAGCTTGCAAAATTGCTGAAAGACCTTCGTGGATCCATCAAAGTCACGTGAAGAGAGTGTTTGCACCACAATAAGACGCCGGTTCCCCCGACTCTCAAGTGATCCCTGGTGAAGGAAAGGGCCGATTGGGTATACCCCGCCTTTTACCTTCTCGCCAGTGGTCTACTCACTGTGTGCCTGGTCGCCCTGAAGAACAAACACATAATAAAGAGTGACCCATCCCACCAAAGAGAAGAACCAATGACAACACCAGGGACGCCTGAAATACACGAAATCAGCCCGATGAATACAGGAGAAGAAGAGTCACTAGCACCAGCCCCAAAGCTGTTGTGCTTAAGTGCTTGTCACCTTCAACGGAAACGGCTCATGTGTCGCCTGATCTATCTGATGGCCGTCATCTTAGTGATGATGCTCTTCTGGCTGATACCTGGAAGAGCCCCCAGAACAGCACCAACTATTCCCCGTCTCAAGAGGTGGACCCATGACAATTCCCATCTGACCGAAATGACCCAAGATCACCTTCACCCATGGATGAATAATGCCTGGTACCGATACCTGTACAACACAATAGAAGACAAAGACTGTTATGTCTGTTCACACATGCCTAGCACTTCAGTCTACCCCACCATATATGGTCGCATGATGAGCAGTCACTGGCAAAGTGAATGTGCAGCCAGTTTCGCCAGCATTGGAAGACAACATTATGCAATCAGACTTGGAGCTTCACTCCCAGGGGCAAAAACAAAAGGCCTGAAGAATGGAACCTGTGACGACAAATTCTGGGTAGATATGACAGTAAAAAACAGAAATGCTTCTGTCCCTTTCCCTGTTTTTATGACCCCTACAGAGAAGCAGCATCCTCTGTGCTTCTACCAAGCAGCAGAGCAAGGACGCCACCCCCTGGGCCAGACCAGCAACTGCAACACAACCTATGGAACAGTACCATACGGGACAGTCAAACTACATCGACAGGTAAATGGTACTTATTGGGTACAAAGTATGGCATGGCTGTGCGGACAGCGTGCATACTTTATGCTGCCACCCAATTGGTCAGGATGCTGTGCACCTATCTTCATTTCAGATCACACATTGACAAATCACAGAATGAAGAAATTGATGCAATCCGCATCACTGTCATGCAACACCGAGTAGCTTTAGACATTATTCTTGCAGAGAAAGGAGGTCTCTGCATATTGTTTAACAAGACATGTTGCACTTACATACCTGACAACATACACTCATTAAACATGACAAATGCTTTGAATGTTCTGAAACAACTAAGAGACGCTCAGCAACAGGACTACGTAACCGATGAGCAAGGCTGGTGGGACTGGTTGCTGAACGGCTCCTGGAAATCTTTGCTGATTAAAGGCCTGTTGGCCCTCTGCAGTATGATGTTACTATTTTGCATTTTTGCTGCTTGCATTATCCCTTGTCTGAAACGCATGGTGATGAATATGTTTAACCATACTTTAGGAAATTATGTCTTGATCCAGAGAAATGTTGAGGATCCCTTTCGCCAGTATGATATGCTAAACATAGAGGAAAGAGTGGAGAATTTCTATTCTTATTAGGAGCTGTTGTTTAAATACTTCACTGAATGACATGCAAGTTGAAAATGTGATTTAACAAGTGACTATGCATTGATATAAACCTGTGAAATATATTAACATCAGGAGGGAAATGTTAGAGATTTTCTACATTATACATTATAACCAAATCTCTATAATACAATATAATCAAGTGTGCCTTATATTCTAACCAAGTATGCCTTATATTTTGTGTGTTCATATATTTTCACATAACCAAGTCTATTGTTAAAGGAAAACATGATGCATTCCTTACCTCAGTGTCTGAGATGTTTGACAAGCATGATATAATGATGCATTCTTTACTTCAGTGTCTGTGATGTCAGATAAAGCATGATATACTTCTGTATTCTTATCCCAGTGTGTGAAAGATCAGATAAGCTGATTTAATGTCTAACCTCTCTTCAACTTCTGTTAAAAAAGGAAGTACTATGTAACCTGCTTTGCCCTATAAATAAAGGAAGCAAGCCTGCACTCGGTGTGTGTGTCTTCTCAGAGACATTCACACCCGTGCGCACGCTCTTATACACTCTGAGTCGGTCTGCAGTTGTCTCATTTCTCTTACTTGTGTTTGAACAAATGTCTACCCCTGACACTAATTATAGGCCAATCTCCAACGTTCCTTTCATATCAAACATCCTTGAAAGAGTAGCTGTCAAACAGCTAACAGATCATCTGCAGAGGAATGGCTTATTTGAAGAGTTTCAGTCAGGTTTCAGAGCTCATCATAGCACAGAAACAGCTTTAGTGAAGGTTACAAATGATCTTCTTATGGCCTCTGACAGTGGACTCATCTCTGTGCTTGTCCTGCTAGACCTTAGTGCAGCATTCGATACTGTCGACCATAATATCCTATTAGAGCGATTAGAACATGCTGTAGGTATTACAGGTACTGCACTGCAGTGGTTTGTATCATATCTATCTAATAGATTCCAATTTGTACATGTAAATGGAGAGTCCTCTTCACACACTGAGGTTAATTATGGAGTTCCACAGGTTCAGTGCTAGGACCAATTCTGTTTACACTATATATGCATCCCCTAGGCAGCATCATTAAAAGACATAGCATACAATTTCACTGCCATGCAGATGACACCCAGCTCTATCTGTCCATGAAGCCAGATAACACACACCAATTAGTTAAACTGCAGGAATGTCTTAAAGACATAAAGACCTGGATGGCCGCTAACTCTCTGCTTCTTAATTCAGATAAAACTGAGGTTATTGTACTCGGCCCTGAAAAGCCTAGAAATATGGTATCTAACCAGATTCTTACTCTGGATGGCATTACCTTGGCCTCCAGTAACGCTGTGAGGAACCTTGGAGTCACTTTTGACCAGGACATGTCCTTCAACGCACGTATTAAACAAATATGTAAGACTGCGTTCTTCCATTTGCGTAACATCTCTAAAGTTAGAAATATCCTGTCTCAGAGTGACGCTGAAAAACTAGTTCATGTTTTTATTACTTCCAGGCTGGACTACTGCAATTCATTATTATCAGGATGTCCAAAAAACTCGCTGAAAAGCCTTCAGCTAATCCAAAATGCTGCAGCAAGAGTCCTGACAGGGACTAGAAAGAGAGAGCATATTTCTCCTGTTTTGGCTTCCCTTCAAACCCAGAATTGAATTCAAAATCCTGCTCCTCACATACAAGGTCTTGAATAATCAGGCCCCATCTTATCTTAATGACCTTGTAGTACCATATCACCCCATTAGAGCACTTAGAGCACTGATCCTGAATCCTCCCGTAGTTATGCTGCGATAGACGTAGGCTGCCGGGGATTCCCATGATGCATTGAGTTTTTCCTTTCCAGTCACCTTTCTCACTCACTATGTATTAATACAGCGGTCCCCAACCCCCGGGCCTCGGTACCGGTCCGTGAGTCGTTTGGTACGAGAGTTGAGAGTTGAGGCTCAGGTGTGAAATGTATGGTTTTCAGGATTTTTATCGTTTTTTTATCGTTATTTTGTTATCGTTTTTATCGTTAACTCGGTTTTCCTGGGTCTTTTCACGTGTGTTATGAATAAATCTTCTTTTTTTACGGTACCGGTACTAGGCAGGTCCGTAAAAATATTGTCGGGCATGAACCGGTCCGTGGCGCTTAGGGACCGCTGTGTTAATAGACCTCTCTGCATTGAATCATATCTGTTATTAACCTCTGGCTCTCTTCCACAGCATGTCTTTTATCCTGTCTTCCTTCTCTCACCCCAACCGGTCGCAGCAAATGGCCCCGCCCCTCCTTGAGCCTGATTCTGCTGGAGGTTTCTTCCTGTTAAAAGGGAGTTTTTCCTTCCCACTGTCACCAAAGTGCTTGCTCATAGGGGGTCATATGATTGTTGGGTTTTTCTCTGTATCTATGAAGCCCCTTGAGGCGACTTTTGTTGTGATTTGGCGCTATATAAATAAAATTGAATTTAATTGAATTACGGACTAAACCTGGGACATTTGTGGCCCCAGTGCATGTGCCCTATCTGCCTTGTTGGTGTCCTTGATTTTTAAAAGTAAAATGTCTTATTATGCTATAAATAAAGCCAGAGAGTGAAATCTGTGCTGATCCTAATACAAATACCTGAAGACAAAGTGCCTTGGTTGTTTTCGATTGTTCTTTTCATCAGACATAATAACTACTCAGATCTCCTGGACTTCTTTCTTTCTTTCTTTCTTTCTTTCTTTCTTTCTTTCTTTCTTTCTTTCTTTCTTTCTTTCTTTCTTTCTTTCTTTCTTTCTTTCTTTCTTTCTTTTCATTCCTGAAGACATGCACATCTTCAGGAACAAAGCTACAACCCAGATGACAGTGTCAAAAGTGTCTTTAACTGAGCTTTGAGAAAAGGTGGACTGCTGAATGAAAGTAAGATTTGCATTTGGTTTGGAAATCAAACTCCTCGACCAATACTTAATATTCCTTTTCCATATTTTCTAACACACACACACACACCAACAGATATTGTGTATATATAAATGGTGAATGCTCATATCGAACATGGGCCAAGTTTCAAATAATGAGGTCAGTATATGTACAAGTAATCCCTGCTCCAAGCACAGAAGTACCACCCACCTGCTATTCAAAACTTCTGAGGAGCAGCCAATGAGACAAAGGTTGGCTCAAAGAGAGGACAGCTAAACTGGCATATTTCAAATGGAAGATAAATTGAAGGACTGCACCAAGACTCAGTATAGGATAAATAAGCATATTTTCAGCAATGAATCACACAAATTTGCTGTAGTGCACAAATTAAAGTATGGAGCTGGAAACAAAGATAATTAGCTCTCTTTAAGGGACTAAAACATCTCTAGATTGTATTTTGAATAGATCATGAGTGGTCCATTTTTTTTGTCATTTGCTATAATAAAATCCCCCTCATAATGTAGTGAAGAGTTGCCAAGGCCATCTATCTGCAGCCGTGGTTTTTAAGATGCGGTACTTTTTAAAATACACACAGTGGGACACTGCCATAGACTGGTGACCTGTACAGGGTGTACCTTGCTCAGTCTGTGACAGCTGCTCCAGCCCTTCATGACCCTGAATCAGATACACCATTAAAAAGGGGGTGGATGGATTGACAGGGGATCAGAGGTATGGTGGACTGTAACTAAATAATTAAATAGAAAAAAATTAACTGTAAAAATAAATCTGTTAGGGTGCCTGGGTTCGTTGACCCAAAATTTTGAGTTTTGGTTTTGGTTTCTTAGAGTTCTGTCTTCTGGTTTCTGTCTCTGTGTTACATAGTTGTTTTGTCTCCCCCTGTCTGCTGTATCCCCTCGTCAAGTCCGCGTTGTCTGTGTTATGTTTCCTGTTTTACTTTGAAAGTCCATGTCTCATGTTAATGTATCTGGTTTGCTTCCCTTGTCTCGCTACCCTTATTTGTCCCAGCTGTGTTTCTCTGTTGTCTCCCATTCCCTGATGGCTCTCTCTGGGTATGTAAGCCCTGAGTTTTCTTTGGTCTTTGTTGCGATCTCCCTCATTCTATGCTGTGTGTTCTGTTTGGCTGCCTGTGTAAGTTTCTTTTGGTATTCTTGCTTTTGTTATATTTGTGTTTAGCGTTAAAGCTGTTTTGAGTTCACACTTTTACCTCCAAGTGTCTGCACATTGGGTCCACAGTTCCTGCCTGCACACAGCACATGACAAAATCATTGTGTAAAAACAAAACAAAATGCTGTCTTCTTTATTGACCATTTGCCGTCAAACACATTTCAACTATAAGCTTTCATCAGTGCAAACCAAAGCCACATCCCCAGATATAGAACCATGGGAGGTTTAAACACTAATTAGTGTGAATGCTTGAAAAGTTAAATCAGAAGAGCAGGCTGTCTTTACACTGTCACCACGTCCATATAATAAACTCCACAGGCATGAAAAATGAGAATTCTGTAGACATGACATATGTGAGTGAAGTTGGCCCCCCCACCTTCTTCAAATCCAACAAAAGTGGTATCAAACGTTTGTGCTGGTTTGTGCTGCTATCATTTTAAAGATATTAATCAAAATTTCTAGAGGTCATCAGAGGTCAACCAGCCCCCCCACATTAATCAAATCAAACAAAATGGGTGTCAATCAACTGTGCTACGTTTGTGCTGGTTTGTGCAGCTTCTGTTTTAAAGATATTAATGAAAATGTAAAGGTCAACCAGCCCCCCCCCCCCCCCCCCCAAAAACAAACACACACACACACACATTAATGGAATTGAACAAAATTGATGTCAAACATTTGTGCTGGTTTGTTCTGCAAAAATTGTCGTTTGTGCTGCTATCATTTTAAAGCTATTCAAGAAAATTTGTAGAGGTCATCAGAGGTCAACCAGCCCCCCCACATTAATGGAATCAAACAAAACTGGTGTCAATCAACTGTGCTGTGTTTGTGCTGGTTTGTGCTGCTAAAATTGTCGTTTGTGCTGCCTCTGTTTTAAAGATATTAATGAAAATGCAAACGTCAAAAGGTCAACCAGCCCCCCCCACATCACCCAAATCAAACAAAAGTTGATGTCACAGGTTTGTGCTGCAAAAATTTTTGTTTGTGGTGCTATTATTTTAAAGATATTAATAAAATTCCATCCATCCATCCATTTGCTTATCCTTTTAAGGGTCGCAGGGGGTGCTGGAATCTATCCCAGCTGTCATAGGGCAAGAGGCAGGGTACATCTTGGACAGGTTGCCAGTCTGTCACAGGGCCAACACACAGGGACAGACAACCATTCGCACTCACATTCACACCTATGGGCAATTCAGATTAACCAATTAACCTATCACCACAAGCTACATGTCTTTGGAGAGAGCCCGGAGAGAGCCCACGCAAACATGGCGAGAGAACCTGCAAACTCCACACAGAAAGACCCTGGCATGATGGTGGAATTGAACTCAGGACCTTCTTGCTGTGCGGCAACAGTGCTAACCACCGTGCTGCCGTAATAATAACATTAAATAACATTTATGAAGAAATTAAAAGGGGCATGCCAGTAGGTGCGTATCAGTTTATAATTGCATAAGGTGTTTTGAGCCATTAAGCATATGAGTGAAGTTGGCCCCACCACCTTCTTCAAATCCAACAAAAGTGGTATCAAACGTTTGTGCTGCTAAAATTATCATTTGTGCTGCCTCTGTTTTAAAGATATTAATGAAAATGTAATGGTCAAAAGGTCAACCAGCCCCCCCACATTAATGGAATCAAACAAAACTGGTGTCAATCAACTGTGCTACGTTTGTGCTGGTTTGTGCTGCTAAAATTGTCGTTTGTGCTGCCTCTGTTTTAAAGATATTAATGAAAATGTAATGGTCAAAAGGTCAACCAGCCCCCCCACATTAATGGAATCAAACAAAACTGGTGTCAATCAACTGTGCTACGTTTGTGCTGGTTTGTGCTGCTAAAATTGTCGTTTGTGCTGCCTCTGTTTTAAAGATATTAATGAAAATGTAAAGGTCAAAAGGTCAACCAGCCCCCCCACATTAATGGAATCGAACAAAATTGATGTCAAACATTTGTGCTACGTTTGTGCTGGTTTGTGCTGCCTCTGTTTTAAAGATATTAATGAAAATGTAAAGGTCAAAAGGTCAACCAGCCCCCCCACATTAATGGAATCAAACAAAACTGGTGTCAATCAACTGTGCTACGTTTGTGCTGGTTTGTGCTGCTAAAATTGTCGTTTGTGCTGCCTCTGTTTTAAAGATATTCAAGAAAATTTGTAGAGGTCATCAGAGGTCAACCAGCCCCCCCACATTAATGGAATCAAACAAAACTGGTGTCGATCAACTGTGCTACGTTTGTGCTGGTTTGTGCTGCCTCTGTTTTAAAGATATTAATGAAAATGTAAAGGTCAAAAGGTCAACCAGCCCCCCCACATTAATGGAATCAAACAAAACTGGTGTCAATCAACTGTGCTACGTTTGTGCTGGTTTGTGCTGCTAAAATTGTCGTTTGTGCTGCCTCTGTTTTAAAGATATTAATGAAAATGTAAAGGTCAAAAGGTCAACCAGCCCCCCCACATTAATGGAATCGAACAAAATTGATGTCAAACATTTGTGCTACGTTTGTGCTGGTTTGTGCTGCCTCTGTTTTAAAGATATTAATGAAAATGTAAAGGTCAAAAGGTCAACCAGCCCCCCCACATTAATGGAATCAAACAAAACTGGTGTCAATCAACTGTGCTACGTTTGTGCTGGTTTGTGCTGCTAAAATTGTCGTTTGTGCTGCCTCTGTTTTAAAGATATTCAAGAAAATTTGTAGAGGTCATCAGAGGTCAACCAGCCCCCCCACATTAATGGAATCAAACAAAACTGGTGTCGATCAACTGTGCTACGTTTGTGCTGGTTTGTGCTGCCTCTGTTTTAAAGATATTAATGAAAATGTAAAGGTCAAAAGGTCAACCAGCCCCCCCACATTAATGTAATCAAACAAAACTGGTGTCAATCAACTGTGCTACGTTTGTGCCGGTTTGTGCTGCTAAAATTGTCGTTTGTGCTGCCTCTGTTTTAAAGATATTCAAGAAAATTTGTAGAGGTCATCAGAGGTCAACCAGCCTCCCCACATTAACGGAATCAAACAAAACTGGTGTCAATCAACTGTGCTACGTTTGTGCTGGTTTGTGCTGCCTCTGTTTTAAAGATATTAATGAAAATGTAAAGGTCAAAAGGTCAACCACCCCCCCCCCCCCCCCCAACATTAAATGGGATCAAACAAAATTGATGTCAAGCGTTTGTGCTGATTTGTGCTGCTAAAATTGTTGTTTGTGCTGCCTCTGTTTTAAAGATATTAATGTAAAGGTCAAAAGGTCAACCAGCCCCCCCACATTAATGGGATCGAACAAAATTGATGTCGAACATTTGTGCTACGTTTGTGCTGCAAAAATTTACGTTTGTGCCGCTATCATTTTAAAGAAATCCATACAAATTTCTAGAGGTCATCAGAGGTCAACCAGCCCCCCCACATTAATGGAATCAAACAAAACTGGTGTCAATCAACTGTGCTAAGTTTGTGCTGCAAAAATTGTCGTTTGTGCTGCCTCTGTTTTAAAGATCTTAATGAAAATGTAAAGGTCAAAAGGTCAACCAGCCCCCCCACATTAATGGAATCGAACAAAATTGATATCAAACATTTGTGCTACGTTTGTGCTGCAAAAATTTACGTTTGTGCCGCTATCATTTTAAAGAAATCCATACAAATTTCAAAAGGTCAAAAGGTCAACCAGCCTCCCCACAGTAATGGAATCGAATAAAAGCCTTCAGTTTTCAGGCCCCTCTTCTGTGGAACCAGCTTCCAGTTTGGATTCAGGAGATGGACACTATCTCTACTTTCAAGATTAGGCTTAAAACTTTCCTTTTTGCTAAAGCATATAGTTAGGGCTGGACCAGGTGACCCTGAATCCTCCCTTAGTTATGCTGCAATAGACATAGGCTGCCGGAGGATTCCCATGATGCATTGAGTTTTTCCTTTCCAGTCACCTTTCTCACTCACTATGTATTAACACACCTCTCTGCATTGAATTATATCTGTTATTAACCTCTGGCTCTCTTCCACAGCATGTCTTTTATCCTGTCTTCCTTCTCTCACCCCAACCGGTCGCAGCAGATGGCCGCCCCTCCCTGAGCCTGGTTCTGCCGGAGGTTTCTTCCTGTTAAAAGGGAGTTTTTCCTTCCCACTGTTGCCAAAGTGCTTGCTCATAGGGGGTCATATGATTGTTGGGTTTTTCTCTGTATCTATGAAGCGCCTTGAGGCGACTTATGTTGTGATTTGGCGCTATATAAATAAAATTGAATTGAATTGAATGTTTCATTAGAGTGGATGTGACACACTTATTCAAAATGATTTGCCAGTGGGACTGTTTGAGAAAAAAGCCTCATCGGGTGAGGGATTTCTACGTGCGATCAATGGCACAACTTGTCAAGTCCCAATCCTTGGAAGAAGCAAAGGTCCTAATACGCAGCATTGCTATTGTGGCATTAAGTGAGACAGAAGGCTGTGACAGTTTTGGAAACCCCATTATGTCAGAAGTGTCCAAATCAAATCTGAAAAGAAAAATTGCAGATGAGACTATATCTGTTTCTGATGACAAGGAAGAAGAAGACATTAGATTGGATCCATGCACAGAAATAAACACCGACTTAAGGCAGTGGGTGGCAGATATTTGTGAGGGGAGCAGGTGCCATGCTGAAGATCATGGTTATCGAGACAATATGCACTATCTACCTGAGCTCGTCCCACACCTAATTAGATTGGGAGGATACCTACCACTCTGGACTGGAGAAATGGTTCCCCTATTTCAGAGCGAAAAACTCACTGCAACTTCAGCTAATGTTGAAGCAGAGTTCAAGAACATTAAACATGGTCTGTTCAAGCATGAAAATCTCCCAATAAGGATAGATAAATTCATTGCACGTCATCTTGGTTTTATTGAAGGGAACATGCGGATCTGTTCTGCAAAACAAATACGAAAAGAAGCAGAGGTTGCCAGACAGGATGGTACAGTGAAGCGTCAGTATCCACACAAAGCCTTTGTGGAGCAGGAAGTGGATGATAACCCCTCTCAGGAGCCCAAAATTGACACAGACATAGACATACAGGAAGGGCACGAAGTACTGCAGTGCGTTTCACGTTGATATCAGGCGCCTCCTAAAAAGGGAAAAGAAAAGTTCATTTAACGCAAAGTTTTCAGGTGTCATTCTTTGGGGAGAATACATGTTTATGAATCTGCATGACATCAGACTCTACCAAATTTTGGAGACTTTTCTTTTAAGATACAACCTTTCTGTCTCTTGTGACAGAGAGTCTGTTTCTTAATCATTTAAAAAAACCCTACACAGTATTTTAAAATAGTGTTCTCCAGATCAGAGCTATAATCTATATAGAACATGGGGTTTAAAGCAAGGAAAAATTGTGTGTTTATCAGTGAAACCTTTAATTTGTGTTAATTTTATCATTATCAATATATGAAATCTTCACCTTAAGGGACTTAATGAATGGTTTCTTCTAAAAATTAGAAATGATTGAGTCCTTTCACATCATATGAAAATATTAATTTTTAATACAAATTTGGCCCTACAAAAATGGAAACTCAGTAACAAAGATAATGGAGATTCTCTAAACACGAGCAAATATCACAGTAAAATTGTTGGTTGTGATTTACCCATTGGATGTATCCTCAGTGATTTGGTACAATTATACAACATTTTATAAGAACTGAACAACTGATGAAACTAATTATAGGCCAATCTCCAACGTTCCTTTCATATCAAAAATCCTTGAAAGAGTAGTTGTTAAACAGCTAACAGATCATCTGCAGAGGAATGGTTTATTTGAAGAGTTTCAGTCAGGTTTCAGAGCTCATCACGGCACAGAAACAGCTTTAGTGAAGGTTACAAATGATCTTCTTATGGCCTCTGACAGTGAACTCATCTCTGTGCTTGTCCTGCTAGACCTTAGTGCAGCATTCGATACTGTCGACCATAATATCCTATTAGAGCGATTAGAACATGCTGTAGGTATTACAGGTACTGCACTGCAGTGGTTTGTATCATATCTATCTAATAGATTCCAATTTGTACATGTAAATGGAGAGTCCTCTTCACACACTGAGGTTAATTATGGAGTTCCACAGGTTCAGTGCTAGGACCAATTCTGTTTACACTATACATGCTTCCCCTAGGCAGCATCATTAAAAGACATAGCATACAATTTCACTGCTATGCAGATGACACCCAGCTCTATCTGTCCATGAAGCCAGATAACACACACCAATTAGTTAAACTGCAGGAATGTCTTAAAGACATAAAGACCTGGATGGCCGCTAACTTTCTGCTTCTTAATTCAGATAAAACTGAGGTTATTGTACTCGGCCCTGAAAAGCCTAGAAATATGGTATCTAACCAGATTCTTACTCTGGATGGCATTACCTTGGCCTCCAGTAACGCTGTGAGGAACCTTGGAGTCATTTTTGACCAGGACATGTCCTTCAATGCACATATTAAACAAATATGTAAGACTGCGTTCTTCCATTTGCGCAACATCTCTAAAATTAGAAATATCCTGTCTCAGAGTGACGCTGAAAAACTAGTTCACGCATTTATTACTTCCAGGCTGGACTACTGCAATTCATTATTATCAGGATGTCCAAAAAACTCACTGAAAAGCCTTCAGCTAATCCAAAATGCTGCAGCAAGAGTACTGACAGGGACTAGAAAGAGAGAGCATATTTCTCCTGTTTTGGCTTCCCTTCATTGGCTTCCTGTTAAATCCAGAATTGAATTCAAAATCCTGCTCCTCACATACAAGGTCTTAAATAATCAGGCCCCATCTTATCTTAATGACCTTGTAGTACCATATCACCCCATTAGAGCACTTCGCTCTCGCTCTGCAGGCCTACTTGTTGTTCCTAGAGTATTTAAAAGTAGAATGGGAGGGAGAGCCTTCAGTTTTCAGGCCCCTCTTCTGTGGAACCAGCTTCTAGTTTGGATTCAGGGGACAGACACTATCTCTACTTTCAAGATTAGGCTTAAAACTTTCCTTTTTGCTAAAGCATATAGTTAGGGCTGGACCAGGTGACCCTGAATCCTCCCTTAGTTATGCTGCAATAGACATAGGCTGCCGGAGGATTCCCATGATGCATTGAGTTTTTCCTTTCCAGTCACCTTTCTCACTCACTATGTATTAACACACCTCTCTGCATTGAATTATATCTGTTATTAACCTCTGTCTCTCTTCCACAGCATGTCTTTTATCCTGTCTTCCTTCTCTCACCCCAACCGGTCGCAGCAGATGGCTGCCCCTCCCTGAGCCTGGTTCTGCCGGAGGTTTCTTCCTGTTAAAAGGGAGTTTTCCCTTCCCACTGTTGCCAAAATGCTTGCTCATAGGGGGTCATATGATTGTTGGGTTTTTCTCTATCTATGAAGCGCCTTGAGGCGACTTATGTTGTGATTTGGCGCTATATAAATAAAATTGAATTGAATTGGGTCCAACTCCTGCCTGCCGCACAGCGATTCATGACACGGGTCTTTTAACCTAAAAATGTTTTAATGGCCATGAAGAAAGGACTCTTCAATAGATCTTTCAACTAGGGCTGGGTATCGTCACTGATTTCTAGAATCGATTCAATTCCGATTCACAAGGCCCCGAATCGATTCGATCCACGATTCGATTTAATTCGATTCGATTTAAATCTGGGAAATTTTGACAGTCAGAAATATTATAATTCAGATCAGTACGTTTACATATTTTTGTATCAATAAAAAGGAAGCTGACACACGCAAGACTTTATCACAGGTGTGAGCATCACAGCAGAGGCCTTTGTGTCAAAGTAGCTGAGGATAAAACACAGAAAAACATGAAGGTGATTTTCCTGGCCTGGGATTTTATAAAAATATTCTGCAGTACATCAAAAACGAAAGAAAACCATTAATCAACATATGAACATCACCTCTGAAGTTACAGCGGTTTTATTACAGACACAGCGTTTTGCATTTTGAATAATTTTAAAAAGTTTAAATTTGTTCAGTATTGAACAGCAGAAATGAGGTTTTCTTTTCGGAAGAATGTAAAAGGGAAAAAACAGCGGCCGACAGCCTGTAAACAACAGTAGACTTGTGCATAACAAGCAAGCGAATAATGAAGAAAGGGAAACTGTTCTTGAAGTACAGAGAGAGAGCTGTGCATCGCAGTGGAAGCAAAACAGTAAAAGTCTGAGTGAATTCATGACGATGTTTATGTGAAGCGTTTGGATCTTCTTTTGCTGCTGGTTCGGTCAATATTGTTTGGAGAGAGATCAAACTAACAGCTTTAGAATCGGCGCATAAAGGGCGTGCACACAAAGCGCGGACCCGCCGACAGATCAGAGTCAGCGAGCTGTCGGCTTTCAGCCCCGACTGTGAGAAAAGCGACATCTAACTGATTCTGATCCGCGGGTCCCGCTGTGTGTTTAAGTCTTTGTGCAGAATCCGTGTTCCTGCTCTCATTTACTGTCTTAACTGTTTGGTGGTTCTTGAAATTTTGTGAGATTTCACCTGAGATTCTGGCATTTTGGGCAAAATAAATTTATATTAAAAAATCGATTCAGGATTTTAATGAATCGATTTTACGTTATCCAAGCCAGAATCGATTTTAATCGATGAATCGATTATAAGAACCCACCCCTACTTTCAACCCACCTGTGTTTACTGTCTCCACCTGAAATTAATTGCAGTCTGAATTTTTTTTTTCTTCTGTCCTTTTACTCAAAAATCATAATTAAGAAAGCAGTATTTACTCTTAACTTCTAAGCCATGTACAATTATAACTGTTTGAATCGTTAACAGAACAAAAGTTTTAAGTTGTTTCAACTTTGAGGAATTTCAATTGTTATATCCACAAACTTTATATGTCAGGTAGACTGTTGGGCTTTACAGTGCAGTAAAACTTGGCAAAGGACAATACTGTGTCATGAACACCTGTGCCTTTGATGCCTTCTGTCAAAGTCTGTGCTGCGCTTACTGTGACAGTCGTACTGCTCAAAACATGTTGAATAGTTCAGAGGAGAACAAAGTATTCCAGCTTATGAAATCCCTTGCTTCAAAGGGTGTCACTCAACATGCCTATTCATTGAGGGCAGAGGTGCTGAGCTCAATATTCTGCCCTGTTCAGTTGAAGACTGGTGTTCATCGTGTTGATGCACAGTGCCATGTGTCCACAGTAATTCAAAAAACAATGACGGAAAATCCAAGTGTTCACTTCACAAGACAGTGTTCCTCCCAGTACTGCAAACTTTACACACCAAACACAAGGCAAATACCTTTTGTTTCCATTGATCTGTCAGTCCTCTCAGCTTCTGGCATAGCTCACCTTCAGTCTGCTGTTGAACAAGGGCTCAACCTTCCAGCATCGCCATGCCTAAGACCAATCGAAAGTCCTGATGCATCTCCAACAGCATTTAAAACAGATTCATCAGGAAAGCAACTTTGCACAGGGACTGTTTGTCACAGTTTCACCCTGAGAGAGCTTGTATGGATTGACACAGACCTTGGAAAATGCTCTACAGAAACTCTGGAGCACAGTTTTCACAGTCCAAAAAGGTTTTTGCTTACTGAATTCCCATCCACTCTGCTACTTCAAGGAGAGAAATTCACACTGAAAGCAGTCATTACATTTCAGGAGAAGCTACACCATTTCCCTATCCACTCACACTAACTTGCATTAACATCTGTTTAACTTACCAGTATCAAATCGCATCTTAAAGTGTGATTTCATAGCAGAATTAACACCGTCACTCTCCGTCAGTGATTTAATTGGAATGTTTACGTTTTGTTTGTTTTTTTTTCTTCTCGTTTTTTTCTCTCTCTCTTTTCCCCCTCTTGGTTTTATGCTGCTCACCCCTGTCCTTGGTTTCTTTCTTTATTCCTTTCACTGCCTCGATCACCTGCTTCGACACTCATCCACAAACATCCTTTATTTCGACACATACGCACCATGCGCTCAACGGCAGCACATTTACATCAGTCAGACAGCGCACACAGTCATATAAGATACACACACACTTAAGCCAAGCCTACTCATATTAGTAACTATGCATACACAAAGTCAGACTCAGGGAGCATCTCGCCACACATTTTTTCTCTCTCTCCTTCTCTTTATTTATGAACAAGTGACGTATTCTCTCCACCTGTCTAAGCGACGCACACAGCATACATCCCTAGTTATACACAAACATCTATGGGTACACTGAGGTTCATTACATGGAATATAAATGGAGCTGGCTCCAGAGAAAAGAGGTTAAAAATATTTAACCAACTCAAAAAACTACAGGCAGATGTTGTCCTATTACAAGAGACCCACAGACCTCTTAGAGGTTCGAATGAACTTAAAACACCTGAGTTTCCTAATGTGTTCTCAGCTTGTTATAATTCTAGACAAAGGGGAGCAGCAATTTTAATACATAAAAACATTAATTTCACAGTACTCGATACAGTTATAGATCCAGAGGGCAGATTCTTAATCATTAAACTATCTATACGTGATAAAAAGCTATGTATTGCAAGTGTATATGGTCCAAATGTTGATGATCCCTCATTCTTTCACGGTTTTTTCAGTGCACTCTCTGAACACTTAGATGGCACACTTGTTCTTGGAGGCGACCTCAACCTTGGACTAAATGAAGACATGGATAGGCTCAATACAGCGGGAACTCAGCGTAATTGGCAGTCCACAAATATAATCAAACAATATATGAGCGACTTTGGTCTTTGCGATGCATGGCGCTCCCTTCACCCCACCAGTAAGGAATATACTTTTTTCTCACATGTCCATCACTCCTACTCTCGTCTGGATTATTTTTTGGTCAGCAGCTCACTGCTGAACGACATTTCAGACACTGAGATTCACCCTATAGCTGTCAGCGATCATGGTCCTGTATCTTTAACACTAATGCACAAGAATAATACTACGCCAAGAAAAAACTGGAGATTTAATATATCACTACTTAAAGATGAAGACTTTATTAAATATTTTAAAAAAGAGTGGACTTCATATTTGAACTATAATGACACTCCCGAAACATCAGCTTCTGTTCTATGGGAAGCAGGGAAAGCTGTGATGAGAGGTAAAATAATTTCTTTCTCATCACATAAAAAGAAAAAAGAAAACAAAAATATTCAGGAATTAGAAAAAAACATCAAATCACTAGAAGAAGCCTACGCGTCCCACCAAGATCAGGAAACATTGAACAAAATACGCAAAACAAAACTAGAATTAAATGAGATAATTGATAAAAAAACAAAATTCTTAGTACAAAGACTACGCCTACAAAATTATGAACATGGTAATAAATCCGGTCAATTTCTAGCAAACCAGCTAAAAATAAATAAAGAAAAAACAACTATATGTGCTGTTCAAGATTCATCTGGGAACACATTATATGAACCGATACAAATAAACAACATTTTCAGGGATTTCTATAACACGTTGTATTCACCACAAATAAACCCATCTAAAAAAGAAATTGATCAGTTTTTGGACAACATAACTCTTCCAAAATTATTGGACACTCAAGCAATGGCACTGGATTCACCACTGACACCAGGTGAACTCCAGGAAGCCCTGATAAGTATGCCCAATAATAAGGCTCCAGGTCCAGACGGCTTTCCTGCAGAATTCTACAAAGAATTCTGGTCGATTCTAGCACCAGTTTTCTACAGAACGTTGTTGGAAATTAAAGAAAAGGGCAGACTTCCATCAAATATGAATTCTGCAAACATTAATCTCCTGCTAAAACCAGGCAAAGACCCTGTATATCCCTCAAGCTATCGTCCAATATCCCTTATAAATGTAGACCTTAAAATAATCTGCAAAGCTCTCTCAAAGAGACTGGAGAAAATAACCCCCCTCTTAATTCATCCTGACCAAACTGGTTTCATAAAAGGTAGGCACTCATCAACAAATACACGTAGATTACTTAATTTGATAGACTACTCATACAGTAAAAACCTAGAAACTACAATATTCTCTTTAGACGCAGAAAAAGCATTTGACAGAGTTAACTGGAAATTTCTATTTGCAACTTTACACAAATTTGGTTTTGGATCCTCTTTCATAAACTGGTTAAAAATATTATATAATTCCCCAACAGCTTGTGTTAGAACAAATGACCAGACATCCTCCAGCTTCTGTCTCTTGAGGGGCACCAGGCAGGGATGCCCACTCTCCCCTACACTATTTGCAATTTTTATTGAACCACTAGCAGCAGCAATTAGACAGAATTCAGTAATTAAGGGCATAAAATGCAAGAACTTGGAACATAAAATCAGCCTTTATGCGGATGATGTGTTACTCTTTCTCCAAAATTCACGAACCAATATCTCTGGGGTGATTGAATTGATAAACTCTTTTGCAAGAATATCAGATTACTCAATTAACTGGTCAAAATCTACAGTCCTACCGATTAATTGCTCCTTCCATAATTCCTCTTCTACACCACTGCAATCGGGAAATATAAAATATTTAGGTATTAATGTTTCTCCCAAGCTTACAGATCTAACTAAATTAAACCATATCCCACTTTTAAAGAAGGTAGAAGATGATCTGGCTAGATGGAAATGTCTACCCATATCACTCATGGGAAGGGTTGCCGCTATAAAAATGATGGTCTTACCAAAAATAAATTATTTATTCTCAATGATCCCAACTAAACCGCCACAAGATTGGTTCAGATCTCTAGATTCATGTATGTCCAAATTCCTTTGGAAAAATAAACCCCCACGTATAAGCTTAAAAACACTACAAAAGACCAAGGATAAAGGAGGACTAGAACTGCCTAACTTTCAGCACTACTTCTTAGCCAACAGGCTTCAGTTTATCTCAGGATGGCTAAAACACACCCTCTTAGATGAACCTTGGCTAGATGTAGAACAAGCACTCTGCAATAATCTAGAGATCTCAGACCTACCATTTATCAGCTCAAACATCCAACGACATGAATGCTTTAAAAGCATCAACATCAGCTCTTCTCTGACAGCATGGTGGGAGTTTCTAAAATTGACGGCGTCTTCATTAATCCCATGCAAACGTACACCTATCTGGAACAACCCTGACATATTACAAAACAATAATATGATAAACTTTTCAGATTGGAGTGATAAAGGAATCAAATATTTAGAACATATACTAGAAGGAACAGAATTTATTTCATTTGACGGACTAGTTACACAATATGGGATCAACAAGAAAAGATTTTTAGAATATCAACAAATTAAATCCATAGTAAAAAAGAAATTTAAACCGGGTCAAGTTGAACTACAAACACCACCAAGTGTGGTTCAATTTCTTACTCTTAAACCCCCCAAATTACTATCCAAAATATACAGAATGCTTTCTAAAACAGATGAATCAATATCACTTCCTATTGCAAAATGGGAAGCGGATTTATCAGTTAACTTAGACCTAAACTTCTGGTCTCAGAATTGCTTAAAAACCTTTCATCTAATTAGAAATCCCAGTCTTCAATTAATTCAATACAAAATATTACATAGAGTACACTATACAGGTCATCGGATGTTCAAGATGGGCTTTACGTCTACCAACAACTGCTCACACTGCCAAACCAATTCACTGGACAATTATATCCACGCTCTTTGGTTCTGTCCACCAGTTCAGAAGTTTTGGCGCGAGATATGTGAAGACTTATCGAAGTGTCTGAAATGTAACATTCCAACTTCCCCCTTAGTGTGTTTGTTGGGCAGCTTAGATAATGTCACTTCAGAAAAGAATATCGCCCATATGGTTTTCACTGCCCTATGCATAGCCAAGAAAACAGTCCTCATGAACTGGAAAAATAAAAATAATCTTAATTCTAACCAATATAGAAATTATCTATTAGATTACATTAGTCTTGATACAGCCTCTGCCACCACATCAGATCAATTGCTCTGGGCTCCTTTGATCAGCTCCATCACCTAGTGGGGGTGGGGGGGTCATAGTTTGGTCCCGCCTTCACTGTTGTGATTGGTGTGGGGGTAGGGACAGGCTTAGGGCGTCGGGGGGTTCCCCGGAGGCATCTTCCTTGGGGGGCTCAACCCGGGGTAGCGGTCATGTCCGGTTAGGGGCTCTGTTGGCTCTCCGGTGACTGTTTCCTCGCGGCTGCGTGCAGCGGGGCTAGGGGAGGGTCTGTGCTGACGGACGTGGGTTACTGACCTGGTAGCCTGGCTGGCCCTGGGTGGGTCCGGGATGGGCGTGAGGTTCTGGGGGCGCTCCGTCTCTGGGCTGGGACCCGGACTGGGCCTCGGGGGCTTGGGTCCTGGTTGGTGTGTTGCCGGGGTTGTGGGCGGGTGGGTGCATGGGGGCCCAGCCCTGGAGCAGGGTGCTGCCGGTGCGTCGAGCCACCTGGGGGGCTCTTCAACTGGTGGGGGAGATTGTCACATCTTGCAGGAGCTTTCCTCTCCTCAGGAGCTCCCTCTGCAGGAGGGGGAGATACAGGAGAGGTGGAGGAAGATCTCAGCCTGGGTGTTTATTGTCTTATGTAGTCTGGAAGATGAGTGGATGGTGGGGTGGGTGCAGTTTTCTCTGTGGTGGGGTTGGGTGGACTGTCCCGGGCTCTGTGGGGCCGGGCGGCGCTGCTGCACTGGGCCCGGTCTGGATGGGCCTGGGCCCCCTTTCCCTGGCGGGTCGCGGAGTATGGGGGTGCCTACTGGGGTCAGCGGGGGAGCTGGCCCCCGCTGACCCCCAGTAGGCACTTGCCCCTCCCTTCCTTCCCTCCCCATCTCCAGCTGCCTCCCTCTTCCCGCTCCACCACAACCACCCACACATGCAGGGCCTTGGAGTAGGGGTATGTCACCAGGGTGCAGAGGAGGCTACCCCCCCCTCTGTCCCCTTCTGGCTGCCTCTGCCTCAATTTTATCCCACAACTTAGACATTCACATTACTCACACTCTCATTACACATAGGATCTTGGGGGTGGGCACGATACACGGAGTCCAAAGTACCATCAGGGTGTACACCCCACCCCTGGCATCGTTGCCCACCTCTCAATTTTAAATACACGTAGACATTGAGGGCTAGCAGGAGGGACCATGCGCTTACCTGCTGCTCTCTGGCAGGTAGCTCCATGCCCTCCTGGGTTTTAAATGCACCTTAGAACACACATGCATCAACATTACAATGAGCGGGTGGAGGGAGGTTTGGAGTCTTCTCTCACCCCCGTTCTCTGCGACCTGCTGGAGCAGGGGGGCTAGGAGGAGGAGTTGGCCGTCCGACTGCGGTCTGGAGTGTGGAGCCTTCCTGCTGCTGCGTAGTCGGGGCGGTCTGCCTCCCCCCACCGCAGGGAAAAGGGAAACACCACCTGGGTCTGGGTGCAGTTCCCCCCTCCAGGGGCGAGGGCACCTAGACCCGGTTTGTAGAGTACGCTTGGGGAGTGTGATCGTGTGTACAACGTCTCTTTATGTCTGTCTCCACGTTGGTTGAGTGTGGAGTAAGTGCATATGAGAGCATGAGGGTGGGAATGGATGTTTGTATCTGTGTGTGCCTGTATGTCTGTGTCTATATGTCAGGTTGGGTGTCAGGCGCCACCTCTCTGGGGACATCTCAGGCCCTCCAAGGTTTGGAGGCCTATCTCCCCCTACCACCACTTCCCCTGCCAGTGGCGGACCCCCTCAGACATCGGTGCGTTGGTGGTTCTTTGTGTCCGGGGATGGGCGTCCAGGTACACACCGGCTCACTCCTTGGCGGCCGCTTATCGGGGCCTGGAGCCTGGGGCTCGCTCGGGCCACTTCGGAGGTGGGGTGCCCCCGGCCTCTCGGCCTGGGGCTCGGTCACTCAGGCGCAGCTGGCTGCCGGCGGAGCTCACGGGCGCGTCACTGCAACTCCCCCTGGCTTCTGCTCCGCGGCTGCTGAGTGAGCCCTCATCTGGGACTCTCCTCAGCTCTTTCCGGGACAGTGGCGCAGCTGCCCCTCTGTTGGTCTTCCTTGGTCTCTTGTGTTCTGGGGGCCTCTGGATGTCTGGAGTTTTGATCTCCTCCACACCTGCTTCACGCCCTGGAGGACGGGGCTGTGGCCCCCCCACACCCTCTAGCAGATTATTACATGAAGGAACCTTTTAAAAAAACAAAAAACAAGCGCGTCCATGCTCACAGGTGTACACACGGGTGATCACACCCACAAACTACACCCTTTTTGGCTCCTACCTCAAAGCACACTGTGTTCTGTTGATCTTATGTGCTGCACAATAATGTTTAACATTTAGTATTTACTGTCATATTCCCATATATCATTGTGATGTTGTTTATTCTATTACTCTTGTTCTCTTCTGCTTGCTTTCTTTTTTCTTTCTCAGCAGGTGATCCAGGTGATTGATATATGCATTTTTTTTCTCTGCCCGTTCTGTTGGTTTTTGTCTTTTGCCCTTCTCCCCCGTCCCTCTTCTCAGCTGTTTCTCGTTCCCTCTTTCTTTCTCCCCTTCTTTCCCCCAGTCAAGTCTGTCCCGTATTCAGTAAGTGAAAATAAAATAAACAATAAAAGGTGAATCAAATGGACCATTACGGCAAGGCTGGGATTGTCAGTTTGGTAAAGTAAATCCGTTGGGCATCTTTCTTTGCCTTTAGACAACAATTCTGATGGCAAAAGAGCCAAACGGGACAGGCAACAAAAAAAAAAAAAAAAGAAGTACAGAGAGAGAGCTGTGCATCGCAGTGGAAGCAAAACAGTAAAAGTCTGAGTGAATTCATGACGATGTTTATGTGAAGCGTTTGGATCTTCTTTTGCTGCTGGTTCGGTCAATATTGTTTGGAGAGAGATCAAACTAACAGCTTTAGAATCGGCGCATAAAGGGCGTGCACACAAAGCGCGGACCCGCCGACAGATCAGAGTCAGCGAGCTGTCGGCTTTCAGCCCCGACTGTGAGAAAAGCGACATCTAACTGATTCTGATCCGCGGGTCCCGCTGTGTGTTTAAGTCTTTGTGCAGAATCCGTGTTCCTGCTCTCATTTACTGTCTTAACTGTTTGGTGGTTCTTGAAATTTTGTGAGATTTCACCTGAGATTCTGGCATTTTGGGCAAAATAAATTTATATTAAAAAATCGATTCAGGATTTTAATGAATCGATTTTACGTTATCCAAGCCAGAATCGATTTTAATCGATGAATCGATTATAAGAACCCACCCCTACTTTCAACCCACCTGTGTTTACTGTCTCCACCTGAAATTAATTGCAGTCTGAATTTTTTTTTTCTTCTGTCCTTTTACTCAAAAATCATAATTAAGAAAGCAGTATTTACTCTTAACTTCTAAGCCATGTACAATTATAACTGTTTGAATCGTTAACAGAACAAAAGTTTTAAGTTGTTTCAACTTTGAGGAATTTCAATTGTTATATCCACAAACTTTATATGTCAGGTAGACTGTTGGGCTTTACAGTGCAGTAAAACTTGGCAAAGGACAATACTGTGTCATGAACACCTGTGCCTTTGATGCCTTCTGTCAAAGTCTGTGCTGCTCTTACTGTGACAGTCGTACTGCTCAAAACATGTTGAATAGTTCAGAGGAGAACAAAGTATTCCAGCTTGTGAAATCCCTTGCTTCAAAGGGTGTCACTCAACATGCCTATTCATTGAGGGCAGAGGTGCTGAGCTCAATATTCTGCCCTGTTCAGTTGAAGACTGGTGTTCATCGTGTTGATGCACAGTGCCATGTGTCCACAGTAATTCAAAAAACAATGACGGAAAATCCAAGTGTTCACTTCACAAGACAGTGTTCCTCCCAGTACTGCAAACTTTACACACCAAACACAAGGCAAATACCTTTTGTTTCCATTGATCTGTCAGTCCTCTCAGCTTCTGGCATAGCTCACCTTCAGTCTGCTGTTGAACAAGGGCTCAACCTTCCAGCATCGCCATGCCTAAGACCAATCGAAAGTCCTGATGCATCTCCAACAGCATTTAAAACAGATTCATCAGGAAAGCAACTTTGCACAGGGACTGTTTGTCACAGTTTCACCCTGAGAGAGCTTGTATGGATTGACACAGACCTTGGAAAATGCTCTACAGAAACTCTGGAGCACAGTTTTCACAGTCCAAAAAGGTTTTTGCTTACTGAATTCCCATCCACTCTGCTACTTCAAGGAGAGAAATTCACACTGAAAGCAGTCATTACATTTCAGGAGGGCCCAACACCAGAAACACTCGGGCATTATATGACATTCTGTAACAGGACCCCGTACATCTGGGAGATGTATGATGACCTAAGAAAGGATATAACCATAGCATCTGAAAACACCAGCGTATGTCCGCACACTGTGCTCTACACAAAGGAATGATGGCAAGATCTCATGAAAGAAAGTCCTTTTCTAGTTTGTGAGTTAGATGATGGAAATAGCTGTTATTTTTCAGTTATTGTATTAGACTTGTGAGGCTCAGACAGTTCAGGAAACATATATACTACATTGTTCTCGTAGTTTTGTATTTTGTTACCAGCAAATAAAGTTTTTTTCTCTAACCGAATGCATTAATTATTTTAAATGCTATATTTAACCTAGTTTTTAAATAAGTTATTGCAGTTTGATTACTAGGTTTAAGAGTGTGATCATAAGAAAAAAATATCCAATGCTGGTTAATATCTCTCAATTTCTTTACGGTAAAGAAAGTGGCTGGTTGAGCTTTAGAAACTTTTGGTAATATCTTTAAAATGAAAGCGTCACAAAGGACAATTTTAGCAGCACAAACCAGCACAAACGTAGCACAAACGTTTGACACCAGTTTTGTTTGATTCCATTACTGTGGGGGGGCTGGTTGACCTCTGATGACCTCTACAAATTTTTATCAATATCTTTAAAATGAAAGCGGCACAAACGACAATTTTAGCAGCACAAACCAGCACAAACGTAGCACAAACATTTGACATCAATTTTGTTCGAGTCCATTAATGTGGGGGGGGCTGGTTGACCTTTTGACCTTTACATTTTCATTAATATCTTTAAAATGAAAGCGGCACAAACGACAATTTTAGCAGCACAAACGTAGCACAAACGTTTGATACCACTTTTGTTGGATTTGGGTAATGTGATCTTCCCTGGAGGAAGATCTCAGCCTGGGCGTCTATTGTCTCATGTAGTCTGGAAGACGAGTGGATGGTGGGGTGGGTGCAGTTTTCTCTGTGGTAGGGTTGGGTGGACTGTCCCGGGCTCTGTGGGGCCGGGGGGCGCTGCTGCGCTGGGCCCCGGTCTGGATGGGCCTGGGCCCCCCTTTCCCTGGCGGGTCACGGAGTGTGGGAGTGCCTACTGGGGTCAGCGGGGGAGCTGGCCCCAGGGAGGGGTCACCTGCCCCTCCCTTCCTTCCCTCCCCATCTCCAGCTGCCTCCCTCCTCCTGCTCCACCACAACCACCCACACATGCAGGGCCTTGGAGTAGGGGTATGTCACCAGGATGCAGAGGAGGCTACCCCCCCCCTCTGTCCCCTTCTGGCTGCCTCTGCCTCAATTTTATCCCACAACTTAGACATTCACATTACTCACACCCTCATTACACATACATATAGGATCTTGGGGGTGGGCACGATACACGGAGTCCAAGTTACCATCAGGGTGTACGCCTCACCCCTGGCGTCGTTGCCCACCTCTCAATTTTAAATACATGTAGACATTGAGGGCTAGCAGGAGGGACTATGTGCTTACCTGCTGCTCTCTGGCAGGTAGCTCTATGCCCTCCTGGGTTTTAATTGCACCTTAGAACACACATGCATCAACACTACAATGAGCGGGTGGAGGGAGGTTTGGAGTCTTCTCTCACCCCCATTCTCTGCGGCCTACTGGAGCGGGGGGGCTAGGAGGAGTGGGCCATCCGACTGCGGTCTGGGGCCTCCCTGCTGCTGCGGAGTCGGGGCGGTCTGCCTCTCCCCACCGCAGGGAAAAGGGTAACACCACCTGGGTCTGGGTGCAGTTCCCCCCTCCAGGGGCAAGGGTACCTAGACCCGGTTAGTAGAGTACGCTTGGGGAGTGTGATCGTGTATACAGCGTCCCTTTATGTCTGTCTCCACTTCGGTTGAGTGTGAAGTACATATGAGAGCATGAGGGTGGGAATGGATGTTTGTGTCTGTGTGTGCCTGTATGTCTGTGTCTATATGTCAGGTTGGGTATCAGACGCCACCTCTCTGGGGACATCTCGGGCCCTCCAAGGTTTGGAGGCCTATCTCCACCCACCACCACTTCCCCTGCCGGTGGCGGACTCCCTCAGGTATCGGTGCGTTGGTGGTTCTTTGTATCTGGGGGTGGGTGTCCGGGTACACACCGGCTCACTCCTTGGCGGCCGCTTATTGGGGCTCGCTCCGGCCACTTTGGAGGTGGGGTGCCCCCGGCCTCTCGGCCTGGGGCTCGGTCACTCAGGCACAGCTGGCTGCCGGCGGAGCTCACGGGCGCGTCACTGCAACTCCCCCTGGCTTCTGCTCCGCGGCTGCTGAATGAGCTCTCATCTGGGACTCTCCTTAGCTCTTACTGGGACAGTGGCGCGGCTGCCCCTCTGTGGGTCTTCCTTGGTCTCTTGTGTTCTGGGTGCCTCTGGATGTCTGGAGTTTTGATCTCCTCCATACCTGCTTGATACCATAGAGGACAGGGCTGTGGCTCCCCACACTCTCTAGCAGATCATTACATGGAGAAACCTTTGGAATGCAAGCATGCTGATCCACACAGGTATGCACACAGGTGTACACATGGGTATTCACAGATGCGGACTACAGCTTTCTTGGCTGCTGCCTCAAAGCACACTGTGCGCTGTCTATCTTGCGTGCTGCATAATATCGTTTATTATTTAGTAACTATTGATATCTATGACTAGCTAGTTTATTGTGATGGTGCTTTTTTTTAATTTGTATTATTATGTTGCTCTTTGTTGTTTGCTGTCTCCCCTGTTTTTTTTGTTTTTCTTTCTCTCCATACAGGTGACCCAGGAGGTTTTTTTTTTTTTTTTTTTCTCTCTTCCCCCCCTTCTCACCGTCTCTTCTCCCCTTTGGTTTTCTTTCTTCCTCTCCCCCTCTTTCTTTCATTCTTTCCCCCTGTCCTATTTAAAAAAAAAAAAGGATGACAAAGGATGAACTGAAGCTCCGCCATCACGTGATGGCACATGCTGCTGTTTCTGATGTCACTTCAAAAAAAAAAAAAAAAAAAGGATTTGGGTAATGTGGGGGGGCTGGTTGACCTCTGATGACCTCTAGAAATTTTGATTAGAATCTTTAAAATGATAGTAGCACAAATGAAAATTTTTGCAGCACAAACCAGCACAAATGTAGCACAAACGTTTGATACCACTTTTGTTGGATTTGAAGAAGGTGGGGGGGGCCAACTTCACTCATATGACTTTTCTGTTCATTTTAAGCAGCAGAAGTGAGGCGCATGTCTGTGTGCATGTGTATGGAGCCATTGGGTGCAGTCACTATAGCAACCAGGCTCACACCTGCCTGCTTAACTAGCTCTGTCTCTCACTCTGCCAAGATTCATCTTAAACACTTCTCTTTCAACTGCTGCTGTGTCCTCAGTGTTTGCTCTACAGGTATGATTTTACCCTCAAAACGTTGCCATCGTTGTTCTCTTTCCAACACCTTGTCTTTCAAAGCTCAGACATTTAAAATTTTTAAACTGTGTGGATCCAAGTGGAGGGATCACATTTTAGTCATTCAGTGACTCAAAGAATATGAACTTTTAATATTCATTCAGAGGTTTTCTGACTCTAAATTTTCTTTTCTCATTTCTAAGGTTTTTCTAATTTACAATTAAAACATTTTCAGCTTTTTTCCAACTTCTTCTTCTGTGTAAACGTCAGCTTTTAGCACTTCAGCACTTTTGTTTTCAGATTAAATTCTTTTTCTTTTTATCTCATTAAAACTTTTTAACTTAAAATTCAGCAATTAATTCATTTCAATGCATACATTCAGATTCAAGCATTCACACTGCAGTTTCTTCAGAAAATGCACTTTCTAGTTGACAACTAGAATACATACTTACATCATGTATGGACCAATGAAGAGGAAGCCATGAATCAAGCCAAAGTTAGAAACTTAAGAAAAAACTTTTTTTTTCCTTTTCTTTTTTTTTTTTTTACCAATGTTTGTAATTAGGGTGTAGATAGGTACACAAAGCTACATCATCTGGGGCTGGAAAAGAAAAGCAGCACTGAGGTGCTGAAAGATGCAGTTCCAATAGTGGCCACTTGAGGCTGGGAATCATGGGTGTCCCATGTTAAAATGTCCAACTTTAAACATGGATAGTTTCTGTCTATGATAACTGAACTCTTTCTCAGAACTAAACTGCTTCAGTTTTGCTGAGGCTTAAAGTTTGGGTGCATGTCCTCTTTGATGAACTCTTTGGCTTCCACTAATACACTGTGGCTGAACTGAACCTCTCAACTGTGTTTGTGTTCATGGTGCCTTTTGGAGTATTTTTTTTTTATGACAAATAGTCTGGCCTGCTAACTGCTACAAACCATCCACAAACCATCCACTTCAGTTTTGCTGAGTAAAATGCTAGTATTTTATTCATCTGTTTCTTTGCTTTAAAAGAGTCTTCACGTGACATCAGAGCTACTGGGACATGCACACATGAAAGTCAAAACAGTAGTGCAGTCCTTTGCTCTCCAGCCATCTTATGAACGTCTTTGAGTTTAGCCAAAATGCCGGATAGCTGCTGCCTTTTCATGTTTCTTTACAGCGGCCAGAAGGGCGTAGAATATGGCACCAACATGTGAACACACCCCTCCTGACCCTGCCTTACAGGTCAAATCACGCCAATCCCTGCATTTCCACAGTAACCTAGTCTGTCAATGGAGGCTCATTTAAACTGTAGGACTGATTCACTGTAAAATTCCAAGTCAACAAAATATAAGATTTACACGTGATCATTCATTTCAGCAAACAACAATTTCTTGTTCTTCACCTCTCTGATGACAACCATATTTACCCATCCAGATCGAAAACGCATGTAGATGTCCGTACTTTGAAAGCTTTGATCTTGGTACCAGTGTAAGGTGATCGAGCCATATAAGACGCCACCGAACTGGAGCTCTGGGAGAGACATTGATTTAATTTAAATGTAGATAAAGCTGCCAGCGAAAAGTATGGCTCACAAGTCCCAAAATCCATAGTTTCTCTGAATGCAGCTTGCTAACGTTAGCCCAGATTTGTGACTCCAAAAATCCAACATGGTGGCCATGTTGTTTTCTTTGCAAGTCCTGAAATCAGTGTGAGATGTCCATGTGGCTACAAACACATCATAGTCTATGAATGATAGAAAATAAAATTTAAACCATAGCAACATTACATTACACCTGTGATATCTTTAGCATTGAAGATGTCTTTATTTGGTATTCAGTAAATGTATCTCCTCATCTTTGTTAATGCTACATTTTTTTAACTACCATTTGTTGTTACCATGGCAATGATTCCCTTCAATAAAGATTGTTGTTGTTGTTGTTGTTGTTGTTGGCATCATCCAGCACCACAGGCCCTGGTGTGCTGATGATGGCCTGACAGGAAGCACTGTCCCTGATGTAAAGTATATGGCCTCAGCCAACAACAGTGGCCCTGCTGAAATGTGGATGGTATCATCGAGTAGCACAGGCCCTGGTGTAATGTGGATGGAATCATCCAACAGTACAGTCTAGCAGCACAGGCCCTGGTCTGGTGAAGATGGCCTCAAAGGAATCACTGGCCCTGGTGTATTTTCGATGTCATCAGCAAGCAGCACAGACCCTTGTCTAGTGAAGATGGCCTCACAGAAATCACTGACCCTGGTGTATTGTGGATGGCATCAGCCATCAACACAGGCCCTGGTCTAATGTTAATGTCCTCAGCCAACACCATTGGCCCTGGTGTAATGTGGATGGTATCGGCCAGCACCACAGGCCCTGGTGTAATGTGAATGTCCTCAGCCAGTAGCACAGGCCCTGGTGTAATGTGGATGGCCTCAACTAACAACTCTGTCGCTGGTGAAATATGGATGGTATTGGTCAGCACCACACATCCTGGTGAAATGTGCATGATATCGGTCAGCACCACAGGCCCAGGTCTGGTGAAGATGGCCTCACGGGAATCACTGGCCCTGGTGTATTTTCGATGGCATCACCAAGCAGCACAGACCCTGGTCTAGTGAAGATGGCCTCACAGAAATCACATTGTGTATTGTGGATGGCATCAGCCATCAACACAGGCCCTCGTGAAATATAGGTGGCCTCAGCCAGCAGCACAGGCCCTACTGCAATGTGAATGGCCTCAGCCAGCAACACAGTCGCTGGTGTAATGTTAATGTCCTCATCCAACCCCATGGCCCCGTTGCAATGTGGATGGCCTCAGCCAGCAGCACAGGACCTGGTGTAATGTGGATGGCATAATCTAACAACACTGGCCCTTGTGAAATATGGATGGTATTGGTAAGCACCACACACCCTGGTGTAATGTGGATGGCCTTAGCTTACAGCACTGGCCCTGGTGTAATTTCCATGATATCGGCCAGCATTACAGGCCCTAATGTGGATGGCATCAACGAGCATGAAAGGCCCTGGTGGGGTAAAGATGGCCTAACAGGAAGCACAGGCCTTGGTGTAATGTGGATGGTAGAAGCCGACATCACAGTCTCTGGTGTAAGGTGGATGGACTAAGCCAGCAACAGTGGCCCTGGTGAAATGTGGATGGTATTGTCCAGCACCAGAGGCCCCGGTGTAATTTGAATGGCTTCAGCCAGCAGCACAGGCCCTCGTGTGGTGAAGATGGCCTCACAGGAAGCACTCTCCCTGGTGTAATGTGGATGGCCTCAGCAAACAACACTGGCCTTTGTGAAATGTCGATGGTATTGGCCAGCACCACAGGCCCTTCTGTAATGTAGATGGCATCAGCCAGTAGCACATGCCCTTGAGTATTGTGAATGGCATCAGCCAGCAACACAGGCCCTTGGGTAATGTGGAAGGCTAGCAGCACTGGGACAGGGGACTGGTGTAATGTGTATCTCCTCAGCCAACAACACTGGACCTCTTTAAATGTGGATGGTATTGGCCAACACCACAGGCCCTGGCGTAATGTGAATGTCCTCAGCCAACACCACTGGCCCTGGTGTAATGTGGATGGCATTAGCCAGTATCACAGGCCCTTCTGTGTTGTGGTTGTCATCAGCTAGCAACACAAGCCCTGGTGAAATGTGGATGGTTTCGGACAGCACCACAGGGCCTGGTGAAATGTGGATGGTATTGGCCAGCACCAAAGACCCTGGTGTAATGTGGATGGCCTCAGCCAAAAGTACAGGCCTTGGTGTGGTTAAGATGGCCTCACAGGAAGCACTGTCCCTGATGTAATGTGAATGTCCTCAGCCAGTAGCACAGGCCCTTGTGTACTGTGGATCGCATCAGCCAGCAACACAAGCCCTGGAGAAATGTGGATGGTATCAACGAGTAGCACAGGCCCTGGTGTAATGTGGATGGCCTCATCCAGCAACACCACAGGCCCTGGTGAAATGTCTTTGTTTTCGGCCAGCAACACAGGCCCTTGGGAAATTTGGATGGCTAGCAGCACAGGCCCTGGTCTGGTGACGATTGCCTCACAGGAATCACTGGCCCTGGTGTAATGCGGATGGCCTCATCCAACAACACTGGCCCTGGTGAAATGTGGATGGTATTGGCCAGCACCAAAGGCCCTGGTGTAATGTGGATGGCCTCAGCCAAAAGTACAGGCCCTGGTGTGGTGAAGATGGCCTCACAGGAAGCACTGTCCCTGATGTAAAGTGTATGGCCTCAGCCAACAACACTGGCCCTGGTGAAACGTGGATGGTATGCTTGCTGGCTGATGCGATCCACAGTACACAAGGGCCAGCACTACAGGCCATGTTGTAATGTTAATGTCCTCAGCCAGTAGCACAGGCCCTTGTGTACTGTGGATCGCATCAGCCAGCAACACAAGCCCTTGAGAAATGTGTCATGATCTGCGGAGGCAGACCGTGCAGAAATGTGTGTGGTGGACCCAGGTGCGAACAAAAGCAAAGATACAGGAGTGGATTAAACAAAAGCGAGCCTTTTAATATGGCTGATGAAAAGGAACAAACCAGAGTGAGGGCAGCATAAGAGTATAACTCAACAGAAACCTAAACTGGACATAAACTATGGAAAAGCTATGGCTGGAGATACGGAACACAGGGGGTGGGAACACAGACGACGCGACGCAGACTACATGAAACACAGAGACTAAATACACATGAGGGATGATCTGGGGAAGTGGTCACACATGGGAGCACAGCTGACACACATGAACCATCACGACAGGACAGGAGAGGTGAAACTGAATACACTGACATTGAATACAGACTTTCAAAGTAAAACAGGAAACATGGAGATTAGACATGACATGAACTAAACATAACCACGCAGACGTGACACATGAACCAGGGAGACTTAGTACAGGGGAAGATGACATAAACAACTAAGGAACAAGACTAAACAGCAATCTAGAAATTAACTAGGTGCACTAAGCTAAGGCACAACAGAAGTACAAAAAGGACCATGACCATGACAGTACCCCCCCCCCCCCCCCCCCCCGTAAGGGCTGGCTCCAGACAGCCCAAACACAGGAAAACAAAACCAAACAGAAAACGACCCAGGGTGGGCGGTGGGGTCGACCATGCGGACGGCAATGGTGGAGACGTGGAAACAGTTCAGGGGGCCAGCCGTGCGGAAGGCAATGGCAGTGACACAGGCGATGGCGACCCGGTGGCCGGCCGCCTGGAAGGCAGCGGCGGCGGCGAAGGAGACGGAGACGGAGCAGTTCAGGGGGCCGGCCGCGTGGAATGCGGAGACAACGGAACAGTTCAGGGGGCCGGCCGCACGGAAGGCAGCGGCGGCGGCGAAGGCGACGACGGAGCAGTTCAGGGGGCCGACCAGGAGGCCAACGGTCCAGCAGTCCAAAATCCATGAGCTCAGGGGGCCGACCCGGAGGTCGAGAGCACAGCAGATCAGAGGTCAAAGGTTCAGGGGGCCGACCCGGAGGTCGAGAGCACAGCAGGTCACAGTTCATCAGTTCAGGCGGCCGACCCCGATGGCAACGAAGTCCAGCTGACGGCCCGGAAAGCGGACGGCGATTCCGAGGGGTAAAACGTGGCTTGGGCGGCGGCAACACAGCCGCGGGACCAGGCGAGGCCGACACAGAAACAGAGGCCGAAGCCGGACCAGGCGAGGGCGAAGCAGAAGCCGAGGCCGAAGCCGGACCAGACGAAGCAGGAGCTGAAGTAGAAGCTGGACCAGGCGAAGCAGGAGCTGAAGCAGAAGCCGGACCAGGCGACGGCATGGGCGGAGACACGGCTGCTGCAAACGTGGATGAGGATGCTGGTGGAGCAGCTGGTGACTGAACGGGCCCCTCGGACCCTCCAGCGGAGACAGGAGGCTGAACGGGCCCCTCGGACCCTCCAGCGGAGACAGGAGGCTGAACGGGCCCCTCGGACCCTCCAGCGGAGACATGAGGCTGGACGGGCTCCTCGGGCCCTCCAGCTGACGAGACATGAGGCTGGACAGGCTCCTCGGGCCCTCCAGCTGACGAGACATGAGGCTGGTGCAGTTCACCTGAACCCCCAGCTGACGTGGCATGAAGTGGTGGTGTCGCCGCAGGGTGCCGGATAGGCACACCCGGGAGTCCAACAGCAGACGTAGGACAAACAGGCATGAAGGCCCCTGGCCGGACTAGGAGCTGAGGAAACACAGGCTGCTGAGGCACAATCCCAGAGAGAGAGAGAGCAGGTGAAAAACAGTCTATAGGGCTTAATATCTTAGCACAAAATACCATGAAGTGAACAGTGGTAGTGACCACCAGTTCTGAGCCAGCAATCATAGGGTACCCAGAGTCTGCATCAGTCCAAAGTGGCTCAAAGGTTAATGGCCCTGTCTCTGTAACCCCAGGAGAGGTCAACATAAGCTGGTTGGATTTAATCGATGGTAGTGTGCGGCTCAGAGGAGCTGGTACAACCCTACGGAAAACAAGAATTGCCACTCGATCCACAAAAACAAGGCTCAGATCATCAGGAGCTGACTCCTGGAAAAACAGTGAATACACAGGTATGGACCTAACCAATGGCACCGTGGTAGCATGACTGTGATGTGTTGGATGAATGTGTGTGTTGGAACCCGCACCCGTAGTGATCTGTGGCTTCAGAGTGATAGCTACATTGAGTGGAGAGACAGATACGGGTAAAACGGTACTTGAACCATTAACTGAAGCAGGTGACACTTCAGGCTGAGAGTGGGAGGTAACACCATTGGTCGGGGCCAAAATCTTATCTAGTGATGAGTTCACAGAGACAGGAGAAAACGGTGTCACATTAACCCTGATCTCAGCCTCAAACTCCTGAGTGGAGGTAATGGTGCTGGAGCAAAACAGTTCAAAATCACCCTGTGTATGACCTTCAGGAAGACAGAATTCATGTTGTGATGTTACACAGTCCAGGTTACCATGATCCGCATTTATGTTTTCATCTTGACAGATTAGCGTGAGTTCATGATCGGCATTCACCGTTTTCAGTTCATTATTAAACACAAGAGTAGCAGGGAAAACAGGATCACTAGTCATATCACACTTTAATTCATGATTCGCCAACTCTGCAATATCCTTGCTTACTGTGGCTTCAGAGGGCCCTGGAGGTGAGAAAACACAGTTCTTGAGGTCAGGCTCAGAAACAGATAGCTCAGACTTGGATGGAATCTCAGACATGGTAAAAGACACAAAAGGAAACTCCTTCACCCCCATTACTCACACTATTAACATGAGAATCAGTGGAAGTCTCTTTCAGTCTATGTGTAGATTTTGTGGTCCCTGCAGGATTGAGTGAAGCAGTCGTGATCGACTGAGAAGGACTGTCTCTAGCCTGTGGCTTGGTGAATAGCTCATTGCTAGCCATATCACCGGCTAAGTCTGTAGTTACTTCACATGCCGTCTGCTCAGAGGAACTTGGGGTGACAGAACTGGTTCACTCACCTCCGAGCGTCGGGTGATGCGGTGGCGACGCGAACGCCGTTTCTTCTTGGCCGTGGGCCCCGTTAACGTGGAAAGTGGAACCTCCTGCGGCGTCGCAGAGGCTGAGGAGGCGAGTGTTGGGAGCTCCTGGCAACTCCGGGGGCCCCCAAAGGCCAGGCGTGTCCCGCGGAAAATCTCACCATAGTGACTCAAACACTGGGGCGCTTGACCCAGGACCATGACAAAATGTGGATGGTATCAACGAGTAGCACAGGCCCTTGTGTAATGTGGATGGCCTCATCCAGCAACACCAAAGGCCCTGGTGAAATGTGGTTGTTTTCGGCCAGCAACACAGGCCCTTGGGTAATTTGGATGGCTAGCAGCACAGGCCCTGGTCTGGTGACGATGGCCTCAGCCAGGAATCACTGGCCCTGGTGTATTTTCGATGGCATCAGCAAGCAGCACAAACCCTGGTCTAGTGAAGATGGCCTCACAGGGAGCACTGGCCCTGGTGTATTGTGGATGGCATCAGCCATTAAAACACAGGCCCTCGTGAAATATAGGTGGCCTCAGCCAGCAGCACAAGGACCTACTGCAATGTGAATGGCCTCAGCCAGCAACACAGTCCCTGGTGTAATGTTAATGTCCTCATCCAACCCCATGGCCCCGGTGAAATGTGGATGGCCTCAGCCAGCAGCACAGGACCTGGTGTAATGTGGATGAGATAATCTAATAACACTGGCCCTTGTGAAATATGGATGGTATTGGTAAGCACCACACACCCTGGTGTAATGTGGATGGCCTTAGCGTACACCACTGGCCCTTGTGTAATGTGCATGATATCTGCAAGCATCACAGGCCCTAATGTGGATGGCATCAACGAGCATCAAAGGCCCTGGTGGGGTAAAGATGGCCTCACAGGAAGCACAGGCCCTGGTAGAATGTGGATGGTAGAAGCCGACAACACTGCCCCTGGTGTAATGTGGATGGCCTCAGCAAAAAACACTGGACTTGGTGAAATGTGGATGGTATTGGCCAGCACCACAGGCCCTTCTGTAATGTAGATGGTATCAGCCAGTAGCACATGCCCTTGAGTATTGTGAATGGCATCAGCCAGCAACACAGGCCCTTGGGTAATGTGGAAGGCTAGCAGCACTGTCCCTGGTGTAATGTGTATTTCCTCAGCCAACAACACTGGCCCTCTTTAAATGTGGATGGTATTGGCCAACACCACAGGCCCTGGCGTAATGTGAATGTCCTCAGCCAACACCACTGGCCCTGGTGTAATTGGGATGGCATCAGCCAGTAGCACAGGCCCTTGTGTATTGTGGATCACATCAGTCAGCAACACAAGCCCTGGTGAAATGTGGATGGTTTCGGACTGCACCACAGGCCCTGGTTTAATGTGGATGGCATCAACGAGTAGCACAGGCCCTTGTGTAATGTGGATCACATCAGCCAGCAACACAGGCTCTGGTGAAATGTAGATGACCTCAGACAGCAGCGCAGGCCCTGCTGTCGTGAAGTTGGCCTAGGGAGCACTAGCCCTGGTGCAATGTGGATGGCCTAAGCCAGCAATACAGGCCCTGGTGTGGTGACGATAGCCTCACAGGGAGCACATGCCGTGGTATAATGTGGATGGCCTCATCTACCAACACTGGCCCAGGTGAAATGTAGTTGGCCTCAGCCATGACCACAAGCCCTGGTGAAATGTAAATGTCCTCAGCCAGTAGCACAAGCCCTGTTGTAATGTGGATGGCCTCATCTAACAACACTGTCCCTGGTGAAATATGGATTGTATTGGACAACACCACACACCCTGGTGTAATGTGAATGGCCATAGCCAACACCACTTGATCTGGTGAAATGTGAATGAAATGGTTCAGCACCACATGCCCAGGTGTAATGTGAATGTCCTCAACCAACACCACTGGTTCTGGTGTAATATGGATGGCATCAGCAAAGGCACAGGCCCTGGTAAAATGTGGATGGTATCAGCCAGCAGCACAGGCCCTTGTGTATTGTGGATGGCATCAGCCAGTAGCACAGGCCCTGGTGTAATGTGGATGGTAGAAGCCAAAAACATTTGTCTTGGTGAAATGTGGATGGTATTTGCCAGCACCAAAGTCCCTGGAGTAATGTGGATGGCCTCAGCCAACAGTACAGGCCCTGTTGGGTTGAAGATGGCCTCAAAGGAAACACTGTCCCTGGTGTAAAGTGTATGGCCTCAGCCAACAACAGTGGCCCTGGTGAAATGTGGATGGTGTTGGCCAGCACCACAGGCCCTGGTGTAATGTGAATGTCTTCAGCCAGTAGCACAGGCCTTTGTGGATCGCATCAGACAGCAACACAAACCGTGGTGAAATGTGGATGGTATTGGTCAGCACCGCACACCCTGGCGTAATGTAAATATCCTCAGCCAACACCACTGGCCCTGGTGTAATTGGGGTGGCATCAGCCAGTAGCACAGGCCCTTGTGTATTGTGGATGGCATCAGCCAGTAGCAGAGGCCCTGGTGTAATGTGGATGGCATCAACAAGCAGCAGAGGCCTTGGTCGGGTGAAGATGGCCTCACAGGAAGCACCGTCCCTGGTGTTATGTGGATGGTAGAAGCCAACAACATTTGCCCTGGTGAAATGTGGATGGATATTGGCCAGCACCAAAGTCAGTGGAGTAATGTGGATGGCCTCAGCCAACAGTACAGGCCTTGTTGTGTTGAAGATGGCCTCACAGGAAGCACTGTCCGTGATGTAAAGTGTATGGCATCAGCCAATAACAGTGGTCCTGGTGAAATGTGGATGGTATTGGTCAGCACCGCACACCCTGGCGTAATGTAAATATCCTCAGCCAACACCACTGGCCCTGGTGTAATTGGGGTGGCATCAGCCAGTAGCACAGGCCCTTGTGTATTGTGGATGGCATCAGCCAGTAGCAGAGGCCCTGGTGTAATGTGGATGGCATCAACAAGCAGCAGAGGCCCTGGTCGGGTGAAGATGGCCTCACAGGAAGCACCGTCCCTGGTGTTACGTGGATGGTAGAAGCCAACAACATTTGCCCTGGTGAAATGTGGATGGATATTGGCCAGCACCAAAGTCAGTGGAGTAATGTGGATGGCCTCAGCCAACAGTACAGGCCTTGTTGTGTTGAAGATGGCCTCACAGGAAGCACTGTCCGTGATGTAAAGTGTATGGCATCAGCCAATAACAGTGGTCCTGGTGAAATGTGGATGGTATTGGCCAGCACCACAGGCCCTGGTGTAATGTGAATGTCTTCAGCCAGTAGCACAGGCCTTTGTGTATTCTGGATCGCATCAGACAGCAACACAAACCGTGGTGAAATGTGGATGGTATTGGTCAGCACCGCACACCCTGGTGTAATGTGAATAGCCTTAGCAAACAGCACTGGCCCTGGTGAAATGTGCATGATATTGGTCAGCACCACAGGCCCAGGTGTAATATGGATGGCCTCATCCAACAGTACAGGCCCTGGTGTGGTGAAGATGGCCTCAAAGGAAGCACTGTCCCTGGTGTAATGTGGATGTCCTCATCCAACAGTACAGGCCCAGGTGTGGTGAAGATGTTCTCACAGGAAGCACTGTCCCTGTTGTAATGTGGATGTCCTCATCCATCAGTACAGGCCCTGGTGTGGTGAAGATGGCCTCACAGGAAGCACTGTCACTGGTGTAAAGTGTATGGCCTCAGCCAACAACAGTGGCCCTGATGAAAATGTGGATGGTATTGGCCAGCACCACGGGCCCTGGTGTGGTGATGAATGAATCAAAGGAAGCACTGGCAGTGGTGTAATGTGGATGGCCTCAGCCAACAACACTGTCCCTGGTGAAATGTGGATGGTATTGGCCAGCACCACAGGCCCTGGTGTAATGTGGATGGCCTCATCCAGCACCACATACCCTGGTGTGGTGAAGATGGGCTCACAGGAAGCACTGGTAGTGGTGTAATGTGGTTGGCATCAGCAAGTAGCACAGGCCCTGGTGTGGTGATGATGGCCTCACAGGAAGAACTGTCACTGTTGTAATGTGGATTTCCTCATCCAACAGTACAGGCCCCTGTGTGGTGAAGATGGCCTCACAAGAAGCACTGTCCCTGGTGTAAAGTGTATGGCCTCAGCCAACAACAGTGGCCCTGGTGAAAATGTGGATGGTATTGGCCAGCACCACGGGCCCTGGTGTGGTGATGAATGAATCAAAGGAAGCACTGGCAGTGGTGTAATGTGGATGGCCTCAGCCAACAACACTGTCCCTCGTGAAATGTGGATGGTATTGGCCAGCACCACAGGCCCCGGTGTAATGTGGATGGCCTCATCCAGCACCACATACCCTGGTGTGGTGAAGATGGGCTCACAGGAAGCACTGGTAGTGGTGTAATGTGGTTGGCATCAGCAAGTAGCACAGGCCCTGGTGTGGTGATGATGGCCTCACAGGAAGAACTGTCCCTGTTGTAATGTGGATTTCCTCATCCAACAGTACAGGCCCCTGTGTGGTGAAGATGGCCTCACAAGAAGCACTGTCCCTGGTGTAAAGTGTATGGCCTCAGCCAACAACAGTGGCACGGGTGAAATGTGGATGGTATTGGCCAGCACCACAGGCCCTGGTGTAATGTGAATTTCTTCAGCCAGTAGCACAGGCCTTTGTGTATTGTGGATTGCATCAGAAAGCAACACAATCCGTGGTGAAATGTGGATGGTATTGGTCAGCACCACACACCCTGGTGTTATGTGAATATCCTTAGCCAACAACACTGGCCCTGGTGAAATGTGGATGGCATCAACGAGCAGAAGAGGCCCTGTTTGGGTGAAGATGGCCTCAAGGGAAGCACTGTCCCTGGTGTAATGTGGATGGCCTCAGCTAAGAACAGTGGCCCTGGTGAAATGTGGATGGTATTGGCCAGCACCACAGGCCCTGGTGTAATGTGGATGGCCTCATCCAACAGTACAGGCCCTGGTGTGGTGAAGATGGCCTCACAGGAAGCACTGTCCCTGGTGTAAAGTGTATGGCCTTAGCCAACAACAGTGGCCCTGGTGAAATGTGGATGGTATTGGCCAGCACCACAGGCCCTGGTGTGGTGATGATGGAACCACAGGAAGCACTGTCCCTGGTGTTTATTCCTATTTATTCTATTTATCCCCTTCGTATATTTTATTTATATTGTCTCTGTATTTACATATATGTGTATATATATATATATATATATATATATATTTAATATTCTGTAACTCTGTAAGTTCTGTCGGTGCTGTGCTTTTTTGGAAATCGAATTTCCCAGAGGAACCCACCGAGGGATTAATAAAGTTCTATCTAATCTAATCTAATCTAACAACACTGGCCCTGGTGAAGTGTGAATGTCCTCAGCCAAAACCACTGGCCCTGGTGTAATGTGGATGGCATCAGCCAGTAGCACAGGCCCTGGTGTAATGTGGATGGCATCAACCAGCAGCAGAGGCCCTGGTCGGGTGAAGATGGCCTCACAGGAAGCACCATCCCCTGTGTTATGTGGATCGCCTCAGCCAACAGTACAGGCCCTGTTGCGTTGAAGATGGCCTCACAGGAAGCACTGTCCGTGATGTAAATTGTATGGCCTCAGCCAACAACAGTGGTCCTGGTGAAATGTGGATGGTATTGGCCAGCACCACAGGCCCTGGTGTAATGTGAATGTCTTCAGCCAGTAGCACAGGCCTTTGTGTATTGTGGATCGCAGACAGCAACATGTGGATGGCCTCAGCCAACAACAGTGATCCTGGTGAAATATGGATGGTATTGGTCAGCACCACACACCCTGGTGTAATGTGAATGGCCTTAGCCAGTAGCACAGGTCCTTGGGTATTGTGGATCTCATCAGCCAGCAACTTAGGCCCTGGTGAAATGAGGATGGCCTCAGCCAGCAAATCAGGCCCTGGTGTGGTGAGTATGGCCTCACAGGGAGCAGTGGCCCTGTTGCAATGTGGATGGCATCATCCAGTAGCACAGGCCTTTTTATATTGTGGATGGGATCAGCCACCAACACAGGCCCTGGTGAAATGTAGTTGACCTCAGCTATCACCACTGGCCCTGGTGAAATGTAAATGTCCTCACGCAGTAGGACAGGACCGTTATGTATTGTGGATGGCATCATTCAGGAGCACAGGCCCAGGTGTAATGTGCATGGCATCAACGAGCAGCAGATGCCCTTGTCGGGTGAAGATGGCCTCACAGGAAGCACTGTCCCTTGTGTAATGTGGATAGTAGAAGCCAACAACATTTGCCGTGGTGAAATGTGGATGGTATTGGCCAGCACCACAGGCCCTGTTGTAATGTGGATGGCCTCGTCCAGCACCACACGCCCTGGTGTGGGGATGATGGCCTCAGCCAAAAGCATTGACCCTGGTGTAAAATTAATGGCCTTAGCCACCACCACTGGCCCTGGTGAAATGTGCATGATATTGGTCAGCACCACAGGCCCAGGTGTAATGTGGATGGCATCAACGAGCAGCAGAGGCCCTGGTTGGGTGAAGATGGCCTCAAGGGAAGCACTGTCCCTGGTGTTATGTGGATGGTAGAAGCCAACAACAGTGTCCCTGGTGAAATGTGGATGGTATTGGCCAGCACCACAGTCCCTGGAGTAATGTGGATGGCCTCAGCCAACAGTACAGGCCCTTTTGTGTTGAAGATGGCCTCACAGGAAGCACTGTCTGTGATGTAAAGTGTATGGCCTCAGCCAACAACAGTGGTCCTGGTGAAATGTGGATGGTATTGGCTAGCACCACAGGCCCTGGCGTAATGTTAATGTCTTCAGCCAGTAGCACAGGCCTTTGTGTATTGTGGATCGCATCAGACAGCAACACAAACCGTGGTGAAATGTGGATGGTATTGGTCAGCACCACACACCCTGGTGTAATGTGAATGGCCATAGCCAACACCACTTGATCTGGTGAAATGTGGATGATATCGTTCCGCACCACAGGCCCAGGTGTAATGTGAATGTCCTCAGCCAAAACCACAGGCCCTGGTGTAATGTGGATGGCATTAGCCAGTAGCACAATCCCTGGTGTAAAGTGTATGGCCTCAGCCAACAACAGTGGCCCTAGTGAAATGTGGATGGTATTGGCCAGCACCACAGGCCCTGGTGTAATGTGGATGGCCTCATCCAGCACCACACGCCCTGGTGTGGTGATGATGGCCTCAGCCAAAAGCACTGTCCCTGGTGTTATGTGTTAGGCCTCACCCAACAACAGTGGCCCTGGTGAAATATGGATCGTATTGGTCAGCACCACACACCCTGGTTTACTGTGAATGGCCTTAGCCAGTAGCACTGGCCCTGGTGTAATGTGGATGGAATCAGCCAGTAGCACAGTCCTTTGTATGTTGTGGATGGCATCAGCCACCAACACAGGACCTGGTGAAATGTAGTTGGCCTCTGCCATGAACACAGGCCCCGGTTAAATGTAGATGGCCTTAGTCGGGAACATACGCCCTGGCGAAATGTGGATGGCCTTAGCCGACACCAATGGCCCTGGTGAAATGTGGATGGTATCGGCAAGCAGCACAGGCCCTGGTGTAATCTGGATGGCCTCAGCCAACAGCACATTCCCTGGTGTAATGTGGAAGGCCTTAGCCAACACCAGTGTCCCTGGTGAAATATGGATGGTATCGGCAAGCACCACAGGCCCTGGTGAAATGTGGAGTGCCTTAGCCAACAGCACAGGCCCAAGTGTGGTTAACATGGCCTCACAGGAAGCACTGTCCCTGGTGTAATGTGGATGGTACTGGCCAGAACCAAAGGCCCTGGTGTATTGTGCATGTCCTCAGCCAACACCACTGGCCCTGGTGTAATAGGTATGGCATCAGCCAGTAGCACAGGCCCTGTTGTAATGTGGATGGCCTCAGCCAGTGACACAGGCCTTGGTGTAATGTGGATGGCATCAGCCAGCAATGCAGGCTCTCGTCAAATGTGAATGGCTTCAGACAGCAGCGCAGGCCCTGCTGTCGTGATGTTGGCCTCACAGGGAGCACTAGCCCTGATGTTATGTGGATGGCCTCAGCCAGCAATACAGGCCCTGTTCTGGTAAAGTTGGCCTCAGGCAGAAACACAGTTAGTTTTGTGGTGAAGATGGCCTCTCAGGGAGCACTGACCCCGGTGTAATGTGGATGGAATCAGCCAGTAGCACAAGCCCTTGTGTATTGTGGATGGCATCAGCCAGTAGCACAGGTCTTTGTGTATTGTGGATGGTATGAGCCACCACACAGAACCTTGTGTAATGTGGTTTCCCTCAGCCAGTAACACTGGCTCTGGTGAAAAGTGGATGGTAATGGCCAGCAACACAGACCCTGGTGTAATGTGGATGGCCTTAGCCAACACCACTGGCCCTGGTGAAATGTGGATGGTATCTGAAAGCACCAAATTCCTTGCTGTAATGTGGAAAGCCTCAACCAGCAAGACACGCCCTGGTGAAATCTAGATGGCCTCAGCCAGCAACACACGCCCTGGTGAAATTTAGCTGGCCTCAGTCAGTAACACAGGCCCTGGTAAAATTTGGATTGCATCAACCAGCAACACAGGCCCTGGTGAAATGTGGATGGTATTGGCCAGCACCAAAGGCCCTGGTGTAATGTAGATGGCATCAGCCAGCAACACATGCCCTGGTGAAATTTAAATGGCCTCAGCCAGCAACTCAGGCCCTGGTGAAATGTAGATGGCCTCAGCCAGCAACGCAGGCTCTGTTCAAATTTAGATGGCCTCAGACAGCAGCACAGGCCCTGCTGTCGTGAAGATGGCCTCACAGTGAGCATTAGCCCTGGTGCAATGTGGATGGCCTCAGCCAGCAATAAAGGCCCTGGTGTGGTGATGATGGCCTCACAGGGAGCACATGACCTGGTATAATGAGGATGGCATCAGCCAATAGCACAGGCCCTGGTCTGGTAAATAATGATCAAGGCAGAATCAAAGTTTTGATGTGGTGAAGATGGCCTCAAACGGAGCACTGACCCTGGTGTAATGTTGATGGAATCAGCCAGTAGCACAGGCCTTTGTGTATTGTGGATGGCATCAGCCACCAACACAGGACCTGGTGAAATGTAGTTGGCCTCAGCCATGAACACAGGCCCCGGTTAAATGTAGATGGCCTTAATTCAATTCAATTCAATTCAATTTTATTTATATAGCGCCAAATCACAACAAAAGTCGCCTCAAGGCGCTTCATAGATACAGAGAAAAACCCAACAATCATATGACCCCCTATGAGCAAGCACTTTGGCGACAGTGGGAAGGAAAAACTCCCTTTTAACAGGAAGAAACCTCCGGCAGAACCAGGCTCAGGGAGGGGCGGCCATCTGCTGCGACCGGTTGGGGTGAGAGAAGGAAGACAGGATAAAGACATGCTGTGGAAGAGAGACAGAGGTTAATAACAGATATGATTCAATGCAGAGAGGTCTATTAATACATAGTGAGTGAGAAAGGTGACTGGAAAGGCAAAACTCAATGCATCATGGGAATCCCCCGGCAGCCTACATCTATTGCAGCATAACAAAGGGAGGATTCAGGGTCACCTGGTCCAGCCCTAACTATATGCTTTAGAAAAAAGGAAAGTTTTAAGCCTAATCTTAAAAGTAGAGATAGTGTCTGTCTCCCGAATCCAAACTGGAAGCTGGTTCCACAGAAGAGGGGCCTGAAAACTGAAGGCTCTCCCTCCCATTCTACTTTTAAATACTCTAGGAACAACAAGTAGGCCTGCAGAGCGAGAGCGGAGCGCTCTAATAGGGTGATATGGTACTACAAGGTCATTAAGATAAGATGGGGCCTGATTATTTAAGACCTTGTATGTGAGGAGCAGGATTTTGAATTCAATTCTGGATTTAACAGGAAGCCAATGAAGGGAAGCCAAAACAGGAGAAATATGCTCTCTCTTTCTAGTCCCTGTCAGGACTCTTGCTGCAGCATTTTGGATTAACTGAAGGCTTTTCAGTGAGTTTTTTGGACATCCTGATAATAATGAATTACAGTAGTCCAGCCTGGAAGTAATAAATGCATGAACTAGTTTTTCAGCGTCACTCTGAGACAGGATATTTCTAATTTTAGAGATGTTGCGCAAATGGAAGAAAGCAGTCTTACATATTTGTTTAATATGTGCGTTGAAGGACATGTCCTGGTCAAAAATGACTCCAAGGTTCCTCACCGCGTTACTGGAGGCCAAGGTAATGCCATCCAGAGTAAGAATCTGATTAGATACCATATTTCTAAGATTTTCAGGGCCGAGTACAATAACCTCAGTTTTATCTGAATTAAGAAGCAGAAAGTTAGCGGCCATCCAGGTCTTTATGTCTTTAAGACATTCCTGCAGTTTAACTAATTGGTGTGTGTTATCTGGCTTCATGGACAGATAGAGCTGGGTGTCATCTGCATAGCAGTGAAAATGTATGCTATGTCTTCTAATGATACTGCCTAAGGGAAGCATGTATAATGTAAACAGAATTGGTCCTAGCACTGAACCCTGTGGAACTCCATAATTAACCTCAGTGTGTGAAGAGGACTCTCCATTTACATGCACGAATTGGAGTCTATTAGATAGATATGATACAAACCACTGCAGCGCAGTACTTGTAATACCTACAGCATGTTCTAATCGCTCTAATAGGATATTATGATCAACAGTATCGAACGCTGCACTGAGGTCTAGCAGGACAAGCACAGAGATGAGTCCACTGTCAGAGGCCATAAGAAGATCATTTGTAACCTTCACTAAAGCTGTTTCTGTGCTGTGCTGAGCTCTGAAACCTGACTGAAACTCTTAGTCGGGAACATACGCCCTGGCGAAATGTGGATGGCCTTAGCCGGCACCAATGGCCCTGGTGAAATGTGGATGGTATCGGCAAGCAGCAAAGGCCCTGTTGTAATCTGGATGGCCTCAGCCAACAGCACATTCCCTGGTGTAATGTGGAAGGCCTTAGCCAACACCAGTGTCCCTGGTGAAATATGGATGGTATCGGCAAGCACCACAGACCCTGGTGAAATGTGGAGGGCCTTAGCCAACAGCACAGGCCCAAGTGTGGTTAACATGGCCTCACAGGAAGCACTGTCCCTGGTGTAATGTGGATGGTACTGGCCAGCACCAAAGGCCCTGGTGTATTGTGCATGTCCTCAGCCAACACCACTGGCCCTGGTGTAATGGGGATGGCATCAGTAAGTAGCACAGGTCTTTGTGTATTGTGGATGGCATCAGCCACCAACAAAGGACCTGGTGAAATGTAGTTGGCCTCAGCCTTGAACACAGGCCCTCGTGAAATGTAAATGGCGTCAGCCGTCAACATACTCACTGGTGAAATTTGGTTAGCCTCAGCCATTAGCACAGGGCCTGTTGTATTGTGGATGGCCTCATCTAACAACACTGGCCCTGGTGAAATGTGGATGGTAATGTCCAGTACCACAGACCCTGGTGTAATGTCGATGGCCTTAGCCAACAACATTTGCCCTGGTGAAATGTGGATGGTATCGGCAAGCACCACAGGCCCTCGTGAAATGATGATGGTATTGGCCAACACCACAGGCCCTGATGTAATGTGGATGGCATCAGCCAGCAGCAAAGGACCGGGTGTAATGTGGATGGCCTCATCTAACAACACTGGCCCTGGTGAAATGTGGATGGTAATGGCCAGTACCACAGACCCTGGTGTAATGTGGATGGCCTTAGCCAACACCACTGGCCCTAGTGTGGTGAAGATGGCCACACAGGAAGCACTGTCCCTGGTGTAATGTGGATGGTATTGGCCAGCACCACAGGCCCTGGTCTGGTGAAGATGGACTCACAGGAATCACTGGCCCTGCTGCAAATTGGATGGCATCAGCCAGCAACACAGGCCCTTGTGTATTGTGGATATCTCAGCCACCAACACAAGCTCTGTTTAAATGTAGTTGGCCTCAGCCATGAACACAGGCCCTGGTGAAATGTAGATGGCCTAAGCCGGCAACATACTCCCTGGTGAAATGTCGTTAGCCTCAGCCAGTAGCACAAGCCCTGGTGAAAAATAGATGGCCTCAGACAGTAGCACAGTCCCTGGTGTGCTGAAGATGGCCTCACAGGGAGTACAGGCACTGGTGCAATGTGAATGGCCTCAGCCACAAAACAGGCCCTGGTGTAATGTGAATGTCGTCATCCAACACCACTGGCCCCGGTGCAATGTGGATGGCATCAGCCAGTAGCAGAGGCCCTTGTGTATTGTGGATGGCAACAGCCAGCAACACACTCCGTGTGTTTTGTGGATGTCAACAGCCAGCAACACACTCCCTTGTGTATTGTGGATGGGCTAAGCCAGCAACTCAGGCCCTGGTGAAATTTGGATGGTATAGGCCAGCACCAAAGGCCCTGGTGAAATGTAGATGTCCTCAGCCGGCAACATACGCCCTGGTTAAATGTAGTTGGCCTCAGCCAGTAGCAGAGGCTTTATTGAAATGTGGATGGCCTCATCTAACAACACTGGCCCTGGTGAAATGTGGACGGTATTGGCCAGCACCACAGGCCCTGGTCTGGTGAAGATGGACTCACGGGAATCTCTGGCCCTGCTGCAAATTGGATGGAATCAGCCAACACCAATGGCCCTCGTGTAATGGGGATGCCATCAGCCAGTATCACAGGCCATTGTGTATTGTGGATCACATCAGCCAGCAACACAGGCCCTGGTGAAATGTGGATGATTTCAGCCAGCACCACAGGCCCTGGTTTAATGTGGATGGCATTAACTAGTAGCAAAGGCTCTGGTGTAATGTGGATCGCATCAGCCAGCAACACAGGCTCTGGTGAAATGTAGATGACCTCAGACAGCAGCGCAGACAGCAGGCCTCACACTGAGCACTAGCCCTGGTGCAATGTGGATGGCCTAAGCCAGCAATACAGTTCCTGTTGTAATGTGGATGACCTCATCTAACAACACTGGCCCTGGTGAAATGTGGATGTAATGGACAGCACCACTGTCCCCTGTGTAATGTGGATGGCCTCGGCAATCAACACTGGCCCTGGTGAAATGTTAATGGTATTGGCCAACACCACAGGCACTGCTGTAATGTAGATGGTTTCGGCCAGCAACACATTCCCGTGGGTAATGTGGATGACGAGTAGCAAAGGCCCTTGTGTAATGTGGATGGTATCAGCCAGCAGCACAGGCCCTGGTCTGGTGAAGATGGACTCACAGGAATCACTTTTCCTGGTGTAATTTGGATGGCATCAGCCAGCAGCAAAGACCCTGGTCTGGTGAAGATGGCCTCAGCCAACAGCACAGGCCCTGGTGTTGTGAAGATGGCCTCACAGGGAGCTCTGGCCATGGTGAAATGTGGATGGCATCAGCGACTAGCAGAGGCCCTGGTGAATTGTGGATTCATCAGCCAGCAACACAGGCCCTGTTTAAATGTAGTTGGCCTCAGCTAACAACACAGGCCCTGGTGAAATGTAGATGGCCTCAGCCATGAACATACGCCTTTGTGAAATGTAGTTGGCCTCAGCCAGCAACACAGGCCCTGGTGAAATGTGAATGGCCTCAGCCAGAAACACAGGCCCTGGTGTAATGTGAATGTCCTCATCCATCACCACTGGCCCCGGTGCAATGTGGATGGCATCAGCCAGTAGCAGCGGCCCTTGTGTATTGTGGATGGCAACAGCCAGCAACACACTCCCGTGTATTTTGTGGATGGCAACAGCCAGCAACACAGGCCCTGGTGAAATGTAGATGGCCTCAGCCATGAACATACGCCTTTGTGAAATGTAGTTGGCCTCAGCCAGCAACACAGGCCCTGGTGAAATGTGGATGGTACTGGCCAGCACCAAAGGCCCTGGTGTATTGTGCATGTCCTCAGCCAACACCACTGGCCCTGGTGTAATGGGGATGGCATCAGCAAGTAGCACAAGTCTTTGTGTATTGTGGATGGCATCAGCCACCAACACAGGACCTGGTGAAATGTAGTTGGCCTCAGCCTTGAACGCAGGTCCTGTTGTAATGTGGATGGCCTCATCTAACAACACTGGCCCTGGTGAAATGTGGATGGTAATGTCCAGTACCACAGACCCTGGTGTAATGTCGATGGCCTTAGCCAACAACATTTGCCCTGGTGAAATGTGGATGGTATCGGCAAGCACCACAGGCCCTCGTGAAATGATGATGGTATTGGCCAGCACCACAGGCCCTGATGTAATGTGGATGGCATCAGCCAGCAGCACAGGCCCTGGTGTGTTGAAGATGGCCTCACAGGAAGAACAGGCCATGGTGAAATGTGGATTGCCTCTGCCAGCAGCACAGGACTTGGTGTAATGTGGATGGCCTCATCTAACAACACTGGCGGTGAAATGTGGATGGTAATGGCCAGTACCACAGACCCTGGTGTAATGTGGATGGCCTTAGCCCACACCACTGGCCCTAGTGTGGTTAAGATGGCCACACAGGAAGCACTGTCCCTGGTGTAATGTGGATGGTATTGGCCAGCACCACAGGCCCTGGTCTGGTGAAGATGGACTCACAGGAATCACTGGCCCTGCTGCAAATTGGATGGCATCAGCCAGCAACACAGGCCCTTGTGTATTGTGGATATCTCAGCCACCAACACAAGCTCTGTTTAAATGTAGTTGGCCTCAGCCATGAACACAGGCCCTGGTGAAATGTAGATGGCCTAAGCCGGCAACATACTCCCTGATGAAATGTTGCTAGCCTCAGCCAGTAGCACAGGCCCTGGTGAAATATAGATGGCCTCAGACAGCAGCACAGTCCCTGGTGTGCTGACGATGGCCTCACAGGGAGTACAGGCCCTGGTGCAATGTGAATGGCCTCAGCGACAACAAAGGCCCTGGTGTAATGTGAATGTCGTCATCCAACACCACTGGCCCCGGTGCAATGTGGATGGCATGAGCCAGTAGCAGAGGCCCTTGTGTATTGTGGATGTCAACAGCCAGCAACACACTCCCTTGTGTATTGTGGATGGGTTAAGCCAGCAACACAGGCCCTGGTGAAATGTAGATGTCCTCAGCCGGCAACATACGCCCTGGTTAAATGTAGTTGGCCTCAGCCAGTAGCAGAGGCTTTATTGAAATGTGGATGGCCTCATATAACAACACTGGCCCTGGTGAAATGTGGATGGTATTAGCCAGCACCACAGGCCCTGGTCTGGTGAAGATGGACTCACGGGAATCTCTGGCCCTGCTGCAAATTGGATGGAATCAGCCAACACCAATGTCCCTCGTGTAATGGGGATGCCATCAGCCAGTATCACAGGCCATTGTGTATTGTGGATCACATCAGCCAGCAACACAGGCCATGGTGAAATGTGGATGATTTCAGCCAGCACCACAGGCCCTGGTTTAATGTGGATGGCATTAACCAGTAGCACAGGCTCTGGTGTAATGTGGATCGCATCAGCCAGCAACACAGGCTCTGGTGAAATGTAGATGACCTCAGACAGCAGCGCAGGCCCTGCTGTCGTGATGTTGGCCTCACAGGGAGCACTAGCCCTGGTGCAATGTGGATGGCCAGCAATACAGTTCCTGTTGTAATGTGGATGACCTCATCTAACAACACTGGCCCTGGTGAAATGTGGATGGTAATATCCAGCACCACTGTCCCCTGTGTAATGTGGATGCCTCAGCAATCAACACTGGCCCTGGTGAAATGTTAATGGTATTGGCCAACACCACAGACACTGCTCTAATGTAGATGGTTTCAGCCAGCAACACATGCCCGTGGGTAATGTGGATGACGAGTAGCAAAGGCCCTTGTGTAATGTGGATGGTATCAGCCAGCAGCACAGGCCCTGGTCTGGTGAAGATGGACTCACAGGAATCACTTTTCCTGGTGTAATTTGGATGGCATCAGCCAGCAGCAAAGACCCTGGTCTGGTGAAGATGGCCTCAGCCAACAGCACAGGCCCTGGTGTTGTGAAGATGTCCTCACAGGGAGCTCTGGCCATGGTGAAATGTGGATGGCATCAGTGACTAGCAGAGGCCCTGGTGAATTGTGGATTCATCAGCCAGCAACACAGGCCCTGTTTAAATGTAGTTGGCCTCAGCTAACAACACAGGCCCAGGTGAAATGTAGATGGCCTCAGCCATGAACATACGCCTTTGTGAAATGTAGTTGGCCTCAGCCAGCAACACAGGCCCTGGTGAAATGTGAATGGCCTCAGCCAGCAACACAGGCCCTGGTGTAGTGTGAATGTCCTCATCCAACACCACTGGCCCTGGTGCAATGTGGATGGCATCAGCCAGTAGCAGCGGCCCTTGTGTATTGTGGATGGCAACAGCCAGCAACACACTCCCGTGTGTTTTGTGGATGGCAACAGCCAGCAACACACTCCCTTGTGTATTGTGGATGGGCTAAGCCAGCAACACAGGCCCTGGTGAAATGTGGATGGTATAGGCAAGCACCAAAGGCCCTGGTGAAATGTAGATGTCCTCAGCCGGCAACATACGCCCTGGTTAAATGTAGTTGGCCTCAGCCAGTAGCAGAGGCCTTATTGAAATGTGGATGGCCTCATCTAACAACACTGGCCCTGGTGAAATGTGGATGGTATTGGCCTGCACCACAGGGCCTGGTCTGGTGAAGATGGACTCACGGGAATCACTGGCCCTGCTGCAAATTGGATGGCATCAGCCAACACCACTGGCCCTCGTGTAATGGGGATGCCATCAGCCAGTAGCACAGGCCAATGTGTGTTGTGGATCACATCAGCCAGCAACACAGGCTCTGGTGTAATGTGGATGGCATCAGCCAGCAATGCAGGCTCTGGTCAAAAGTAGATGGCCTCAGACAGCAGCGCAGGCCCTGCTGTCGTGATGTTGGCCTCAAAGGGAGCACTAGCCCTGTTGTAATGTGGATGGCCTCAGCCAGCAATACAGGCCCTGGTCTGGTAAAGTTGGCCTCAGGCAGAAACACAGTTACTTTAGTGGTGAAGATGGCCTCACAGGGAGCACTGACCCCGGTGTAATGTGGATGTAATCAGCCAGTAGCAGAGGCCCTTGTGTATTGTGGATGGCATCAGCCAGTAGCACAGGTTTTTGTGTATTGTGGATGGTATGAGCCACCAACACAGAACCTGGTGAAATGTAGTTTGCCTCAGCCAGGAACACTGGCTCTGGTGAAATGTGGATGGTATCGGAAAGCACCAAAGGCCCTGCTGTAATGTGGAAAGCCTCAGCCAGCAACACATGCCCTGGTGAATTGTATATGGCCTCATCCAGCAACACACGCCCTGGTGAAATTTAGCTGGCCTCAGCCAGTAGCACAGGCCCTGGTTAAATTTGGATTGCATCAACCAGCAACACAGGCCCTGGTGAAATGTGGATGGTATTGGCCAGCACCAAAGGCCCTGGTGTAATGTAGATGGCCTGAGCCAGCAACGCAGGCTCTGGTCAAATTTAGATGGCCTCAGACAGCAGCACAGGCCCTGCTGTCGTGAGGATGGCCTCACAGTGAGCATTAGCCCTGGTGCAATGTGGATGGCCTCAGACAGCAGCAATAAAGGCCCTGGTGTGGTGAAGATGGCCTCACAGGGAGCACTGTCCCTGGTGTAATGTGGATGGAATCAGCCAATAGCACAGACCCTGGTCTGGTAAATAATGCCTAAGGCAGAAGCAAAGTTTTGGTGTGGTGAAGATGGCCACACAGGAAGCACTGTCCCTGGTGTAATGTGGATGGCATCAGCCAGCAATGCAGGCTCTGGTCATATGTAGATGGCCTCAGACAGCAGCGCAGGCCCTGCTGTCGTGATGTTGGCCTCACAGGGAGCACTAGCCCTGTTGTAATGTGGATGGCCTCAGCCAGCAATACAGGCCCTGGTCTGGTAAAGTTGGCGTCAGGCAGAAACACAGTTACTTTAGTGGTGAAGATGGCCTCACAAGGAGCACTGACCCCGGTGTAATGTGGATGGAATCAGCCAGTAGCACAAGCCCTTGTGTATTGTGGGTGGCATCAGCCAGTAGCACAGGTCTTTGTGTATTGTGGATGGTATGAGCCACCAACACAGAACCTGGTGAAATGTAGTTTGCCTCAGCCAGTAACACTGGCTCTGGTGAAATGTGGATGGTAATGGCCAGCACCACAAACCCTGGTGTAATGTGGATGGACTTAGCCAACACCACTGGCCCTGGTGAAATGTGGATGGTATCGGAAAGCACCATAGGCCCTGCTGTAATGTGGAAAGCCTCAGCCAGCAACACATGCCCTGGTGAAATGTAGATGGCCTCAGCCAGCAAAACACGCCCTGGTGAAATTTAGCTGGCCTCAGCCAGTAGCACAGGCCCTGGTTAAATTTGCATTGCATCAACTAGCAACACAGGCCCTCGTGAAATGTGGATGGTATTGGCCAGCACCAAAGGCCCTGGTGTAATGTGGATGGCCTTAGCCAACACCACTGGCCCTAGTGTGGTTAAGATGGCCACACAGGAAACACTGTCCCTGGTGTAATGTGGATGGTATTGGCCAGCACCACAGGCCCTGGTCTGGTGAAGATGCACTCACAGGAATCACTTTTCCTGGTGTAATTTGGATGGCATCAGCCAGCAGCAAAGACCCTGGTCTGGTGAAGATGGCCTCAGCCAACAGCACAGGCCGTGGTGTTGTGAAGATGGCCTCACAGGGAGCTCTGGCCATGGTGAAATGTGGATGGCATCAGCGACTAATAGAGGCAATGGTGTATTGTGGATTCATCAGCCAGCAACACAGGCCCTGTTAAAATGTAGTTGGCCTCAGCTAACAACACAGTCCCTGGTGAAATGTAGATGGCCTCAGCCATGAACATACGTCTTTGTGAAATGTAGTTGGCCTCAGCCAGCAACACAGGCCCTGGTGAAATGTAAATGGCCTCAGCCAGCAACACAGGCCCTAGTGTAATGTGGATGGCATCAGCCATCAATGCAGGCTCTGGTCAAATGTAGATGGCCTCAGTCAGCAGCGGAGGCCCTGCTGTCGTGATGTTGGCCTAACAGGGTGCACTAGGCCTGTTGTAATGTTAATGGCCTCAGCCAGCAATACATGCCCTGGTCTGGTAAAGTTGGCCTCAGATCAGAAACACCTGAGGTGTTTCTGACTTTTGTTATGAAGATTGCCTCACAGGGAGCACTGACCCCAGTGTAATGTGGATGGAATCAGCCAGTAGCACAAGCCCTTGTGTATTGTGGGTGGCATCAGCCAGTAGCACAGGTCTTTGTGTATTGTGGGTGGTAGGAGCCACCAACACAGAACCTGGTGAAATGTAGTTTGCCTCAGCCAGTAACACTGGCTCTGGTGAAATGTGGATGGTAATGGCCAGCACCAAAGACCCTGGTGTAATGTGGAAGGCCTTAGCCAACACCACTGGCCCTGGTGAAATGTGGATGGTAGCGGAAAGCACCAAAGGCCCTGCTGTAATGTGGAAAGCCTCAGCCAGCAACACACGCCCTGGTGAAATGTAGATGGCCTCAGCCAGTAGCACAGGCCCTGGTTAAATTTGGATTGCATCAACCAGCAACACAGGCCCTGGTGAGATGTGGATGGTATTGGCCAGCACCAAAGGCCCTGGTGAAATGTGGAGTGCCTTAGCTAACAGCACAGGCCCAAGTGTGGTTAACATGGCCTCACAGTAAGCACGGTCCCTGGTGTAATGTGGATGGTACTGGCCAGCATCAAAGGCCCTGGTGTATTGTGCATGTCCTCAGCGAACACCACTGCCCCTGGTGTATAATGGGGATGGCATCAGCAAGTAGCACAGGTCTTTGTGTATTGTGGATGGCATCAGCCACCAACACAGGACCTGGTGAAATGTAGTTTGCCTCAGCCAGTAACACTGGCCCTGGTAAAATGTAAATGGCCTCAGCCGGCAAGATACTCCCTGGTGAAATTTGGTTAGCCTCAGCCAGTAGCACAGGCCCTGTTGTAATGTGGATGGCCTCATCTAACAACACTGGCCCTGAAGAAATGTGGACGGTAATGTCCAGTACCACAGACCCGGGTGTAATGTGGATGGTCTTAGCCAACAACATTGGCCCTGGTGAAATGTGGATGGTATCGGCAAGTACCACAGGCCCTCGTGAAATGTGGATGGTATTGGCCAGGACCACAGGCCCTGATGTAATGTGGATGGCATCAGCCAGCAGCAGAGGCCCTTGTGTATTGTGGATGGCAACAGCCAGCAACACACTCCCGTGAGTTTTGTGGATGGCAAAAGCCAGCAACATACTGCCTTGTGTATTGAGGATGGGCTAAGCCAGCAACACAGGCCCTGGTGTAATGTGGATGGCATCATCAGCAATGCAGGCTCTGGTCAAATGTAGATGGCCTCAGGCAGCAGCGCAGGCCCTGCTGTTGTGATGTTGGCCTCACTAGCCCTGTTGTAATATGGATGGCCTCAGCCAGCAATACAGGCCCTGGTCTGGTAAAGTTGGCCTCAGGCAGAAACACAGTTACTTTTGTGGTGAAGATGGCCTCACAGAGAGCACTGACCCCGGTGTAATGTGGATGGAATCAGCCAGTAGCACAAGCTCTTGTGTATTGTGGATGGCATCAGCCAGTAGCACAGGTCTTTGTGTATTGTGGATGGTATGAGCCACCAACACAGAACCTGGTGAAATGTAGTTTGCCTCAGCCAGTACCACAAGCTCTGGTGAAATGTGGATGGTAATGGCCAGCACCACAGGCCCTGTTGTAATGTGGATGGCCTCATCTAACAACACTGGCCCTGGTGAAATGTGGATGGTAATATCCAGTACCACAGACCCTGGTGTAATGTGGATGGCCTTAGCCAACAACATTGGACCTGGTGAAATGTGGATGGTATCGGCAAGCACCACAGGCCCTGATGTAATGTGGATGGCATCAGCCAGCAACACATGCCCTGGTGAAATGTAGATGGCCTCATACAGCAACACACGCCCTGGTGAAATGTGGATGGTATTGGCCAGCACCAAAGGCCCTGGTGTAATGTAGATGGCCTCAGCCAGCAACGCAGGCTCTGGTCAAATTTATATGGCCTCAGACAGCAGCACAGGCCCTGCTGTCGTGAAGATGGCCTCACAGTGAGCATTAGCCCTGGTGCAATGTGGATGGCCTCAGACAGCAGCAATAAAGGCCCTGGTGTGGTGAAGATGGCCTCACATGGAGCACATGACCTGGTATAATGAGGATGGCATCAGCCAATAGCACAGGCCCTGGTCTGGTAAATAATGCCTAAGCCAGAAGCAAAGTTTTGGTGTGGTGAAGATGGCCTCACACGGAGCACTGACCCTGGTGTAATGTGGATGGAATCAGCCAGCAACACAGGCCCTGGTGTAATGTGGATGGCATCATCAGCAATGCGGGCTCTGGTCAAATGTAGATGGCCTCAGGCAGCAGCGCAGGCCCTGGGGTGTTGAAGATGGCCTCACAGGAAGAACAGGCCATGGTGTAATGTGGATTGCCTCTGACAGCAGCACAGGACCGGGTGTAATGTGGATGGCCTCATCTAACAACACTGGCCCTGGTGAAATGTGGATGGTAATGGCCAGTACCAAAGACCCTGGTGTAATGTGGATGGCCTTAGCCAACACCACTGGCCCTAGTGTGGTTAAGATGGCCACACAGGAAGCACTGTCCCTGGTGTAATGTGGATGGTATTGGCCAGCACCACAGGCCCTGGTCTGGTGAAGATGGACTCACAGGAAACACTGGCCCTGGTGTAATTTGGATGGCATCAGCCAGCAGCAAAGGCCCTGGTCTGGTGAAGATGGCCTCAGCCAACAGCACAGGCCGTGGTGTTGTGAAGATGGCCTCACAGGGAGCTCTGGCCATGGTGAAATGTAGATGGCCTCAGCCATGAACATACGTCTTTGTGAAATGTAGTTGGCCTCAGCCAGCAACACAGGCCCTGGTGAAATGTAAATGGCCTCAGCCAGCAACACAGGCCCAAGTGTAATGTGGATGGCATCAGCCATCAATGCAGGCTCTGGTCAAATGTAGATGGCCTCAGTCAGCAGCGGAGGCCCTGCTGTCGTGATGTTGGCCTAACAGGGTGCACTAGGCCTGTTGTAATGTGGATGGCCTCAGCAAGCAATACATGCCCTGGTCTGGTAAAGTTGGCCTCAGATCAGAAACACCTGAGGTGTTTCTGACTTTTGTTATGAAGATTGCCTCACAGGGAGCACTGACCCCGGTGTAATGTGGATGGAATCAGCCAGTAGCACAAGCCCTTGTGTATTGTGGATGGTAGGAGCCACCAACACAGAACCTGGTGAAATGTAGTTTGCCTCAGCCAGGAACACTGGCTCTGGTGAAATGTGGATGGTATCGGAAAGCACCAAAGGCCCTGCTGTAATGTGGAAAGCCTCAGCCAGCAACACATGCCCTGGTGCATTGTAGATGGCCTCATCCAGCAACACACGCCCTGGTGAAATTTAGCTGGCCTCAGCCAGTAGCACAGGCCCTGGTTAAATTTGGATTGCATCAACCAGCAACACAGGCCCTGGTGAAATGTGGATGGTATTGGCCAGCACCACAGGCCCTGGTGTAATGTAGATGGCCTGAGCCAGCAACGCAGGCTCTGGTCAAATTTAGATGGCCTCAGACAGCAGCACAGGCCCTGCTGTCGTGAAGATGGCCTCACAGTGAGCATTAGCCCTGGTGCAATGTGGATGGCCTCAGACAGCAGCAATAAAGGCCCTGGTGTGGTGAAGATGGCCTCACAGGGAGCACTGTCCCTGGTGTAATGTGGATGGAATCAGCCAATAGCACAGGCCCTGGTCTGGTAAATAATGCCTAAGGCAGAAGCAAAGTTTTGGTGTGGTGAAGATGGCCACACAGGAAGCACTGTCCCTGGTGTAATGTGGATGGCATCAGCCAGCAATGCAGGCTCTGGTCATATGTAGATGGCCTCAGACAGCAGCGCAGGCCCTGCTGTCGTGATGTTGGCCTCACAGGGAGCACTAGCCCTGTTGTAATGTGGATGGCCTCAGCCAGCAATACAGGCCCTGGTCTGGTAAAGTTGGCGTCAGGCAGAAACACAGTTACTTTAGTGGTGAAGATGGCCTCACAAGGAGCACTGACCCCGGTGTAATGTGGATGGAATCAGCCAGTAGCACAAGCCCTTGTGTATTGTGGGTGGCATCAGCCAGTAGCACAGGTCTTTGTGTATTGTGGATGGTATGAGCCACCAACACAGAACCTGGTGAAATGTAGTTTGCCTCAGCCAGTAACACTGGCTCTGGTGAAATGTGGATGGTAATGGCCAGCACCACACGCCCTGGTGTAATGTGGATGGCCTTAGCCAACACCACTGGCCCTGGTGAAATGTGGATGGTATCGGAAAGCACCATAGGCCCTGCTGTAATGTGGAAAGCCTCAGCCAGCAACACATGCCCTGGTGAAATGTAGATGGCCTCAGCCAGCAACACACGCCCTGGTGAAATTTAGCTGGCCTCAGCCAGTAGCACAGGCCCTGGTTAAATTTGGATTGCATCAACCAGCAACACAGGCCCTCGTGAAATGTGGATGGTATTGGCCAGCACCAAAGGCCCTGGTGTAATGTAGATGGCCTGAGCCAGCAGCACAGGCCCTGGTGTGTTGAAGATGGCCTCACGGGAAGAACAGGCCATGGTGTAATGTGGATTGCCTCTGACAGCAGCACAGGACCGGGTGTAATGTGGATGGCCTCATCTAACAACACTGGCCCTGGTGAAATGTGGATGGTAATGGCCACTACCAAAGACCCTGGTGTAATGTGGATAGCCTTAGCCAACACCACTGGCCCTAGTGTGGTTAAGATGGCCACACAGGAAACACTGTCCCTGGTGTAATGTGGATGGTATTGGCCAGCACCACAGGCCCTGGTCTGGTGAAGATGGACTCACAGGAATCACTTTTCCTGGTGTAATTTGGATGGCATCAGCCAGCAGCAAAGACCCTGGTCTGGTGAAGATGGCCTCAGCCAACAGCACAGGCCGTGGTGTTGTGAAGATGGCCTCACAGGGAGCTCTGGCCATGGTGAAATGTGGATGGCATCAGCGACTAATAGAGGCAATGGTGTATTGTGGATTCATCAGCCAGCAACACAGGCCCTGTTAAAATGTAGTTGGCCTCAGCTAACAACACAGTCCCTGGTGAAATGTAGATGGCCTCAGCCATGAACATACGTCTTTGTGAAATGTAGTTGGCCTCAGCCAGCAACACAGGCCCTGGTGAAATGTAAATGGCCTCAGCCAGCAACACTGGCTCTGGTGAAATGTGGATGGTAATGGCCAGCACCAAAGACCCTGGTGTAATGTGGAAGGCCTTAGCCAACACCACTGGCCCTGGTGAAATGTGGATGGTATCGGAAAGCACCAAAGGCCCTGCTGTAATGTGGAAAGCCTCAGCCAGCAACACACGCCCTGGTGAAATGTAGATGGCCTCAGCCAGTAGCACAGGCCCTGGTTAAATTTGGATTGCATCAACCAGCAACACAGGCCCTGGTGAGATGTGGATGGTATTGGCCAGCACCAAAGGCCCTGGTGAAATGTGGAGTGCCTTAGCTAACAGCACAGGCCCAAGTGTGGTTAACATGGCCTCACAGTAAGCACGGTCCCTGGTGTAATGTGGATGGTACTGGCCAGCATCAAAGGCCCTGGTGTATTGTGCATGTCCTCAGCGAACACCACTGGCCCTGGTGTATAATGGGGATGGCATCAGCAAGTAGCACAGGTCTTTGTGTATTGTGGATGGCATCAGCCACCAACACAGGACCTGGTGAAATGTAGTTGGCCTCAGCCAGTAACACTGGCCCTGGTAAAATGTAAATGGCCTCAGCCGGCAAGATACTCCCTGGTGAAATTTGGTTAGCCTCAGCCAGTAGCACAGGCCCTGTTGTAATGTGGATGGCCTCATCTAACAACACTGGCCCTGAAGAAATGTGGACGGTAATGTCCAGTACCACAGACCCGGGTGTAATGTGGATGGTCTTAGCCAACAACATTGGCCCTGGTGAAATGTGGATGGTATCGGCAAGTACCACAGGCCCTCGTGAAATGTGGATGGTATTGGCCAGGACCACAGGCCCTGATGTAATGTGGATGGCATCAGCCAGCAGCAGAGGCCCTTGTGTATTGTGGATGGCAACAGCCAGCAACACACTCCCGTGAGTTTTGTGGATGGCAACAGCCAGCAACATACTGCCTTGTGTATTGAGGATGGGCTAAGCCAGCAACACAGGCCCTGGTGTAATGTGGATGGCATCATCAGCAATGCAGGCTCTGGTCAAATGTAGATGGCCTCAGGCAGCAGCGCAGGCCCTGCTGTTGTGATGTTGGCCTCACTAGCCCTGTTGTAATATGGATGGCCTCAGCCAGCAATACAGGCCCTGGTCTGGTAAAGTTGGCCTCAGGCAGAAACACAGTTACTTTTGTGGTGAAGATGGCCTCACAGAGAGCACTGACCCCGGTGTAATGTGGATGGAATCAGCCAGTAGCACAAGCTCTTGTGTATTGTGGATGGCATCAGCCAGTAGCACAGGTCTTTGTGTATTGTGGATGGTATGAGCCACCAACACAGAACCTGGTGAAATGTAGTTTGCCTCAGCCAGTACCACAAGCTCTGGTGAAATGTGGATGGTAATGGCCAGCACCACAGACCCTGGTGTAATGTGGATAGCCTCAGCCAGTAGCACAGGCCCTGTTGTAATGTGGATGGCCTCATCTAACAACACTGGCCCTGGTGAAATGTGGATGGTAATATCCAGCACCACAGACCCTGGTGTAATGTGGATGGCCTTAGCCAACAACATTGGCCCTGGTGAAATGTGGATGGTATCGGCAAGCACCACAGGCCCTGATGTAATGTGGATGGCATCAGCCAGCAACACATGCCCTGGTGAAATGTGGATGGTATTGGCCAGCACCAAAGGCCCTGGTGTAATGTAGATGGCCTCAGCCAGCAACGCAGGCTCTGGTCAAATTTATATGGCCTCAGACAGCAGCACAGGCCCTGCTGTCGTGAAGATGGCCTCACAGTGAGCATTAGCCCTGGTGCAATGTGGATGGCCTCAGACAGCAGCAATAAAGGCCCTGGTGTGGTGAAGATGGCCTCACAGGGAGCACATGACCTGGTATAATGAGGATGGCATCAGCCAATAGCACAGGCCCTGGTCTGGTAAATAATGCCTAAGCCAGAAGCAAAGTTTTGGTGTGGTGAAGATGGCCTCACACGGAGCACTGACCCTGGTGTAATGTGGATGGAATCAGCCAGTAGCACAGGCCTTTGTGTATTGTGGATGGCATCAGCCACCAACACAGGACCTGGTGAAATGTAGTTGGCCTCAGCCAACGAACACAGGCCCCGGTTAAATGTAGATGGCCTTAGTCGGGAACATACGCCCTGGCGAAATGTGGATGGCCTTAGCCGACACCAATGGCCCTGGTGAAATGTGGATGGTATCGGCCAACAGCACATTCACTGGTGTAATGTGGAAGGCCTCAGCCAACACCAGTGTCCCTGGTGAAATATGGATGGTATCGGCAAGCACCACAGGCCCTGGTGAAATGTGGAGTGCCTTAGCTAACAGCACAGGCCCAAGTGTGGTTAACATGGCCTCACAGGAAGCACTGTCCCTGGTGTAATGTGGATGGTACTGGCCAGCACCAAAGGCCCTGGTGTATTGTGCATGTCCTCAGCGAACACCACTGGCCCTGGTGTATTGTGGATGGCATCAGCCACCAACACAGGAAATGTAGTTGGCCTCAGCCTTGAACACAGGCCCTGGTGTAATGTGGATGGCCTTAGCCAACAACATTGGCCCTGGTGAAATGTGGATGGTATCGGCAAGTACCACAGGCCCTCGTGAAATGTGGATGGTATTGGCCAGGACCACAGGCCCTGATGTAATGTGGATGGCATCAGCCAGCAGCAGAGGCCCTTGTGTATTGTGGATGGCAACAGCCAGCAACACACTCCCGTGAGTTTTGTGGATGGCAACAGCCAGCAACACACTCCCGTGAGTTTTGTGGATGGCAACAGCCAGCAACACAGGCCCTGGTGTAATGTGGATGGCATCATCAGCAATGCAGGCTCTGGTCAAATGTAGATGGCCTCAGGCAGCAGCGCAGGCCCTGGGGTGTTGAAGATGGCCTCACAGGAAGAACAGGCCATGGTGTAATGTGGATTGCCTCTGACAGCAGCACAGGACCGGGTGTAATGTGGATGGCCTCATCTAACAACACTGGCCCTGGTGAAATGTGGATGGTAATGGCCAGTACCAAAGACCCTGGTGTAATGTGGATGGCCTTAGCCAACACCACTGGCCCTAGTGTGGTTAAGATGGCCACACAGGAAGCACTGTCCCTGGTGTAATGTGGATGGTATTGGCCAGCACCACAGGCCCTGGTCTGGTGAAGATGGACTCACAGGAAACACTGGCCCTGGTGTAATTTGGATGGCATCAGCCAGCAGCAAAGACCCTGGTCTGGTGAAGATGGCCTCAGCCAACAGCACAGGCCGTGGTGTTGTGAAGATGGCCTCACAGGGAGCTCTGGCCATGGTGAAATGTGGATGGCATCAGCGACTAATAGAGACAATGGTGTATTGTGGATTCATCAGCCAGCAACACAGGCCCTGTTTAAATGTAGTTGGCCTCAGCTAACAACACAGTCCCTGGTGAAATGTAGATGGCCTCAGCCATGAACATACGTCTTTGTGAAATGTAGTTGGCCTCAGCCAGCAACACAGGCCCTGGTGAAATGTAAATGGCCTCAGCCAGCAACACAGGCCCAAGTGTAATGTGGATGGCATCAGCCATCAATGCAGGCTCTGGTCAAATGTAGATGGCCTCAGTCAGCAGCGGAGGCCCTGCTGTCGTGATGTTGGCCTAACAGGGTGCACTAGGCCTGTTGTAATGTGGATGGCCTCAGCAAGCAATACATGCCCTGGTCTGGTAAAGTTGGCCTCAGATCAGAAACACCTGAGGTGTTTCTGACTTTTGTTATGAAGATTGCCTCACAGGGAGCACTGACCCCGGTGTAATGTGGATGGAATCAGCCAGTAGCACAAGCCCTTGTGTATTGTGGATGGTAGGAGCCACCAACACAGAACCTGGTGAAATGTAGTTTCCCTCAGCCAGTAACACTGGCTCTGGTGAAATGTGGAAGGCCTTAGCCAACACCACTGGCCCTGGTGAAATGTGGATGGTATCGGAAAGCACCAAAGGCCCTGCTGTAATGTGGAAAGCCTCAGCCAGCAACACACGCCCTGGTGAAATGTAGATGGCCTCAGCCAGTAGCACAGGCCCTGGTTAAATTTGGATTGCATCAACCAGCAACACAGGCCCTGGTGTTATGTGGATGGTATTGGCCAGCACCAAAGGCCCTGGTGAAATGTGGAGTGCCTTAGCTAACAGCACAGGCCCAAGTGTGGTTAACATGGCCTCACAGTAAGCACGGTCCCTGGTGTAATGTGGATGGTACTGGCCAGCACCAAAGGCCCTGGTGTATTGTGCATGTCCTCAGCGAACACCACTGGCCCTGGTGTATAATGGGGATGGCATCAGCAAGTAGCACAGGTCGTTGTTTATTGTGGATGGCATCAGCCACCAACACAGGACCTGGTGAAATGTAGTTTGCCTCAGCCAGTAACACTGGCCCTGGTTAAATTTGGATTGCATCAACCAGCAACACAGGCCCTGGTGTTATGTGGATGGTATTGGCCAGCACCAAAGGCCCTGGTGAAATGTGGAGTGCCTTAGCTAACAGCACAGGCCCAAGTGTGGTTAACATGGCCTGACAGTAAGCACGGTCCCTGGTGTAATGTGGATGGTACTGGCCAGCACCAAAGGCCCTGGTGTATTGTGCATGTCCTCAGCGAACACCACTGGCCCTGGTGTATAATGGGGATGGCATCAGCAAGTAGCACAGGTCGTTGTTTATTGTGGATGGCATCAGCCACCAACACAGGACCTGGTGAAATGTAGTTGGCCTCAGCCAGTAACACAGGCCCTGGTTAAATTTGGATTGCATCAACCAGCAACACAGGCCCTGGTGTTATGTGGATGGTATTGGCCAGCACCAAAGGCCCTGGTGAAATGTGGAGTGCCTTAGCTAACAGCACAGGCCCAAGTGTGGTTAACATGGCCTCACAGTAAGCACGGTCCCTGGTGTAATGTGGATGGTACTGGCCAGCACCAAAGGCCCTGGTGTATTGTGCATGTCCTCAGCGAACACCACTGGCCCTGGTGTATAATGGGGATGGCATCAGCAAGTAGCACAGGTCGTTGTTTATTGTGGATGGCATCAGCCACCAACACAGGACCTGGTGAAATGTAGTTGGCATCAGCCAGTAACACTGGCCCTGGTGAAATGTAAATGGCCTCAGCCGGCAAGATACTCCCTGGTGAAATGTAAATGGCCTCAGCCGGCAAGATACTCCCTGGTGAAATTTGGTTAGCCTCAGCCAGTAGCACAGGCCCTGTTGTAATGTGGATGGCCTCATCTAACAACACTGGCCCTGGAGAAATGTGGATGGTAATGTCCAGTACCACAGACCCTGGTGTAATGTGGATGGCCTTAGCCAACAACATTGGCCCTGGTGAAATGTGGATGGTATCGGCAAGCACCACAGGCCCTGATGTAATGTAGATGGCCTCAGCCAGCAACACACGCCCTGGTGAAATTTAGCTGGCCTCAGCCAGTAGCACAGGCCCTGGTCAAATTTGGATTGCATCAACCAGCAACACAGGCCCTGGTGAAATGTGGATGGTATTGGCCAGCACCACAGGCCCTGGTTTAATGTGGATGGCATCAGCCAGCAACACATGCCCTGGTGAAATGTAGTTGGCCTCACGCAGTAGAACAGGCCCTGGTGTAATGTGGATGGCCTCAGCCAGCAACAAAGGCCCCTGTGTGGTGAAGATCGCCTCACAGGAAGCACTCTCCCTGGTGTAAAATGTATGGCCACAGCCAACAACAGTGGCCCTGGTGAAATTTGAATGGTATTGGCCAGCACCACAGGACCTGGTGTAATGTGAATGTCATCGGCCAACACCACTGTTGGATGGCCCTGGTGAAATGTGGATGGTATCAACAAGTAGCACAGGCCCTGGTGTAATGTGGATGGCCTCATTCATCACCACAGGCCTTGGTGTGTTGATGATGGCCTCAATGGAAGTACTGGCAGTGGCGTAATGTGGATGGCATCAACGACTAGCACAGGCCCTGTTGAAATGTAGTTGGCCTTAGCCAGTAGCACAGGCCCTGTTGTTATGTGGATGGCATGAGCCAGCAATGCAGGCCTTTGTGAAATATGGATGGCCTCATCTAACAACAATGTCCCTGGTGAAATATGGATGGTATTGGTCAGCACCACTGGCCCTGGTGTAATGTGAATGGCCTTAGCGAACAGCAAAGAACCTTGTGTGGTGAAGATCGCCTCACAGGAAGCACTCTCCCTGGTGTAAAATGTACGGCCTCTGCCAACAACAATGGACAACAATGGCCCCTGGTGAAATGTGGATGGCATCACATGCCCTTGTGTATTGTGGATGTCGTCAGCCAGCAACACAAGCCCTGGTGAAATGTAGTTGGCCTCACCCAGTAGAACAGGCCCTGGTGTAAAATGTATGGCCTCAGCCAACAACAGTGGCCCTGGTGAAATGTGGATGGTATTGGCCAGCACCACAGGCCCTGGTGTAATGTGAATGTCATCGGCCAACACCACTGTTGGATGGCCCTGGTGAAATGTGGATGGTATCAACAAGTAGCACAGGCCCTGGTGTAATGTGGATGGCCTCATTCATCACCACAGGCCTTGGTGTGTTGATGATGGCCTCAATGGAAGTACTGGCAGTGGCGTAATGTGGATGGCCTCATCCAACAATACTGGCCCTGGTGAAATGTGGATGGTTTCGGACAGCACCACTTGCACCACTTAATGTGGATGGCATCAACGACTAGCACAGGCCCTGTTGAAATGTAGTTGGCATGAGCCAGCAATGCAGGCCTTTGTGAAATATGGATTGCCTCATCTAACAACATTGTCACTGGTGAAATCTGGATGGTATTCGTCAGCACCACTGGCCCTGGTGTAATGTGAATGGCCTTAGCCAACACCACTGCCCCTGGTGTAATGTGGATGGCATCAGCCAGTATCACATGCCCTTGGGTATTGTGGATGTCGTCAGTCAGCAACACAAGCCCTGGTGAAATGTAGTTGATCTCACCCAGTAGCACAGGCCCTGGTGTAATATGGATGGCATGACCAAGCAACGCAGGCCCTGGTGTAATGGGGATGGCATCAGCCAGTCGCACAGGCCTTTGTATATTGTGGATGGGATCAGCCACCAACACAGGCCCAGGTGTAATGTGAATGTCCTCAGCATAAACCACTGGCCCTGGTGTAATGTGGATGGCATCAGCCAGAAGCACAGGCCTTTGTATATTGTGGATGGGATCAGCCACCAATACAGGCCTTGTAGTTGTTGTTGTAGTTGGCCTCAGCCATGGTGTAATGTAAATGTCCTAAGCCAGTAGTAAAGGCCCTGGTGTAATGTGAATGACCTTAGCCAACACCACTGGCCCTGGTGAAATGTGCATGATATCGGTCAGCACCACAGGCACATCAACGATCAGCAGAGGCCCTGGTGGGGTGAAGATGGCCTCACAGGAAGCACTGTCCCTGGTGTAATGTAGATGGTAGAAGCCGGCATCACAGGCCGTGATGTAATGTGGATGGCCTCAGCCCACAGCAAAGGCCCTGGTGTGGTGAAGATAGCCTCACAGGAAGCCCTGTCCCTGGTGTAATGTGTATGGCCTCAGCCAACAACAGTGGCCCTGGTGAAATATGGATGGTATTGGTCAGCACCACCAATACCCTGGTGTAATGTGAATGGCCTTAGCCAGTGGCACAGGCCCTTGTGTATTGTGGATCGCATCAGACAGCAATGCAGGCCCTGGTGAAACGAGGATGGCCTCAGCCAGCAACGCAGGCCCTGGTGTTGTAAGTATGGCTTCACAGGGAGCACTGGACCTGTTGTAATGTGGATGGCATGAGCCAGCAACGCAGGCCCTCGTGAAATGAGGATGGTATCAGCCAGCAGCACACGCCCTTGTGTGTTGAATATGGCCTCACAATGAGCAGTGGCACTGGTGCAATGTGGATGGCCTCAGCCAGAAAAGCAGGCCCTGGTGTGGTGAAGATGGCATCACAGGGAGCACTGGTACTGGTATAATTTGGATTGCATCAGCCATGACCACAGGTATAGGTTTTCATTATGTGAATAATTTTAAAATCTTAGCTCAAACGGCTGCAACGGGGACATTGAGTTCTATAAGATAAAGCCATAAACATGTTTGTCTGAGTCTTCTATCAAAAGTTACAGCGATTTATATGAAGTTGTTCAAAAACGCTTTATTTCGCCAAGACAGTGTGTTTCTCACTGTTACATGCATTTGAATGGGAAACTCGCCTGAAACAAAGTATAGGTTTTCATTATGTGAATCATTTTAAAATCTTAGCTCAATCGGCTGCAAAACCTGTTTGCCCAGCACGGGGATATTGAGTTCTATAAGATAAAGCCATAAACATGTTTGTCTGAGTCTTCTATCAAAAGTTACAGCGATTTATATGAAGTTGTTCAAAAACGCTTTCTTTCGCCAAGACAATGCATTTCTCACTGTTACATGCATTTGAATGGGAAACTCGCCTGAAACAAAGTATAGGTTTTCATTATGTGAATAATTTTAAAATCTTAGCTCAATCGGCTGCCCAGCACGGGGACATTGATTTCTATAAGATAAAGCCATAAACATGTTTGTCTGAGTCTTCTATCAAAAGTTACAGCGATTTATATGAAGTTGTACGAAAACACTTTCTTTCGCCAAGACAGTGTGTTTCTCACTGTTACATGCATTTGAATGGGAAACCCGCCTGAGACAAAGTATAGGTTTTCATTATGTGAATAATTTTAAAATCTTAGCTCAAACAGCTGCCCAGCACGGGGACATTGAGTTCTATAAGATAAAGCCATAAACATGTTTGTCTGAGTCTTCTATCAAAAGTTACAGCAATTTATATGAAGTTGTTCAAAAACGCTTTCTTTCGCCAAGACAATACGTTTCTCACTGTTACATGCATTTGAATGGGAAACTCGCCCGAGACAAAGTAAATGGTAAATGGTAAATGGCCTGCATTTGTATAGCGCTTTTCTAGTCCCTAAGGACCCCAAAGCGCTTCACACTACATTCAGTCATTCACCCATTCACACACACATTCACACACTGGCGATGGCAAGCTACATTGCAGCCACAGCTGCCCTGGGGCGCACTGACAGTATAGGTTTAGTATAGGTTTTCATTATGTGAATAATTTTAAAATCTTACTCAAACGGCTGCAAAACCTGTTTGCCCAGCACGGGGATATTGAGTTCTATAAGATAAAGTCATAAACATGTTTGTCTGAGTCTTCTATCAAAAGTTACAGCGATTTATATGAAGTTGTTCAAAAACGCTTTCTTTCGCCAAGACAATGCGTTTCTCACTGTTACATGCATTTGAATGGGAAACTCGCCTGAAACAAAGTATAGGTTTTCATTATGTGAATCATTTTAAAATCTTAGCTCAAACGGCTGCAACATGTTTGCCCAGCACGGGGATATTGAGTTCTATAAGATAAAGCCATAAACATGTTTGTCTGAGACCTCTATCAAAAGTTACAGCGATTTATATAAAGTTGTTCAAAAACGCTTTCTTTCGCCAAGACAATGCGTTTCTCACTGTTACATGCATTTGAATGGGAAACTCGCCCGAGACAAAGTAAATGGTAAATGGTAAATGGCCTGCATTTGTATAGCGCTTTTCTAGTCCCTAAGGATCCCAAAGCGCTTCACACTACATTCAGTCATTCACCCATTCACACACACATTCACACACTGGCGATGGCAAGCTACATTGTAGCCACAGCTGCCCTGGGGCGCACTGACAGTATAGGTTAAGTATAGGTTTTCATTATGTGAATAATTTTAAAATCTTACTCAAACGGCTGCAAAACCTGTTTGCCCAGCACGGGGATATTGAGTTCTATAAGATAAAGTCATAAACATGTTTGTCTGAGTCTTCTATCAAAAGTTACAGCGATTTATGTGAAGTTGTTCAAAAACTCTTTCTTTCGCCAAGACAATGCGTTTCTCACTGTTACATGCATTTGAATGGGAAACTCGCCCGAGACAAAGTAAATGGTAAATGGCCTGCATTTGTATAGCGCTTTTCTAGTCCCTAAGGACCCCAAAGCGCTTCACACTACATTCAGTCATTCACCCATTCATACACACAGTCACACACTGGCGATGGCAAGCTACATTGTAGCCACAGCTGCCCTGGGGCGCACTGACAGTATAGGTTAAGTATAGGTTTTCATTATGTGAATAATTTTAAAATATTAGCTCAAACGGCTGCAAAACCTGTTTGCCCAGCACGGGGATATTGAGTTCTATAAGATAAAGCCATAAACATGTTTGTCTGAGTCTTCTATCAAAAGTTACAGCGATTTATATGAACTTGTACGAAAATGCTTTCTTTAGCCAAGACAGTGTGTTTCTCACTGTTACATGCATTTGAATGGGAAACTCGCCCGAGACAAAGTATAGGTTTTCATTATGTGACTAATTTTAAAATCTTAGCTCAAACGGCTGCAAAACCTGTTTGCCCAGCACGGGGATATTGAGTTCTATAAGATAAAGCCATAAACATGTTTGTCTGAGTCTTCTATCAAAAGTTACAGCGATTTATATGAAGTTGTTCAAAAACGCTTTCTTTCGCCAAGACAATGCGTTTCTCACTGTTACATGCATTTGAATGGGAAACTCGCCTGAGACAAAGTATAGGTTTTCATTATGTGAATCATTTTAAAATCTTAGCTCAAACGGCTGCAACCTGTTTGCCCAGCACGGGGATATTGAGTTCTATAAGATAAAGCCATGAACATGTGTTTCTGAGTCTTCTATCAAAAGTTACAGCGATTTATATGAAGTTGTACGAAAATGCTTTCTTTCGCCAAGACAGTGTGTTTCTCACTGTTACATGCATTTGAATGGGAAACTCGCCCGAGACAATGTATAGGTTTTTATTATGTGAATCATTTTAAAATCTTAGCTTTTTGCCCAGCACGGGGATATTGAGTTCTATAAGATAAAGCCATGAACATGTGTTTCTGAGTTTTCTATCAAAAGTTAAAGCGATTTATATGAACTTGTACGAAAATGCTTTCTTTCGCCAAGACAGTGTGTGTCTCACTGTTACATGCATTTGAATGGGAAACTCGCCCGAGACAAAGTATAGGTTTTCATTATGTGACTAATTTTAAAATCTTAGCTCAAACGGCTGCAAAACCTGTTTGCCCAGCACGGGGATATTGAGTTCTGTTGGGGGAAAACTCTGTAAAAGACCCAGGAGAAATAAAGACACAATGAGACAAAGTTACTTTCTTTATCAAACGTGTACACGGGTGAGCTGCTAAGAACAACTCACACCATGCACAGTGGCTTGGTAATTTTTATAGGAAAGACAGTGAGAACAGGATAAGAAAATACAAAACAAATAAAATAAACAACTCCATATGTGGCGCTAGTCTCGTCAGCAGAGAGCTGGGAGAAGGCTGTGAGAGATAAAACAATCTAAAACAATATGTCCCAAAACAGTATGTCTTTGCTGAGAAAGTCTAAAAAGATAATTCTAAACTAATCTAACCATAGACAAAAGGGCATGCTTGCACATTTAAAAGAAGGTAAAGAAACATAGAAACATTTTTCCTGTAACATTCCCTCCTGTTTTAACTTATTTTAAATGTATACAACAATTGTCTGTGAAGGTTATTTATTAAGTATCTTAAGCAATTTTTAAATTTTCAAAATGTCAGCATAGCAGAAATGGAAGTCATTTGGTCTAAAGAATAAAACAAAAGAAAATAATACAAAGAAAAACATAGTAAATGAAATAACAAGTGGAATAAACAAGAAAAAATAATAAAACTAAAACTACAAAAAATAAAGGATAAAAACCTTATATTTTAAAACGAAAACTTACAAAAAATAAAAGGGTGAAAAGTAAAATGAAAACTTTATATTTAAATAATGAAAACTTCATATTTAAAATGAAAACTTCAAAAAATACAAGGATGAGAACTTCAAAAAATAAAAGCATGAAAACGTTATATTTAAAATGAAAAACTTATGTTTAAAACTCAAGACTTCAAAAAAAAATAAAAGCATGAAAACTTGCATAACCTACTAATGTTTTAATCAGTGCATGATCAGTTGAAAAAGGCAGAAATCATTTTTAATCACCACGTCATTCATTAGCAGTTATTACAAGTTCTCCTCTAACAGAATTGCAACGGGATGCTGTTCTTCTTGAGGCACGGCAACACAAGCAGTCATTGTAGTTGTTATCATCTTTGAAATCATTACTCTTAGACATGGCGGTGTAGCTGCTCCAGATGTGTGGTCAGTGACATATTTTTGCAGAATGGACAAATTCTGCAAAGCTTCATAAATGTCTCCTCCAGCTTTGTATCCATCAGGGATAAAAGTGCAATATGTCTCCCCGATCAGCTTGCAAACTCCTCCTTGTGATGCTGTTAGCAGGTCTAGAGTCAGTCTGTTCTGCAGCACCATCATTCTGATGGCCTGCTGTTCTCCTGCTAAGGCGGTTCCCAGGGTCTTAGTCAAGTTGATGTGTCGTAGCAGAGCATATCGGTTGATTTCCACATGATCCCGCACCTCGGCAACTCCAATGCCGGGGATCAAGCTCTGTAAGAATTTCACTCCTCCTCCCCAGATGCGAAACTCTCCCGGCACTCCAGTGTCCACAGTAATGCCGAAAGAATTGGGTGAGGTGAAGTCCACTTCACGTCTCTGTCGGCTGCTTGGGTGATGTGCAACACGTTGCATGAAGAAAACGTGATCTGATAATTCCACCAGGGCGCACAGACCCCCCCAACCTTCAGGGAGTGACAGATAGGCCTTATTGCCACATAGGAAGTACCAGTCAGCCAAAACTCTGGTTCCTTTACTGCTGGGTGCCGTCCGTGCACATCCTGTCTGGTACTGAGTCTTTGTTTGTAGTGGCATTCGGTAGCTGTAGTTGGAGCGACAGTTGAGGCTCATCAGTGTCGCGTTACTGGCACAGGTTTCGTTGAGTGAACAGTCCATACACTTCCTCTCGTTCCTCGGTGGGCAGAAAGTGTATATGTATTTGCATAGCAGTCAGTTTTATTATTCCAGTAAGCTGTAGTGTTCATAAACTGCCACCAGAAATTAGTGGCATAGCCATGGGGAAACTTGGTGTACTTTCCTTTGTCATACAGTGTCTGCCTTTTCTTCATATAGCGTGACTTATTGTCCCTCATGGAAGCAAAGATGAGGAGCCCGGCCATGGTCAGGGCCGCTGCAGTTGTTAAGAGCCACCACCTCATGACGACGGGACACACCCTCCTGTCGCGAGTAGACCCCCCGGCCAGGAAAGCTGACCCCTCCACCGGGCGAGATCACAACAAGTGGGCAAGCCTGCCGTCAGCTGTGTTTAGATGGCTTCACTGATGGTCGTTCCGCTATTTTGCAAGCTCCAGTTTTTCCTTTGGAGCACTTTGATCAGAACCCAGTCACCGGGCTGTGATCTGCAAGACACTTGATAGACATCATTACATTCTTCGTCATTTACAATCATCTCTTTATTTTCCTACAACTTAGACATACATTTTGCTACTGAAATTGTATCTGCCTTTTTCACTGGGTAGATTTCTGGCCACTTTGAGAATACATCTATAACCACTAGGGTGTATTTTTACCCTTGGCATTCATTTAGCTCAATAAAGTCCATATGGATTGTGTGGTCTCAGGTTTCCCTGAGCATTACATTTTTGACACGTCATGCACGTTCTGACAAATTGTTTTGCTGAGGTTTCAAAATTTACAGTGTAGAATTTACAGTGTAGAAATGAGAGTTGACAATACTGGTCAGTCCCTCGTTGACAAATGCGTACAGCCATGAGTCACTAATGCCGCCATTTTGTGGAGGAATTTTGGCAACACTAGCTTGCCATAACACATCATTAAGTCGTTTGTCAGAACTGCACCGTGTTTTAGCCATTTTGCCTGCTCTGCTGTGCTTGCTGCTTTTGTTCATTTTTCAACACATCCAGTGGAATCTGATGTGTGTTCACTGCCATCAATGTGATGTTTGTCTTTTGTGCCGCCTATTTTGCTGCTCTGTCAGCAAAATTGTTGCCTGTAGTAATGAAAGAGTCAGTAGGCGTTGTAAGAGGTTGGCATGGTGAACTGGTTTTCCGGTTGGTGTAATCATTCCTCTGGTTTTCCAGATTTTTTGCAAAATGATGCACAGCAGAGAAAACATACTGGCTGTCTATATAAATGGTTATTTGTTTATCTTTGTGTATTTCACATGCGCAACAATCTCGTGTGAAGTGACCTTCCTCTCCACGGTTCTAGCAGGCGTTGTCTCTATGTTATCTGCTGTGTCTGCGTGGCTGTCTGCGGCCTTGGTGTTTGTGACTTTTCTCGCCTCTCTGTTCCTGATAGCCACCTGCGAATTAGTGTTTTAGTCTGTTGTCAACAGTCAGCCTTATTTTTAAGTTACAGAATGCTTCTCCTTTTTTTTTTTTTTTTTTTTTTGTTTGGGAGAATAGATGCAACTCTACATTTTCACTTAAGGCAGTTTTAGATAATTTCTAGTTCTTCAAACAATGCATGGATCTCACACATTTCAAACTTTCAAGTTAGGGTTGTTTCCCATTTATACAAATATATATATATATATTTAACTTTGCATTGCTCACAGCTCATAGCTCACAGCTCTAAACCTAGGCATTTTTCAATCATATGCCTAATCACTATGTGTCACTGTGATTCTCAAGTATGGTCACAAGTTCGTTTAAATTCGTTTCCAAAACCAACAAAATAATCAAAGAAAAACAAAAACATAAACGTGTCAGGACACAAAAGAAAAAAGAAAAATGCTGCCACCCGAACAAGGCAGAAGTCTGCATATATAGCATGCAGCTTGTAACATGGTAGACTAATGTGCCTGTGTTAATTCAGCTTTATATTATTGTGTGAAGTTGCACTGGGTTGGGAGTGGTTTTGTGGTTGTCACATTTTTGGTGAGCCAATGGCTGGAATGGGGTTGGACTAATTAGAGGCAGGTGTACTTGATTGCACTGATACACTGGTCTACATATAGCCCACACTACAAACACTGCTGTGTTGTTTTGTCTCTCTGTGCAGTCCAGGGCCTATTATATGCCACAGCCTAAAGGCAGCAGAGTTCCAGAGGCTTGAGTGACCACTGACTATATGCTTGCAGGGTGGTGGGTCTCCAAGGACAACTTCTAACCCTGTTAAAGGCAACATGTGGGGTGCAACTTGGCCGTGTGGCATAGCTGGCTCTGGCCTTGGGACTGTGTGTTTTTATACAATTCATAAGTGGGACACTGGACTGTTTTATCTTTTATCTCTTGATATATTTTTCGTCAATAAATTATCTTTTAGAATTTTATTGACTGACATCTTTTTGCCCATGACTGAAACGGTTGGTCAGACCTAGAGTCTTTCTTTGGGTGTGTTACAGCAGCTTCTGCTCTAAAAGAAACAAAAAAGAAAAAGAAAAGAAAATGTGGAACATGCTCATCAGCTTAGCAGTGTCTACATATTTAATTCAGCTTCTCAATCCTGTAGTTGTAGCTGTTGTCTACAGGGTTTTGCTTATTGGTTGTTATTATAGGTGTGCTCTATATCTCAGCAATGTGTCATTCTAGGATGATATAGGTTTCAAGCTGGTCAAGTGCCTCTATGCACTTCATTAGTTTAGTTATTCTCTGTATTGTCTTCATCTCACATGTCATTACACTGAGTTTCAGCAAACCTTAAGCTTGATGCAGACTACTGCTTAACAGTTATCCACCTCACATCATAACCGATTAAGGTGCCTCTTCATATTAATATTATGTCATTGTTAATATTATCCTTTGTCTTATAAAACAGTAATAGCATATTATATTTTATCAGTGTGTACCACTATACTACTACTGAGCCAATTTGATAGTTAGGATCATCTTATTCAGCAAACAGATAATTTAGAATTCATCCAATCTGCGGTCACATTTGTTCTCTCTGTTGCATGGCGGACCAGGCAGTTCTATTATAATATATTATTTATATTTTATTTTGTATCCATCAAGGGCTTCAGATGACCTGCAGAATCATCCTTTTCCCAGGATGGAGACAGTTACCTTTTCACACACTGTCCTTGGCTGAACAATGACACAGCCTTAATATACCTTATTTATTTTATTAAAATATTTTCGTGTGAATTATTTGCTTTATATTCATTTTATACATTGTGGGCATGGTCATCATGCCAACTGTGTTTCATTGTTAATATCACTTTACAGGTTGTTACCCTTGCTATTATTAATTTCAAATACTCTAAAGATAATTTCTACTGTAATTTTCCCTTTGTTCATCTTTATTTCGTACTTTTTATATTTATATCTACTCAGTGGGGTCTGTTTTCAACCCTTTTAAACTACTACAAAACTACTGTGATCTCTAGTTTTCACTTAATAAAGGATTATTATGTTCTTCCTGATATGGGTGTTGCTGCAGATGCGGCTGCAGGAGTGAGTGATGGTTTACTAAAAAGATTGTGGGAACTGCACAGTGTCTCGTCTTCTGGTTTTACTAAACTGGCAGTTGAGTTCTATTCTTCTGACTGTTTATATTTTGTTTTCTTAAATCTCTCAGTTTACAGACACTGTTTTTGTCCGGCGTCTGGACTTTTCTTTTCTCACCACTGCTCGTCAGCAGGAGTGAGTTTTAATTTCACTTGCTTGATTACCCATCTTATTTATGTATTTACTTATTTTTGTTTAAGTAATATATACACAATACAGCTGCTATCACCTTCGCTGGTATTAGAGACGAGAGTGGTTGCTCACACGCCCTTCTACTTTCGGACTATTTCCAAAAGCGGTGTGAACTTTACGAGACGGAACTCGACCGTTCTCTCAACTCACCAGCACGTCAGTGAATAGCAGTAAAAGAAAAACACAGTAGGAGCAGCTCAGTCTCTTATTGGACCGTGAAAATTCAGCTTGCTCCGTTAATTAAAACAATACACACACATACATTCACATTCACACTTATTCGCGCGATCGGAACCCTTATCATAAGGGGAGCTGCCAGTCTTTCTGTAGACGAGCTACTTATTCCCTTGACCCAGCTGGGGGAGCTACCCAGAGCTCCAAACCTAACCCACAAGAGTGGGGAGCTTCCAGTCGACGAGCTCCAAGCTACCAGCCGACGAGCTACTTTAAACCCACAGAAGTGGGGAGCTTCCAGTCGCGACGAGCTACTTTCGCTATTTTAAATTCCCTGAATTTAAAATACGATTTTACGCAAGATTGTGTCAGTGTGTCTGTATCTACCTGGTCAGTGTCGCCGGGTCTGGTCCACCTCGATCGGGCCCCACCACCGTGGGTCGCTTTCTAAGAACGTTGGCCAAGACTCGAATTTAACGCCCTTGGTCTTTGACCACACACCTAGTGTGTGGGCTGTCGACAGACGAGCAACGTGGACTGGTCACGGAGATGGGACACGATGGAGGCGCTCCGGCTCCGAAGGACCAAGAAATGTTGGGGGAAAACTCTGTAAAAGACCCAGGAGAAATAAAGACACAATGAGACAAAGTTACTTTCTTTATCAAACGTGTACACGGGTGAGCTGCTAAGAACAACTCACACCATGCACAGTGGCTTGGTAATTTTTATAGGAAAGACAGTGAGAACAGGATAAGAAAATACAAAACAAATAAAATAAACAACTCCATATGTGGCGCTAGTCTCGTCAGCAGAGAGCTGGGAGAAGGCTGTGAGAGATAAAACAATCTAAAACAATATGTCCCAAAACAGTATGTCTTTGCTGAGAAAGTCTAAAAAGATAATTCTAAACTAATCTAACCATAGACAAAAGGGCATGCTTGCACATTTAAAAGAAGGTAAAGAAACATAGAAACATTTTTCCTGTAACAAGTTCTATAAGATAAAGCCATAAACATGTTTGTCTGAGTCTTCTATCAAAAGTTACAGCGATTTATATGAAGTTGTTCAAAAACGCTTTCTTTCGCCAAGACAATGCCTTTCTCACTGTTACATGCATTTGAATGGGAAACTCGCCTGAGACAAAGTATAGGTTTTCATTATGTGAATCATTTTAAAATCTTAGCTCAAACGGCTGCAACCTGTTTGCCCAGCACGGGGATATTGAGTTCTATAAGATAAAGCCATAAACATGTTTGTCTGAGACCTCTATCAAAAGTTACAGCGATTTGAACAACTGTTCAAAAACGCTTTCTTTCGCCAAGACAATGCGTTTCTCACTGTTACATGCATTTGAATGGGAAACTCGCCCGAGACAAAGTAAATGGTAAATGGTAAATGGCCTGCATTTGTATAGCGCTTTTCTAGTCCCTAAGGACCCCAAAGCGCTTCACACTACATTCAGTCATTCACCCATTCATACACACAGTCACACACTGGCGATGGCAAGCTACATTGTAGCCACAGCTGCCCTGGGGCGCACTGACAGTATAGGTTAAGTATAGGTTTTCATTATGTGAATAATTTTAAAATCTTAGCTCAAACGGCTGCAAAACCTGTTTGCCCAGCACGGGGATATTGAGTTCTATAAGATAAAGCCATAAACATGTTTGTCTGAGTCTTCTATCAAAAGTTACAGCGATTTATATGAACTTGTACGAAAATGCTTTCTTTCGCCAAGACAGTGTGTTTCTCACTGTTACATGCATTTGAATGGGAAACTCGCCCGAGACAAAGTATAGGTTTTCATTATGTGACTAATTTTAAAATCTTAGCTCAAACGGCTGCAAAACCTGTTTGCCCAGCACGGGGATATTGAGTTCTATAAGATAAAGCCATAAACATGTTTGTCTGAGACCTCTATCAAAATTTAGAGCGATTTATATGAAGTTGTTCAAAAACGCTTTCTTTCGCCAAGACAATGCGTTTCTCACTGTTACATGCATTTGAATGGGAAACTCGCCCGAGACAAAGTAAATGGTAAATGGCCTGCATTTGTATAGCGCTTTTCTAGTCCCTAAGGACCCCAAAGCACTTCACACTACATTCAGTCATTCACCCATTCACACACACATTCACACACTGGCGATGGAAAGCTACATTGTAGCCACAGCTGCCCTGGGGCGCACTGACAGTATAGGTTAAGTATAGGTTTTCATTATGTGAATAATTTTAAAATCTTAGCTCAAACGGCTGCAAAACCTGTTTGCCCAGCACGGTGATATTGAGTTCTATAAGATAAAGCCATAAACATGTTTGTCTGAGTCTTCTATCAAAAGTTACAGCGATTTATATGAAGTTGTTCAAAAACGCTTTCTTTCGCCAAGACAATGCGTTTCTCACTGTTACATGCATTTGAATGGGAAACTCGCCCGAGACAAAGTAAATGGTAAATGGTAAATGGCCTGCATTTGTATAGCGCTTTTCTAGTCCCTAAGGACCCCAAAGCACTTCACACTACATTCAGTCATTCACCCATTCACACACACATTCACACACTGGCGATGGCAAGCTACATTGTAGCCACAGCTGCCCTGGGGCGCACTGACAGTATAGGTTAAGTATAGGTTTTCATTATGTGAATCATTTTAAAATCTTAGCTCAAACGGCTGCAAAACCTGTTTGCCAAGCACGGGGATATTGAGTTCTATAAGATAAAGCCATAAACATGTTTGTCTGAGTCTTCTATCAAAAGTTACAGCGATTTATATGAAGTTGTTCAAAAACGCTTTCTTTTGCCAAGACAATGCGTTTCTCACTGTTACATGCTTTTGAATGGGAAACTCGCCTGAGACAAAGTATAGGTTTTCATTATGTGAATAATTTTAAAATCTTAGCTCAATCGGCTGCAAAACCTGTTTGCCCAGCACGGGGATATTGAGTTTTATAAGATAAAGCCATAAACATGTTTGTCTGAGACCTCTATCAAAAGTTACAGCGATTTATATGAAGTTGTTCAAAAACGCTTTCTTTCGCCAAGACAATGCGTTTCTCACTGTTACATGCATTTGAATGGGAAACTCGCCCGAGACAAAGTAAATGGTAAATGGTAAATGGCCTGCATTTGTATAGCGCTTTTCTAGTCCCTAAGGACCCCAAAGCGCTTCACACTACATTCAGTCATTCACCCATTCACACACACATTCACACACTGGCGATGGCAAGCTACATTGTAGCCAGAGCTGCCCTGGGGCGCACTGACAGTATAGGTTTAGTATAGGTTTTCATTATGTGAATAATTTTAAAATCTTAGTTCCAACGGCTGCAAAACCTGTTTGCCAAGCACGGGGATATTGAGTTCTATAAGATAAAGCCATAAACATGTTTGTCTGAGACCTCTATCAAAAGTTACAGCGATTTATATGAAGTTGTTCAAAAACGCTTTCTTTCGCCAAGACAATGCGTTTCTCACTGTTACATGCATTTGAATGGGAAACTCGACTGAGATAAAGTATAGGTTTTCATTATGTGAATAATTTTAAAATCTTAGCTCAAACGGCTGCAAAACCTGTTCTGTTTGCCCAGCACGGGGATATTGAGTTCTATAAGATAAAGCCATAAACATGTGTATCTGAGTCTTCTATCAAAAGTTACAGCGATTTATATGAAGTTGTACGAAAACGCTTTCTTTCGCCAAGACAGTGTGTTTCTCACTGTTACATGCATTTGAATGGGAAACTCGCCCGAGACAAAGTATAGGTTTTCATTATGTGAATCATTTTAAAATCTTAGCTCAAACGGCTGCAAAACCTGTTTGCCCAGCACGGGGATATTGAGTTATATAAGATAAAGCCATAAACATGTTTGTCTGAGTCTTCTATCAAAAGTTACAGCGATTTATATGAAGTTGTTCAAAAACGCTTTATTTCGCCAAGACAGTGTGTTTCTCACTGTTACATGCATTTGAATGGGAAACTCGCCTGAAACAAAGTATAGGTTTTCATTATGTGAATCATTTTAAAATCTTAGCTCAAACGGCTGTAAAACATGTTTGCCCAGCACGGGGATATTGAGTTCTATAAGATAAAGCCATAAACATGTTTGTCTGAGTCTTCTATCAAAAGTTACAGCGATTTATATGAAGTTGTTCAAAAACGCTTTATTTCGCCAAGACAATGCGTTTCTCACTGTTACATGCATTTGAATGGGAAACTCGCCCGAGACAAAGTATAGGTTTTCATTATGTGAATAATTTTAAAATCTTAGCTCAAACGGCTGCAAAACCTGTTTGCCCAGCACGGGGACATTGAGTTCTATAAGATAAAGCCATAAACATGTTTGTCTGAGTCTTCTATCAAAAGTTACAGCGATTTATATGAAGTTGTTCAAAAACGCTTTATTTCGCCAAGACAGTGTGTTTCTCACTGTTACATGCATTTGAATGGGAAACTCGCCTGAAACAAAGTATAGGTTTTCATTATGTGAATAATTTTAAAATCTTAGCTCAATCGGCTGTAAAAACCTGTTTGCCCAGCACGGGGATATTGAGTTATATAAGATAAAGCCATAAACATGTTTGTCTGAGTTTTCTATCAAAAGTTACAGCGATTTATATGAAGTTGTTCAAAAATGCTTTCTTTCGCCAAGACAATGTGTTTCTCACTGTTACATGCATTTGAATGGGAAACTCGCCCGAGACAATGTATAGGTTTTTATTATGTGAATCATTTTAAAATCTTAGCTGTTTGCCCAGCACGGGGATATTGAGTTCTATAAGATAAAGCCATGAACATGTGTTTCTGAGTCTTCTATCAAAAGTTACAGCGATTTGAACAACTGTTCAAAAACGCTTTCTTTCGCCAAGACAATGCGTTTCTCACTGTTACATGCATTTGAATGGGAAACTCGCCTGAGACAAAGTATAGGTTTTCATTATGTGAATCATTTTAAAATCTTAGCTCAAACTAAGTTCTATGAGATAAAGCCATGAACATGTGTTTCTGAGTCTTCTATCAAAAGTTACAGCGATTTGAACAACTGTTCAAAAACGCTTTCTTTCGCCAAGACAATGCGTTTCTCACTGTTACATGCATTTGAATGGGAAACTCGCCTGAGACAAAGTATAGGGTTTCATTATGTGAATCATTTTAAAATCTTAGCTCAAACTAAGTTCTATGAGATAAAGCCATGAACATGTGTTTCTGAGTCTTCTATCAAAAGTTACAGCGATTTATATGAAGTTGTTCAAAAACTCTTTCTTTCGCCAAGACAATGCGTTTCTCACTGTTACATGCATTTGAATGGGAAACTCGCCTGAGATAAAGTATAGGTTTTCATTATGTGAATACTTTTAAAATCTTACCTCAAACGGCTGCAAAACCTGTTTGCCCAGCACGAGGATATTGAGTTCTATAAGATAAAGCCATAAACATGTGTGTCTGAGACCTCTATCAAAAGTTACAGCGATTTATATGAAGTTGTACGAAAATGCTTTCTTTCGCCAAGACAGTGTGTTTCTCACTGTTACATGCATTTGAATGGGAAACTCGCCCGAGACAATGTATAGGTTTTTATTATGTGAATCATTTTAAAATCTTAGCTGTTTGCCCAGCACGGGGATATTGAGTTCTATAAGATAAAGCCATAAACATGTTTGTCTGAGACCTCTATCAAAAGTTACAGCGATTTATATGAAGTTGTTCAAAAACGCTTTCTTTCGCCAAGACAATGCGTTTCTCACTGTTACATGCATTTGAATGGGAAACTCGACTGAGATAAAGTATAGGTTTTCATTATGTGAATAATTTTAAAATCTTAGCTCAAACGGCTGCAAAACCTGTTCTGTTTGCCCAGCACGGGGATATTGAGTTCTATAAGATAAAGCCATAAACATGTGTATCTGAGTCTTCTATCAAAAGTTACAGCGATTTATATGAAGTTGTACGAAAACGCTTTCTTTCGCCAAGACAGTGTGTTTCTCACTGTTACATGCATTTGAATGGGAAACTCGCCCGAGACAAAGTATAGGTTTTCATTATGTGAATCATTTTAAAATCTTAGCTCAAACGGCTGCAAAACCTGTTTGCCCAGCACGGGGATATTGAGTTATATAAGATAAAGCCATAAACATGTTTGTCTGAGTCTTCTATCAAAAGTTACAGCGATTTATATGAAGTTGTTCAAAAACGCTTTATTTCGCCAAGACAGTGTGTTTCTCACTGTTACATGCATTTGAATGGGAAACTCGCCTGAAACAAAGTATAGGTTTTCATTATGTGAATCATTTTAAAATCTTAGCTCAAACGGCTGTAAAACATGTTTGCCCAGCACGGGGATATTGAGTTCTATAAGATAAAGCCATAAACATGTTTGTCTGAGTCTTCTATCAAAAGTTACAGCGATTTATATGAAGTTGTTCAAAAACGCTTTATTTCGCCAAGACAATGCGTTTCTCACTGTTACATGCATTTGAATGGGAAACTCGCCCGAGACAAAGTATAGGTTTTCATTATGTGAATAATTTTAAAATCTTAGCTCAAACGGCTGCAAAACCTGTTTGCCCAGCACGGGGACATTGAGTTCTATAAGATAAAGCCATAAACATGTTTGTCTGAGTCTTCTATCAAAAGTTACAGCGATTTATATGAAGTTGTTCAAAAACGCTTTATTTCGCCAAGACAGTGTGTTTCTCACTGTTACATGCATTTGAATGGGAAACTCGCCTGAAACAAAGTATAGGTTTTCATTATGTGAATAATTTTAAAATCTTAGCTCAATCGGCTGTAAAAACCTGTTTGCCCAGCACGGGGATATTGAGTTATATAAGATAAAGCCATAAACATGTTTGTCTGAGTTTTCTATCAAAAGTTACAGCGATTTATATGAAGTTGTTCAAAAATGCTTTCTTTCGCCAAGACAATGTGTTTCTCACTGTTACATGCATTTGAATGGGAAACTCGCCCGAGACAATGTATAGGTTTTTATTATGTGAATCATTTTAAAATCTTAGCTGTTTGCCCAGCACGGGGATATTGAGTTCTATAAGATAAAGCCATGAACATGTGTTTCTGAGTCTTCTATCAAAAGTTACAGCGATTTGAACAACTGTTCAAAAACGCTTTCTTTCGCCAAGACAATGCGTTTCTCACTGTTACATGCATTTGAATGGGAAACTCGCCTGAGACAAAGTATAGGTTTTCATTATGTGAATCATTTTAAAATCTTAGCTCAAACTAAGTTCTATGAGATAAAGCCATGAACATGTGTTTCTGAGTCTTCTATCAAAAGTTACAGCGATTTGAACAACTGTTCAAAAACGCTTTCTTTCGCCAAGACAATGCGTTTCTCACTGTTACATGCATTTGAATGGGAAACTCGCCTGAGACAAAGTATAGGGTTTCATTATGTGAATCATTTTAAAATCTTAGCTCAAACTAAGTTCTATGAGATAAAGCCATGAACATGTGTTTCTGAGTCTTCTATCAAAAGTTACAGCGATTTATATGAAGTTGTTCAAAAACTCTTTCTTTCGCCAAGACAATGCGTTTCTCACTGTTACATGCATTTGAATGGGAAACTCGCCTGAGATAAAGTATAGGTTTTCATTATGTGAATACTTTTAAAATCTTACCTCAAACGGCTGCAAAACCTGTTTGCCCAGCACGAGGATATTGAGTTCTATAAGATAAAGCCATAAACATGTGTGTCTGAGACCTCTATCAAAAGTTACAGCGATTTATATGAAGTTGTACGAAAATGCTTTCTTTCGCCAAGACAGTGTGTTTCTCACTGTTACATGCATTTGAATGGGAAACTCGCCCGAGACAATGTATAGGTTTTTATTATGTGAATCATTTTAAAATCTTAGCTGTTTGCCCAGCACGGGGATATTGAGTTCTATAAGATAAAGCCATGAACATGTGTTTCTGAGTCTTCTATCAAAAGTTACAGCGATTTATATGAACTTGTACGAAAATGCTTTCTTTCGCCAAGACAGTGTGTCTCACTGTTACATGCATTTGAATGGGAAACTCGCCCGAGACAAAGTATAGGTTTTCATTATGTGACTAATTTTAAAATCTTAGCTCAAACGGCTGCAAAACCTGTTTGCCCAGCACGGGGATATTGAGTTCTATAAGATAAAGCCATAAACATGTTTGTCTGAGTCTTCTATCAAAAGTTACAGCGATTTATATGAAGTTGTTCAAACACGCTTTCTTTCGCCAAGACAATGCGTTTCTCACTGTTACATGCATTTGAATGGGAAACTCGCCCGAGACAAAGTATAGGTTTTCATTATGTGAATCATTTTAAAATCTTAGCTCAAACGGCTGCAACCTGTTTGCCCAGCACGGGGATATTGAGTTCTATAAGATAAAGCCATAAACATGTTTGTCTGAGACCTCTATCAAAAGTTACAGCGATTTGAACAACTGTTCAAAAACGCTTTCTTTCGCCAAGACAATGCGTTTCTCACTGTTACATGCATTTGAATGGGAAACTCGCCCGAGACAAAGTAAATGGTAAATGGTAAATGGCCTGCATTTGTATAGCGCTTTTCTAGTCCCTAAGGACCCCAAAGCACTTCACACTACATTCAGTCATTCACCCATTCACACACACATTCACACACTGGCGATGGCAAGCTACATTGTAGCCACAGCTGCCCTGGGGCGCACTGACAGTATAGGTTAAATATAGGTTTTCATTATGTGAATCATTTTAAAATCTTAGCTCAAACGGCTGCAAAACCTGTTTGCCCAGCACGGCGATATTGAGTTCTTTAAGATAAAGCCATAAACATGTTTGTCTGAGTCTTCTATCAAAAGTTACAGCGATTTATATGAAGTTGTTCAAAAACTCTTTCTTTCGCCAAGACAATGCGTTTCTCACTGTTACATGCATTTGAATGGGAAACTCGCCTGAGATAAAGTATAGGTTTTCATTATGTGAATAATTTTAAAATCTCAGCTCAAACGGCTGCAAAACCTGTTTGCCCAGCACGGGGATATTGAGTTATATAAGATAAAGCCATAAACATGTGTGTCTGAGTCTTCTATCAAAAGTTACAGCGATTTATATGAAGTTGTACGAAAACGCTTTCTTTCGCCAAGACAGTGTGTTTCTCACTGTTACATGCATTTGAATGGGAAACTCGCCCGAGACAAAGTATAGGTTTTCATTATGTGAATCATTTTAAAATCTTAGCTCAAACGGCTGCAAAACCTGTTTGCCCAGCACGGGGATATTGAGTTATATAAGATAAAGCCATAAACATGTTTGTCTGAGTCTTCTATCAAAAGTTACAGCGATTTATATGAAGTTGTTCAAAAACGCTTTCTTTCGCCAAGACAGTGTGTTTCTCACTGTTACATGCATTTGAATGGGAAACTCGCCTGAAACAAAGTATAGGTTTTCATTATGTGAATCATTTTAAAATCTTAGCTCAAACGGCTGTAAAACATGTTTGCCCAGCACGGGGATATTGAGTTCTATAAGATAAAGCCATAAACATGTTTGTCTGAGACCTCTATCAAAAGTTACAGCGATTTGAACAACTGTTCAAAAACGCTTTCTTTCGCCAAGACAATGCGTTTCTCACTGTTACATGCATTTGAATGGGAAACTCGACCGAGACAAAGTATAGGTTTTCATTATGTGAATCATTTTAAAATCTTAGCTCAAACTAAGTTCTATGAGATAAAGCCATGAACATGTGTTTCTGAGTCTTCTATCAAAAGTTACAGCGATTTGAACAACTGTTCAAAAACGCTTTCTTTCGCCAAGACAATGCGTTTCTCACTGTTACATGCATTTGAAAGGGAAACTCGCCTGAGACAAAGTATAGGGTTTCATTATGTGAATCATTTTAAAATCTTAGCTCAAACTAAGTTCTATGAGATAAAGCCATGAACATGTGTTTCTGAGTCTTCTATCAAAAGTTTCTTTCGCCAAGACAGTGTGTTTCTCACTGTTACATGCATTTGAATGGGAAACTCGCCCGAGACAAAGTATAGGTTTTCATTATGTGACTAATTTTAAAATCTTAGCTCAAACGGCTGCAAAACCTGTTTGCCCAGCACGGCGATATTGAGTTCTATAAGATAAAGCCATAAACATGTTTGTCTGAGTCTTCTATCAAAAGTTACAGCGATTTATATGAAGTTGTTCAAAAACTCTTTCTTTCGCCAAGACAATGCGTTTCTCACTGTTACATGCATTTGAATGGGAAACTCGCATGAGATAAAGTATAGGTTTTCATTATGTGAATACTTTTAAAATCTTAGCTCAAACGGCTGCAAAACCTGTTTGCCCAGCACGAGGATATTGAGTTCTATAAGATAAAGCCATAAACATGTGTGTCTGAGTCTTCTATCAAAAGTTACAGCGATTTATATGAAGTTGTACGAAAATGCTTTCTTTCGCCAAGACAGTGTGTTTCTCACTGTTACATGCATTTGAATGGGAAACTCGCCCGAGACAATGTATAGGTTTTTATTATGTGAATCATTTTAAAATCTTAGCTGTTTGCCCAGCACGGGGATATTGAGTTCTATAAGATAAAGCCATGAACATGTGTTTCTGAGTCTTCTATCAAAAGTTACAGCGATTTATATGAACTTGTACGAAAATGCTTTCTTTCGCCAAGACAGTGTGTCTCACTGTTACATGCATTTGAATGGGAAACTCGCCCGAGACAAAGTATAGGTTTTCATTATGTGACTAATTTTAAAATCTTACCTCAAACGGCTGTAAAACCTGTTTGCCCAGCACGGGGATATTGAGTTCTATAAGATAAAGCCATAAACATGTTTGTCTGAGTCTTCTATCAAAAGTTACAGCGATTTATATGAAGTTGTTCAAAAACGCTTTATTTCGCCAAGACAATGCGTTTCTCACTGTTACATGCATTTGAATGGGAAACTCGCCTGAGACAAAGTATAGGTTTTCATTATGTGAATCATTTTAAAATCTTAGCTCAAACTAAGTTCTATGAGATAAAGCCATGAACATGTGTTTCTGAGTCTTCTATCAAAAGTTACAGCGATTTGAACAACTGTTCAAAAACGCTTTCTTTCGCCAAGACAATGCGTTTCTCACTGTTACATGCATTTGAATGGGAAACTCGCCTGAGACAAAGTATAGGGTTTCATTATGTGAATCATTTTAAAATCTTAGCTCAAACTAAGTTCTATGAGATAAAGCCATGAACATGTGTTTCTGAGTCTTCTATCAAAAGTTACAGCGATTTATATGAAGTTGTTCAAAAACTCTTTCTTTCGCCAAGACAATGCGTTTCTCACTGTTACATGCATTTGAATGGGAAACTCGCCTGAGATAAAGTATAGGTTTTCATTATGTGAATACTTTTAAAATCTTACCTCAAACGGCTGCAAAACCTGTTTGCCCAGCACGAGGATATTGAGTTCTATAAGATAAAGCCATAAACATGTGTGTCTGAGACCTCTATCAAAAGTTACAGCGATTTATATGAAGTTGTACGAAAATGCTTTCTTTCGCCAAGACAGTGTGTTTCTCACTGTTACATGCATTTGAATGGGAAACTCGCCCGAGACAATGTATAGGTTTTTATTATGTGAATCATTTTAAAATCTTAGCTGTTTGCCCAGCACGGGGATATTGAGTTCTATAAGATAAAGCCATGAACATGTGTTTCTGAGTCTTCTATCAAAAGTTACAGCGATTTATATGAACTTGTACGAAAATGCTTTCTTTCGCCAAGACAGTGTGTCTCACTGTTACATGCATTTGAATGGGAAACTCGCCCGAGACAAAGTATAGGTTTTCATTATGTGACTAATTTTAAAATCTTAGCTCAAACGGCTGCAAAACCTGTTTGCCCAGCACGGGGATATTGAGTTCTATAAGATAAAGCCATAAACATGTTTGTCTGAGTCTTCTATCAAAAGTTACAGCGATTTATATGAAGTTGTTCAAACACGCTTTCTTTCGCCAAGACAATGCGTTTCTCACTGTTACATGCATTTGAATGGGAAACTCGCCCGAGACAAAGTATAGGTTTTCATTATGTGAATCATTTTAAAATCTTAGCTCAAACGGCTGCAACCTGTTTGCCCAGCACGGGGATATTGAGTTCTATAAGATAAAGCCATAAACATGTTTGTCTGAGACCTCTATCAAAAGTTACAGCGATTTGAACAACTGTTCAAAAACGCTTTCTTTCGCCAAGACAATGCGTTTCTCACTGTTACATGCATTTGAATGGGAAACTCGCCCGAGACAAAGTAAATGGTAAATGGTAAATGGCCTGCATTTGTATAGCGCTTTTCTAGTCCCTAAGGACCCCAAAGCACTTCACACTACATTCAGTCATTCACCCATTCACACACACATTCACACACTGGCGATGGCAAGCTACATTGTAGCCACAGCTGCCCTGGGGCGCACTGACAGTATAGGTTAAATATAGGTTTTCATTATGTGAATCATTTTAAAATCTTAGCTCAAACGGCTGCAAAACCTGTTTGCCCAGCACGGCGATATTGAGTTCTTTAAGATAAAGCCATAAACATGTTTGTCTGAGTCTTCTATCAAAAGTTACAGCGATTTATATGAAGTTGTTCAAAAACTCTTTCTTTCGCCAAGACAATGCGTTTCTCACTGTTACATGCATTTGAATGGGAAACTCGCCCGAGACAAAGTATAGGTTTTCATTATGTGAATAATTTTAAAATCTTAGCTCAAACGGCTGCAAAACCTGTTTGCCAAGCACGGGGATATTGAGTTCTATAAGATAAAGCCATAAACATGTTTGTCTGAGACCTCTATCAAAAGTTACAGCGATTTATATGAAGTTGTTCAAAAACCTTTCTTTCGCCAAGACAATGCGTTTCTCACTGTTACATGCATTTGAATGGGAAACTCGCCCGAGACAAAGTAAATGGTAAATGGTAAATGGCCTGCATTTGTATAGCGCTTTTCTAGTCCCTAAGGACCCCAAAGCACTTCACACTACATTCAGTCATTCACCCATTCACACACACATTCACACACTGGCGATGGAAAGCTACATTGTAGCCACAGCTGCCCTGGGGCGCACTGACAGTATAGGTTAAGTATAGGTTTTCATTATGTGAATCATTTTAAAATCTTAGCTCAAACGGCTGGAAAACCTCTTTGCCAAGCACGGGGATATTGAGTTCTATAAGATAAAGCCATAAACATGTTTGTCTGAGACTTCTATCAAAAGTTACAGCGATTTATATGAAGTTGTTCAAAAACGCTTTCTTTCGCCAAGACAATGCGTTTCTCACTGTTACATGCATTTGAATGGGAAACTCGCCCGAGACAAAGTAAATGGTAAATGGTAAATGGCCTGCATTTGTATAGCGCTTTTCTAGTCCCTAAGGACCCCAAAGCACTTCACACTACATTCAGTCATTCACCCATTCACACACACATTCACACACTGGCGATGGCAAGCTACATTGTAGCCACAGCTGCCCTGGGGCGCACTGACAGTATAGGTTAAGTATAGGTTTTCATTATGTGAATCATTTTAAAATCTTAGCTCAAACGGCTGCAAAACCTGTTTTCCAAGCACGGGGATATTGAGTTCTATAAGATAAAGCCATAAACATGTTTGTCTGAGACCTCTATCAAAAGTTACAGCGATTTATATGAAGTTGTTCAAAAACGCTTTCTTTCGCCAAGACAATGCGTTTCTCACTGTTACATGCATTTGAATGGGAAACTCGCCTGAGATAAAGTATAGGTTTTCATTATGTGAATAATTTTAAAATCTCAGCTCAAACGGCTGCAAAACCTGTTCTGTTTGCCCAGCACGGGGATATTGAGTTCTATAAGATAAAGCCATAAACATGTGTGTCTGAGTCTTCTATCAAAAGTTACAGCGATTTATATGAAGTTGTACGAAAACGCTTTCTTTCGCCAAGACAGTGTGTTTCTCACTGTTACATGCATTTGAATGGGAAACTCGCCCGAGACAAAGTATAGGTTTTCATTATGTGAATCATTTTAAAATCTTAGCTCAAACGGCTGCAAAACCTGTTTGCCCAGCACGGGGATATTGAGTTATATAAGATAAAGCCATAAACATGTTTGTCTGAGTCTTCTATCAAAAGTTACAGCGATTTATATGAAGTTGTTCAAAAACGCTTTCTTTCGCCAAGACAGTGTGTTTCTCACTGTTACATGCATTTGAATGGGAAACTCGCCTGAAACAAAGTATAGGTTTTCATTATGTGAATCATTTTAAAATCTTAGCTCAAACGGCTGTAAAACATGTTTGCCCAGCACGGGGATATTGAGTTCTATAAGATAAAGCCATAAACATGTTTGTCTGAGACCTCTATCAAAAGTTACAGCGATTTGAACAACTGTTCAAAAACGCTTTATTTCGCCAAGACAATGCGTTTCTCACTGTTACATGCATTTGAATGGGAAACTCGACCGAGACAAAGTATAGGTTTTCATTATGTGAATCATTTTAAAATCTTAGCTCAAACTAAGTTCTATGAGATAAAGCCATGAACATGTGTTTCTGAGTCTTCTATCAAAAGTTACAGCGATTTGAACAACTGTTCAAAAACGCTTTCTTTCGCCAAGACAATGCGTTTCTCACTGTTACATGCATTTGAAAGGGAAACTCGCCTGAGACAAAGTATAGGGTTTCATTATGTGAATCATTTTAAAATCTTAGCTCAAACTAAGTTCTATGAGATAAAGCCATGAACATGTGTTTCTGAGTCTTCTATCAAAAGTTTCTTTCGCCAAGACAGTGTGTTTCTCACTGTTACATGCATTTGAATGGGAAACTCGCCCGAGACAAAGTATAGGTTTTCATTATGTGACTAATTTTAAAATCTTAGCTCAAACGGCTGCAAAACCTGTTTGCCCAGCACGGCGATATTGAGTTCTATAAGATAAAGCCATAAACATGTTTGTCTGAGTCTTCTATCAAAAGTTACAGCGATTTATATGAAGTTGTTCAAAAACTCTTTCTTTCGCCAAGACAATGCGTTTCTCACTGTTACATGCATTTGAATGGGAAACTCGCATGAGATAAAGTATAGGTTTTCATTATGTGAATACTTTTAAAATCTTACCTCAAACGGCTGCAAAACCTGTTTGCCCAGCACGAGGATATTGAGTTCTATAAGATAAAGCCATAAACATGTGTGTCTGAGTCTTCTATCAAAAGTTACAGCGATTTATATGAAGTTGTACGAAAATGCTTTCTTTCGCCAAGACAGTGTGTTTCTCACTGTTACATGCATTTGAATGGGAAACTCGCCCGAGACAATGTATAGGTTTTTATTATGTGAATCATTTTAAAATCTTAGCTGTTTGCCCAGCACGGGGATATTGAGTTCTATAAGATAAAGCCATGAACATGTGTTTCTGAGTCTTCTATCAAAAGTTACAGCGATTTATATGAACTTGTACGAAAATGCTTTCTTTCGCCAAGACAGTGTGTCTCACTGTTACATGCATTTGAATGGGAAACTCGCCCGAGACAAAGTATAGGTTTTCATTATGTGACTAATTTTAAAATCTTACCTCAAACGGCTGTAAAACCTGTTTGCCCAGCACGGGGATATTGAGTTCTATAAGATAAAGCCATAAACATGTTTGTCTGAGTCTTCTATCAAAAGTTACAGCGATTTATATGAAGTTGTTCAAAAACGCTTTATTTCGCCAAGACAATGCGTTTCTCACTGTTACATGCATTTGAATGGGAAACTCGCCCGAGACAAAGTAAATGGTAAATGGTAAATGGCCTGCATTTGTATAGCGCTTTTCTAGTCCCTAAGAACCCCAAAGCACTTCACACTACATTCAGTCATTCACCCATTCACACACACATTCACACACTGGCGATGGCAAGCTACATTGTAGCCACAGCTGCCCTGGGGCGCACTGACAGTATAGGTTAAGTATAGGTTTTCATTATGTGAATCATTTTAAAATCTTAGCTCAAACGGCTGCAAAACCTGTTTGCCAAGCACGGGGATATTGAGTTCTATAAGATAAAGCCATAAACATGTTTGTCTGAGACCTCTATCAAAAGTTACAGCGATTTATATGAAGTTGTTCAAAAACGCTTTCTTTTGCCAAGACAATGCGTTTCTCACTGTTACATGCTTTTGAATGGGAAACTCGCCTGAGACAAAGTATAGGTTTTCATTATGTGAATAATTTTAAAATCTTAGCTCAATCGGCTGCAAAACCTGTTTGCCCAGCACGGGGATATTGAGTTCTATAAGATAAAGCCATAAACATGTTTGTCTGAGTCTTCTATCAAAAGTTACAGCGATTTATATGAAGTTGTTCAAAAACGCTTTATTTCGCCAAGACAATGCGTTTCTCACTGTTACATGCATTTGAATGGGAAACTCGCCTGAGACAAAGTATAGGTTTTCATTATGTGAATAATTTTAAAATCTTAGCTCAATCGGCTGCAAAACCTGTTTGCCCAGCACGGGGATATTGAGTTCTATAAGATAAAGCCATAAACATGTTTGTCTGAGACCTCTATCAAAAGTTACAGCGATTTATATGAAGTTGTTCAAAAACGCTTTCTTTCGCCAAGACAATGCGTTTCTCACTGTTACATGCATTTGAATGGGAAACTCGCCCGAGACAAAGTATAGGTTTTCATTATGTGAATAATTTTAAAATCTTAGCTCAATCGGCTGCAAAACCTGTTTGCCCAGCACGGGGATATTGAGTTCTATAATATCATACATAAACATGTTTGTCTGAGTCTTCTATCAAAAGTTACAGCGATTTATATGAAGTTGTTCAAAAACGCTTTATTTCGCCAAGACAATGCGTTTCTCACTGTTACATGCATTTGAATGGGAAACTCGCCCGAGACAAAGTAAATGGTAAATGGTAAATGGCCTGCATTTGTATAGCGCTTTTCTAGTCCCTAAGGACCCCAAAGCACTTCACACTACATTCAGTCATTCACCCATTCACACACACATTCACACACTGGCGATGGCAAGCTACATTGTAGCCACAGCTGCCCTGGGGCGCACTGACAGCATAGGTGAAGTATAGGTTTTCATTATGTGAATCATTTTAAAATCTTAGCTCAAACGGCTGCAAAACCTGTTTGCCCAGCACGGGGATATTGAGTTCTATAAGATAAAGCCATAAACATGTTTGTCTGAGACCTCTATCAAAAGTTACAGCGATTTATATGAAGTTGTTCAAAAACGCTTTATTTCGCCAAGACAATGCGTTTCTCACTGTTACATGCTTTTGAATGGGAAACTCGCCCGAGACAAAGTATAGGTTTTCATTATGTGAATAATTTTAAAATCTTAGCTCAATTGGCTGCAAAACCTGTTTGCCCAGCACGGGGATATTGAGTTCTATAAGATAAAGCCATAAACATGTTTGTCTGAGTCTTCTATCAAATGTTACAGCGATTTATATGAAGTTGTTCAAAAACGCTTTCTTTCGCCAAGACAATGCGTTTCTCACTGTTACATGCATTTGAATGGGAAACTCGCCTGAGACAAAGTATAGGTTTTCATTATGTGAATAATTTTAAAATCTTAGCTCAAACGGCTGGAAAACCTCTTTGCCAAGCACGGGGATATTGAGTTCTATAAGATAAAGCCATAAACATGTTTGTCTGAGACTTCTATCAAAAGTTACAGCGATTTATATGAAGTTGTTCAAAAACGCTTTCTTTCGCCAAGACAATGCGTTTCTCACTGTTACATGCATTTGAATGGGAAACTCGCCCGAGACAAAGTAAATGGTAAATGGTAAATGGCCTGCATTTGTATAGCGCTTTTCTAGTCCCTAAGGACCCCAAAGCACTTCACACTACATTCAGTCATTCACCCATTCACACACACATTCACACACTGGCGATGGCAAGCTACATTGTAGCCACAGCTGCCCTGGGGCGCACTGACAGTATAGGTTAAGTATAGGTTTTCATTATGTGAATCATTTTAAAATCTTAGCTCAAACGGCTGCAAAACCTGTTTTCCAAGCACGGGGATATTGAGTTCTATAAGATAAAGCCATAAACATGTTTGTCTGAGACCTCTATCAAAAGTTACAGCGATTTATATGAAGTTGTTCAAAAACACTTTCTTTCGCCAAGACAATGCGTTTCTCACTGTTACATGCATTTGAATGGGAAACTCGCCTGAGATAAAGTATAGGCTTTCATTATGTGAATAATTTTAAAATCTCAGCTCAAACGGCTGCAAAACCTGTTCTGTTTGCCCAGCACGGGGATATTGAGTTCTATAAGATAAAGCCATAAACATGTGTGTCTGAGTCTTCTATCAAAAGTTACAGCGATTTATATGAAGTTGTACGAAAACGCTTTCTTTCGCCAAGACAGTGTGTTTCTCACTGTTACATGCATTTGAATGGGAAACTCGCCCGAGACAAAGTATAGGTTTTCATTATGTGAATCATTTTAAAATCTTAGCTCAAACGGCTGGAAAACCTCTTTGCCAAGCACGGGGATATTGAGTTCTATAAGATAAAGCCATAAACATGTTTGTCTGAGACTTCTATCAAAAGTTACAGCGATTTATATGAAGTTGTTCAAAAACGCTTTCTTTCGCCAAGACAATGCGTTTCTCACTGTTACATGCATTTGAATGGGAAACTCGCCCGAGACAAAGTAAATGGTAAATGGTAAATGGCCTGCATTTGTATAGCGCTTTTCTAGTCCCTAAGGACCCCAAAGCACTTCACACTACATTCAGTCATTCACCCATTCACACACACATTCACACACTGGCGATGGCAAGCTACATTGTAGCCACAGCTGCCCTGGGGCGCACTGACAGTATAGGTTAAGTATAGGTTTTCATTATGTGAATCATTTTAAAATCTTAGCTCAAACGGCTGCAAAACCTGTTTTCCAAGCACGGGGATATTGAGTTCTATAAGATAAAGCCATAAACATGTTTGTCTGAGACCTCTATCAAAAGTTACAGCGATTTATATGAAGTTGTTCAAAAACACTTTCTTTCGCCAAGACAATGCGTTTCTCACTGTTACATGCATTTGAATGGGAAACTCGCCTGAGATAAAGTATAGGCTTTCATTATGTGAATAATTTTAAAATCTCAGCTCAAACGGCTGCAAAACCTGTTCTGTTTGCCCAGCACGGGGATATTGAGTTCTATAAGATAAAGCCATAAACATGTGTGTCTGAGTCTTCTATCAAAAGTTACAGCGATTTATATGAAGTTGTACGAAAACGCTTTCTTTCGCCAAGACAGTGTGTTTCTCACTGTTACATGCATTTGAATGGGAAACTCGCCCGAGACAAAGTATAGGTTTTCATTATGTGAATCATTTTAAAATCTTAGCTCAAACGGCTGCAAAACCTGTTTGCCCAGCACGGGGATATTGAGTTCTATAAGATAAAGCCATAAACATGTTTGTCTGAGTCTTCTATCAAAAGTTACAGCGATTTATATGAAGTTGTTCAAAAACGCTTTATTTCGCCAAGACAATGCGTTTCTCACTGTTACATGCATTTGAATGGGAAACTCGACCGAGACAAAGTATAGGTTTTCATTATGTGAATAATTTTAAAATCTTAGCTCAAACGGCTGCAACGGGGACATTGAGTTCTATAAGATAAAGCCATAAACATGTTTGTCTGAGTCTTCTATCAAAAGTTACAGCGATTTATATGAAGTTGTTCAAAAACGCTTTATTTCGCCAAGACAGTGTGTTTCTCACTGTTACATGCATTTGAATGGGAAACTCGCCTGAAACAAAGTATAGGTTTTCATTATGTGAATAATTTTAAAATCTTAGCTCAATCGGCTGTAAAAACCTGTTTGCCCAGCATGGGGATATTGAGTTCTATAAGATAAAGCCATGAACATGTGTTTCTGAGTCTTCTATCAAAAGTTACAGCGATTTGAACAACTGTTCAAAAACGCTTTCTTTCGCCAAGACAATGCGTTTCTCACTGTTACATGCATTTGAATGGGAAACTCGCCTGAGACAAAGTATAGGTTTTCATTATGTGAATCATTTTAAAATCTTAGCTCAAACTAAGTTCTATGAGATAAAGCCATGAACATGTGTTTCTGAGTCTTCTATCAAAAGTTACAGCGATTTGAACAACTGTTCAAAAACGCTTTCTTTCGCCAAGACAATGCGTTTCTCACTGTTACATGCATTTGAATGGGAAACTCGCCTGAGACAAAGTATAGGGTTTCATTATGTGAATCATTTTAAAATCTTAGCTCAAACTAAGTTCTATGAGATAAAGTCATGAACATGTGTTTCTGAGTCTTCTATCAAAAGTTACAGCGATTTATATGAAATTGTTCAAAAATGCTTTCTTTCGCCAAGACAATGCGTTTCTCACTGTTACATGCATTTGAATGGGAAACTCGCATGAGACAAAGTATAGGTTTTCATTATGTGAATCATTTTAGAATCTTAGCTCAAACGGCTGCAAAACCTGTTTGCCCAGCACGAGGATATTGAGTTCTATAAGATAAAGCCATAAACATGTGTGTCTGAGTCTTCTATCAAAAGTTACAGCGATTTATATGAAGTTGTACGAAAATGCTTTCTTTCGCCAAGACAGTGTGTTTCTCACTGTTACATGCATTTGAATGGGAAACTCGCCCGAGACAATGTATAGGTTTTTATTATGTGAATCATTTTAAAATCTTAGCTGTTTGCCCAGCACGGGGATATTGAGTTCTATAAGATAAAGCCATGAACATGTGTTTCTGAGTCTTCTATCAAAAGTTACAGCGATTTATATGAACTTGTACGAAAATGCTTTCTTTCGCCAAGACAGTGTGTCTCACTGTTACATGCATTTGAATGGGAAACTCGCCCGAGACAAAGTATAGGTTTTCATTATGTGACTAATTTTAAAATCTTACCTCAAACGGCTGTAAAACCTGTTTGCCCAGCACGGGGATATTGAGTTCTATAAGATAAAGCCATAAACATGTTTGTCTGAGTCTTCTATCAAAAGTTACAGCGATTTATATGAAGTTGTTCAAAAACGCTTTATTTCGCCAAGACAATGCGTTTCTCACTGTTACATGCATTTGAATGGGAAACTCGCCCGAGACAAAGTAAATGGTAAATGGTAAATGGCCTGCATTTGTATAGCGCTTTTCTAGTCCCTAAGAACCCCAAAGCACTTCACACTACATTCAGTCATTCACCCATTCACACACACATTCACACACTGGCGATGGCAAGCTACATTGTAGCCACAGCTGCCCTGGGGCGCACTGACAGTATAGGTTAAGTATAGGTTTTCATTATGTGAATCATTTTAAAATCTTAGCTCAAACGGCTGCAAAACCTGTTTGCCCAGCACGGGGATATTGAGTTATATAAGATAAAGCCATAAACATGTTTGTCTGAGACCTCTATCAAAAGTTACAGCGATTTATATGAAGTTGTTCAAAAACGCTTTCTTTTGCCAAGACAATGCGTTTCTCACTGTTACATGCTTTTGAATGGGAAACTCGCCTGAGACAAAGTATAGGTTTTCATTATGTGAATAATTTTAAAATCTTAGCTCAATCGGCTGCAAAACCTGTTTGCCCAGCACGGGGATATTGAGTTCTATAAGATAAAGCCATAAACATGTTTGTCTGAGTCTTCTATCAAAAGTTACAGCGATTTATATGAAGTTGTTCAAAAACGCTTTATTTCGCCAAGACAATGCGTTTCTCACTGTTACATGCATTTGAATGGGAAACTCGCCTGAGACAAAGTATAGGTTTTCATTATGTGAATCATTTTAAAATCTTAGCTCAATCGGCTGCAAAACCTGTTTGCCCAGCACGGGGATATTGAGTTCTATAAGATAAAGCCATAAACATGTTTGTCTGAGACCTCTATCAAAAGTTACAGCGATTTATATGAAGTTGTTCAAAAACGCTTTCTTTCGCCAAGACAATGCGTTTCTCACTGTTACATGCATTTGAATGGGAAACTCGCCCGAGACAAAGTATAGGTTTTCATTATGTGAATAATTTTAAAATCTTAGCTCAATCGGCTGCAAAACCTGTTTGCCCAGCACGGGGATATTGAGTTCTATAATATCCCCGTGCTGGGCAAACAGCACGGGGATATACATAAACATGTTTGTCTGAGTCTTCTATCAAAAGTTACAGCGATTTATATGAAGTTGTTCAAAAACGCTTTATTTCGCCAAGACAATGCGTTTCTCACTGTTACATGCATTTGAATGGGAAACTCGCCCGAGACAAAGTAAATGGTAAATGGTAAATGGCCTGCATTTGTATAGCGCTTTTCTAGTCCCTAAGGACCCCAAAGCACTTCACACTACATTCAGTCATTCACCCATTCACACACACATTCACACACTGGCGATGGCAAGCTACATTGTAGCCACAGCTGCCCTGGGGCGCACTGACAGCATAGGTGAAGTATAGGTTTTCATTATGTGAATCATTTTAAAATCTTAGCTCAAACGGCTGCAAAACCTGTTTGCCCAGCACGGGGATATTGAGTTCTATAAGATAAAGCCATAAACATGTTTGTCTGAGACCTCTATCAAAAGTTACAGCGATTTATATGAAGTTGTTCAAAAACGCTTTATTTCGCCAAGACAATGCGTTTCTCACTGTTACATGCTTTTGAATGGGAAACTCGCCCGAGACAAAGTATAGGTTTTCATTATGTGAATAATTTTAAAATCTTAGCTCAATTGGCTGCAAAACCTGTTTGCCCAGCACGGGGATATTGAGTTCTATAAGATAAAGCCATAAACATGTTTGTCTGAGTCTTCTATCAAATGTTACAGCGATTTATATGAAGTTGTTCAAAAACGCTTTCTTTCGCCAAGACAATGCGTTTCTCACTGTTACATGCATTTGAATGGGAAACTCGCCTGAGACAAAGTATAGGTTTTCATTATGTGAATAATTTTAAAATCTTAGCTCAAACGGCTGGAAAACCTCTTTGCCAAGCACGGGGATATTGAGTTCTATAAGATAAAGCCATAAACATGTTTGTCTGAGACTTCTATCAAAAGTTACAGCGATTTATATGAAGTTGTTCAAAAACGCTTTCTTTCGCCAAGACAATGCGTTTCTCACTGTTACATGCATTTGAATGGGAAACTCGCCCGAGACAAAGTAAATGGTAAATGGTAAATGGCCTGCATTTGTATAGCGCTTTTCTAGTCCCTAAGGACCCCAAAGCACTTCACACTACATTCAGTCATTCACCCATTCACACACACATTCACACACTGGCGATGGCAAGCTACATTGTAGCCACAGCTGCCCTGGGGCGCACTGACAGTATAGGTTAAGTATAGGTTTTCATTATGTGAATCATTTTAAAATCTTAGCTCAAACGGCTGCAAAACCTGTTTTCCAAGCACGGGGATATTGAGTTCTATAAGATAAAGCCATAAACATGTTTGTCTGAGACCTCTATCAAAAGTTACAGCGATTTATATGAAGTTGTTCAAAAACACTTTCTTTCGCCAAGACAATGCGTTTCTCACTGTTACATGCATTTGAATGGGAAACTCGCCTGAGATAAAGTATAGGTTTTAATTATGTGAATAATTTTAAAATCTCAGCTCAAACGGCTGCAAAACCTGTTCTGTTTGCCCAGCACGGGGATATTGAGTTCTATAAGATAAAGCCATAAACATGTGTGTCTGAGTCTTCTATCAAAAGTTACAGCGATTTATATGAAGTTGTACGAAAACGCTTTCTTTCGCCAAGACAGTGTGTTTCTCACTGTTACATGCATTTGAATGGGAAACTCGCCCGAGACAAAGTATAGGTTTTCATTATGTGAATCATTTTAAAATCTTAGCTCAAACGGCTGCAAAACCTGTTTGCCCAGCACGGGGATATTGAGTTATATAAGATAAAGCCATAAACATGTTTGTCTGAGTCTTCTATCAAAAGTTACAGCGATTTATATGAAGTTGTTCAAAAACGCTTTATTTCGCCAAGACAGTGTGTTTCTCACTGTTACATGCATTTGAATGGGAAACTCGCCTGAGATAAAGTATAGGTTTTCATTATGTGAATACTTTTAAAATCTTAGCTCAAACGGCTGTAAAACATGTTTGCCCAGCACGGGGATATTGAGTTCTATAAGATAAAGCCATAAACATGTTTGTCTGAGTCTTCTATCAAAAGTTACAGCGATTTATATGAAGTTGTTCAAAAACGCTTTATTTCGCCAAGACAATGCGTTTCTCACTGTTACATGCATTTGAATGGGAAACTCGACCGAGACAAAGTATAGGTTTTCATTATGTGAATAATTTTAAAATCTTAGCTCAAACGGCTGCAACGGGGACATTGAGTTCTATAAGATAAAGCCATAAACATGTTTGTCTGAGTCTTCTATCAAAAGTTACAGCGATTTATATGAAGTTGTTCAAAAACGCTTTATTTCGCCAAGACAGTGTGTTTCTCACTGTTACATGCATTTGAATGGGAAACTCGCCTGAAACAAAGTATAGGTTTTCATTATGTGAATAATTTTAAAATCTTAGCTCAATCGGCTGTAAAAACCTGTTTGCCCAGCATGGGGATATTGAGTTCTATAAGATAAAGCCATGAACATGTGTTTCTGAGTCTTCTATCAAAAGTTACAGCGATTTGAACAACTGTTCAAAAACGCTTTCTTTCGCCAAGACAATGCGTTTCTCACTGTTACATGCATTTGAATGGGAAACTCGCCTGAGACAAAGTATAGGTTTTCATTATGTGAATCATTTTAAAATCTTAGCTCAAACTAAGTTCTATGAGATAAAGCCATGAACATGTGTTTCTGAGTCTTCTATCAAAAGTTACAGCGATTTGAACAACTGTTCAAAAACGCTTTCTTTCGCCAAGACAATGCGTTTCTCACTGTTACATGCATTTGAATGGGAAACTCGCCTGAGACAAAGTATAGGGTTTCATTATGTGAATCATTTTAAAATCTTAGCTCAAACTAAGTTCTATGAGATAAAGCCATGAACATGTGTTTCTGAGTCTTCTATCAAAAGTTACAGCGATTTATATGAAATTGTTCAAAAATGCTTTCTTTCGCCAAGACAATGCGTTTCTCACTGTTACATGCATTTGAATGGGAAACTCGCATGAGACAAAGTATAGGTTTTCATTATGTGAATCATTTTAGAATCTTAGCTCAAACGGCTGCAAAACCTGTTTTCCAAGCACGGGGATATTGAGTTCTATAAGATAAAGCCATAAACATGTTTGTCTGAGACCTCTATCAAAAGTTACAGCGATTTATATGAAGTTGTTCAAAAACGCTTTCTTTCGCCAAGACAATGTGTTTCTCACTGTTACATGCATTTGAATGGGAATTTCGCCTGAGATAAAGTATAGGTTTTCATTATGTGAATAATTTTAAAATCTTAGCTCAAACGGCTGCAAAACCTGTTCTGTTTGCCCAGCACGGGGATATTGAGTTCTATAAGATAAAGCCATAAACATGTTTGTCTGAGTCTTCTATCAAAAGTTACAGCGATTTATATGAAGTTGTTCAAAAACGCTTTCTTTCGCCAAGACAATGCGTTTCTCACTGTTACATGCATTTGAATGGGAAACTCGCCCGAGACAAAGTAAATGGTAAATGGTAAATGGCCTGCATTTGTATAGCGCTTTTCTAGTCCCTAAGGACCCCAAAGCACTTCACACTACATTCAGTCATTCACCCATTCACACACACATTCACACACTGGCGATGGCAAGCTACATTGTAGCCACAGCTGCCCTGGGGCGCACTGACAGTATAGGTTAAGTATAGGTTTTCATTATGTGAATCATTTTAAAATCTTAGCTCAAACGGCTGCAAAACCTGTTTGCCCAGCACGCGGATATTGAGTTCTATAAGATAAAGCCATAAACATGTTTGTCTGAGTCTTCTATCAAAAGTTACAACGATTTATATGAAGTTGTTCAAAAATGCTTTATTTCGCCAAGACAGTGTGTTTCTCACTGTTACATGCATTTGAATGGGAAACTCGCCTGAAACAAAGTATAGGTTTTCATTATGTGAATAATTTTAAAATCTTAGCTCAATCAGCTGTAAAAACCTGTTTGCCCAGCACGGGGATATTGAGTTCTATAAGATAAAGCCATAAACATGTTTGTCTGAGTCTTCTATCAAAAGTTACAGCAATTTATATGAAGTTGTTCCAAAACGCTTTATTTCGCCAAGACAGTGTGTTTCTCACTGTTACATGCATTTGAATGGGAAACTCGCCCGAGACAAAGTATAGGTTTTCATTATGTGAATAATTTTAAAATCTTAGCTCAATCGGCTGCAAAACCTGTTTGCCCAGCACGGGGATATTGAGTTCTATAAGATAAAGCCATAAACATGTTTGTCTGAGTCTTCTATCAAAAGTTACAGCAATTTATATGAAGTTGTTCAAAAACGCTTTATTTCGCCAAGACAATGCGTTTCTCACTGTTACATGCATTTGAATGGGAAACTCGCCTGAGACAAAGTATAGGTTTTCATTATGTGAATAATTTTCAAATCTTAGCTCAATCGGCTGTAAAAACCTGTTTGCCCAGCACGGGGATATTGAGTTATATAAGATAAAGCCATAAACATGTTTGTCTGAGTCTTCTATCAAAAGTTACAGCGATTTATATGAAGTTGTTCAAAAACGCTTTATTTCGCCAAGACAATGCGTTTCTCACTGTTACATGCATTTGAATGGGAAACTCGCCCGAGACAAAGTAAATGGTAAATGGTAAATGGCCTGCATTTGTATAGCGCTTTTCTAGTCCCTAAGGACCCCAAAGCACTTCACACTACATTCAGTCATTCACCCATTCACACACACATTCACACACTGGCGATGGCAAGCTACATTGTAGCCACAGCTGCCCTGGGGCGCACTGACAGCATAGGTGAAGTATAGGTTTTCATTATGTGAATCATTTTAAAATCTTAGCTCAAACGGCTGCAAAACCTGTTTGCCCAGCACGGGGATATTGAGTTCTATAAGATAAAGCCATAAACATGTTTGTCTGAGTCTTCTATCAAAAGTTACAGCGATTTATATGAACTTTTACGAAAATGCTTTCTTTCGCCAAGACAGTGTGTTTCTCACTGTTACATGCATTTGAATGGGAAACTCGCCTGGAGCAAAGTATAGGTTTTCATTATGTGAATAATTTTAAAATCTTAGCTCAATCGGCTGTAAAAACCTGTTTGCCCAGCACGGGGATATTGAGTTATATAAGATAAAGCCATAAACATGTTTGTCTGAGTCTTCTATCAAATGTTACAGCGATTTATATGAAGTTGTTCAAAAACGCTTTATTTCGCCAAGACAATGCGTTTCTCACTGTTACATGCATTTGAATGGGAAACTCGACCGAGACAAAGTATAGGTTTTCATTATGTGAATAATTTTAAAATCTTAGCTCAAACGGCTGCAACGGGGACATTGAGTTCTATAAGATAAAGCCATAAACATGTTTGTCTGAGTCTTCTATCAAAAGTTACAGCGATTTATATGAAGTTGTTCAAAAACGCTTTCTTTCGCCAAGACAATGCGTTTCTCACTGTTACATGCATTTGAATGGGAAACTCGCCCGAGACAAAGTAAATGGTAAATGGTAAATGGCCTGCATTTGTATAGCGCTTTTCTAGTCCCTAAGGACCCCAAAGCACTTCACACTACATTCAGTCATTCACCCATTCACACACACATTCACACACTGGCGATGGCAAGCTACTTTGTAGCCACAGCTGCCCTGGGGCGCACTGACAGTATAGGTTAAGTATAGGTTTTCATTATGTGAATCATTTTAAAATCTTAGCTCAAACGGCTGCAAAACCTGTTTGCCTAGCACGGGGATATTGAGTTCTATAAGATAAAGCCATAAACATGTTTGTCTGAGTCTTCTATCAAAAGTTACAGCGATCTATATGAAGTTGTTCAAAAACGCTTTCTTTCGCCAAGACAATGCGTTTCTCACTGTTACATGCTTTTGAATGGGAAACTCGCCCAAGACAAAGTATAGGTTTTCATTATGTGAATAATTTTAAAATCTTAGCTCAAACGGCTGCAAAACCTGTTTGCCCAGCACTGGGATATTGAGTTATATAAGATAAAGCCATAAACATGTTTGTCTGAGTCTTCTATCAAAAGTTACAGCGATTTATATGAAGTTGTTCAAAAACGCTTTATTTTGCCAAGACAATGCGTTTCTCACTGTTACATGCATTTGAATGGGAAACTCGCCCGAGACAAAGTATAGGTTTTCATTATGTGAATAATTTTAAAATCTTAGCTCAATCGGCTGTAAAACCTATTTGCCCAGCACGGGGATATTGAGTTCTATAAGATAAAGCCATAAACATGTTTGTCTGAGTCTTCTATCAAAAGTTACAGCGATTTATATGAAGTTGTACGAAAACGCTTTATTTAGCCAAGACAATGCGTTTCTCACTGTTACATGCATTTGAATGGGAAACTCGCCTGAAACAAAGTATAGGTTTTCATTATGTGAATAATTTTAAAATCTTAGCTCAAACGGCTGCAAAACCTGTTCTGTTTGCCCAGCACGGGGATATTGAGTTCTATAAGATAAAGCCATAAACATGTTTGTCTGAGTCTTCTATCAAAAGTTACAGCGATTTATATGAAGTTGTACGAAAACGCTTTCTTTTGCCAAGACAGTGTGTTTCTCACTGTTACATGCATTTGAATGGGAAACTCGTCCGAGACAAAGTATAGGTTTTCATTATGTGAATAATTTTAAAATCTTAGCTCAAACGGCTGTAAAACATGTTTGCCCAGCACGGGGATATTGAGTTCTATAAGATAAAGCCATAAACATGTTTGTCTGAGTCTTCTATCAAAAGTTACAGCGATTTATATGAAGTTGTTCAAAAACGCTTTATTTCGCCAAGACAATGCGTTTCTCACTGTTACATGCATTTGAATGGGAAACTCGCCCGAGACAAAGTATAGGTTTTCATTATGTGAATAATTTTAAAATCTTAGCTCAATCGGCTGCAAAACCTGTTTGCCCAGCACGGGGATATTGAGTTATATAAGATAAAGCCATAAACATGTTTGTCTGAGTCTTCTATCAAAAGTTACAGCGATTTATATGAAGTTGTTCAAAAACGCTTTATTTCGCCAAGACAATGCGTTTCTCACTGTTACATGCATTTGAATGGGAAACTCGACCGAGACAAAGTATAGGTTTTCATTATGTGAATAATTTTAAAATCTTAGCTCAAACGGCTGCAACGGGGACATTGAGTTCTATAAGATAAAGCCATAAACATGTTTGTCTGAGTCTTCTATCAAAAGTTACAGCGATTTATATGAAGTTGTTCAAAAACGCTTTATTTCGCCAAGACAGTGTGTTTCTCACTGTTACATGCATTTGAATGGGAAACTCGCCTGAAACAAAGTATAGGTTTTCATTATGTGAATAATTTTAAAATCTTAGCTCAATCGGCTGTAAAAACCTGTTTGCCCAGCATGGGGATATTGAGTTCTATAAGATAAAGCCATGAACATGTGTTTCTGAGTCTTCTATCAAAAGTTACAGCGATTTGAACAACTGTTCAAAAACGCTTTCTTTCGCCAAGACAATGCGTTTCTCACTGTTACATGCATTTGAATGGGAAACTCGCATTAGACAAAGTATAGGTTTTCATTATGTGAATCATTTTAAAATCTTAGCTCAAACTAAGTTCTATGAGATAAAGCCATGAACATGTGTTTCTGAGTCTTCTATCAAAAGTTACAGCGATTTATATGAAATTGTTCAAAAATGCTTTCTTTCGCCAAGACAATGCGTTTCTCACTGTTACATGCATTTGAATGGGAAACTCGCATGAGACAAAGTATAGGTTTTCATTATGTGAATCATTTTAGAATCTTAGCTCAAACGGCTGCAAAACCTGTTTTCCAAGCACGGGGATATTGAGTTCTATAAGATAAAGCCATAAACATGTTTGTCTGAGACCTCTATCAAAAGTTACAGCGATTTATATGAAGTTGTTCAAAAACGCTTTCTTTCGCCAAGACAATGTGTTTCTCACTGTTACATGCATTTGAATGGGAATTTCGCCTGAGATAAAGTATAGGTTTTCATTATGTGAATAATTTTAAAATCTTAGCTCAAACGGCTGCAAAACCTGTTCTGTTTGCCCAGCACGGGGATATTGAGTTCTATAAGATAAAGCCATAAACATGTTTGTCTGAGTCTTCTATCAAAAGTTACAGCGATTTATATGAAGTTGTTCAAAAACGCTTTCTTTCGCCAAGACAATGCGTTTCTCACTGTTACATGCATTTGAATGGGAAACTCGCCTGAGACAAAGTAAATGGTAAATGGTAAATGGCCTGCATTTGTATAGCGCTTTTCTAGTCCCTAAGGACCCCAAAGCACTTCACACTACATTCAGTCATTCACCCATTCACACACACATTCACACACTGGCGATGGCAAGCTACATTGTAGCCACAGCTGCCCTGGGGCGCACTGACAGTATAGGTTAAGTATAGGTTTTCATTATGTGAATCATTTTAAAATCTTAGCTCAAACGGCTGCAAAACCTGTTTGCCCAGCACGCGGATATTGAGTTCTATAAGATAAAGCCATAAACATGTTTGTCTGAGTCTTCTATCAAAAGTTACAACGATTTATATGAAGTTGTTCAAAAATGCTTTATTTCGCCAAGACAGTGTGTTTCTCACTGTTACATGCATTTGAATGGGAAACTCGCCTGAAACAAAGTATAGGTTTTCATTATGTGAATAATTTTAAAATCTTAGCTCAATCAGCTGTAAAAACCTGTTTGCCCAGCACGGGGATATTGAGTTCTATAAGATAAAGCCATAAACATGTTTGTCTGAGTCTTCTATCAAAAGTTACAGCAATTTATATGAAGTTGTTCAAAAACGCTTTATTTCGCCAAGACAATGCGTTTCTCACTGTTACATGCATTTGAATGGGAAACTCGCCTGAGACAAAGTATAGGTTTTCATTATGTGAATCATTTTAAAATCTTAGCTCAATCGGCTGTAAAAACCTGTTTGCCCAGCACGGGGATATTGAGTTATATAAGATAAAGCCATAAACATGTTTGTCTGAGTCTTCTATCAAAAGTTACAGCGATTTATATGAAGTTGTTCAAAAACGCTTTATTTCGCCAAGACAATGCGTTTCTCACTGTTACATGCATTTGAATGGGAAACTCGCCCGAGACAAAGTAAATGGTAAATGGTAAATGGCCTGCATTTGTATAGCGCTTTTCTAGTCCCTAAGGACCCCAAAGCACTTCACACTACATTCAGTCATTCACCCATTCACACACACATTCACACACTGGCGATGGCAAGCTACATTGTAGCCACAGCTGCCCTGGGGCGCACTGACAGCATAGGTGAAGTATAGGTTTTCATTATGTGAATCATTTTAAAATCTTAGCTCAAACGGCTGCAAAACCTGTTTGCCCAGCACGGGGATATTGAGTTCTATAAGATAAAGCCATAAACATGTTTGTCTGAGTCTTCTATCAAAAGTTACAGCGATTTATATGAAGTTTTACGAAAATGCTTTCTTTCGCCAAGACAGTGTGTTTCTCACTGTTACATGCATTTGAATGGGAAACTCGCCTGGAGCAAAGTATAGGTTTTCATTATGTGAATAATTTTAAAATCTTAGCTCAATCGGCTGTAAAAACCTGTTTGCCCAGCACGGGGATATTGAGTTATATAAGATAAAGCCATAAACATGTTTGTCTGAGTCTTCTATCAAATGTTACAGCGATTTATATGAAGTTGTTCAAAAACGCTTTATTTCGCCAAGACAATGCGTTTCTCACTGTTACATGCATTTGAATGGGAAACTCGACCGAGACAAAGTATAGGTTTTCATTATGTGAATAATTTTAAAATCTTAGCTCAAACGGCTGCAACGGGGACATTGAGTTCTATAAGATAAAGCCATAAACATGTTTGTCTGAGTCTTCTATCAAAAGTTACAGCGATTTATATGAAGTTGTTCAAAAACGCTTTCTTTCGCCAAGACAATGCGTTTCTCACTGTTACATGCATTTGAATGGGAAACTCGCCCGAGACAAAGTAAATGGTAAATGGTAAATGGCCTGCATTTGTATAGCGCTTTTCTAGTCCCTAAGGACCCCAAAGCACTTCACACTACATTCAGTCATTCACCCATTCACACACACATTCACACACTGGCGATGGCAAGCTACTTTGTAGCCACAGCTGCCCTGGGGCGCACTGACAGTATAGGTTAAGTATAGGTTTTCATTATGTGAATCATTTTAAAATCTTAGCTCAAACGGCTGCAAAACCTGTTTGCCTAGCACGGGGATATTGAGTTCTATAAGATAAAGCCATAAACATGTTTGTCTGAGTCTTCTATCAAAAGTTACAGCGATCTATATGAAGTTGTTCAAAAACGCTTTCTTTCGCCAAGACAATGCGTTTCTCACTGTTACATGCTTTTGAATGGGAAACTCGCCCAAGACAAAGTATAGGTTTTCATTATGTGAATAATTTTAAAATCTTAGCTCAAACGGCTGCAAAACCTGTTTGCCCAGCACTGGGATATTGAGTTATATAAGATAAAGCCATAAACATGTTTGTCTGAGTCTTCTATCAAAAGTTACAGCGATTTATATGAAGTTGTTCAAAAACGCTTTATTTTGCCAAGACAATGCGTTTCTCACTGTTACATGCATTTGAATGGGAAACTCGCCCGAGACAAAGTATAGGTTTTCATTATGTGAATAATTTTAAAATCTTAGCTCAATCGGCTGTAAAACCTATTTGCCCAGCACGGGGATATTGAGTTCTATAAGATAAAGCCATAAACATGTTTGTCTGAGTCTTCTATCAAAAGTTACAGCGATTTATATGAAGTTGTACGAAAACGCTTTATTTCGCCAAGACAATGCGTTTCTCACTGTTACATGCATTTGAATGGGAAACTCGCCTGAAACAAAGTATAGGTTTTCATTATGTGAATAATTTTAAAATCTTAGCTCAAACGGCTGCAAAACCTGTTTGCCCAGCACGGGGATATTGAGTTCTATAAGATAAAGCCATAAACATGTTTGTCTGAGTCTTCTATCAAAAGTTACAGCGATTTATATGAAGTTGTTCAAAAACGCTTTCTTTCGCCAAGACAATGCGTTTCTCACTGTTACATGCATTTGAATGGGAAACTCGCCCGAGACAAAGTATAGGTTTTCATTATGTGAATAATTTTAAAATCTTAGCTCAATCGGCTGCAAAACCTGTTTGCCCAGCACGGGGATATTGAGTTATATAAGATAAAGCCATAAACATGTTTGTCTGAGTCTTCTATCAAAAGTTACAGCGATTTATATGAAGTTGTTCAAAAACGCTTTATTTCGCCAAGACAATGCATTTCTCACTGTTACATGCATTTGAATGGGAAACTCGCCCGAGACAAAGTATAGGTTTTCATTATGTGAATAATTTTAAAATCTTAGCTCAATCGGCTGTAAAACCTGTTTGCCCAGCACGGGGATATTGAGTTCTATAAGATAAAGCCATAAACATGTTTGTCTGAGTCTTCTATCAAAAGTTACAGCGATTTATATGAAGTTGTACGAAAACGCTTTATTTCGCCAAGACAGTGTGTTTCTCACTGTTACATGCATTTGAATGGGAAGCTCACCCGAGACAAAGTATAGGTTTTCATTATGTGAATAATTTTAAAATCTTAGCTCAATCGGCTGCAAAACCTGTTTCCCCAGCACGGGGATATTGAGTTATATAAGATAAAGCCATAAACATGTTTGTCTGAGTCTTCTATCAAAAGTTACAGCGATTTATATGAAGTTGTTCAAAAACGCTTTATTTCGCCAAGACAATGCGTTTCTCACTGTTACATGCATTTGAATGGGAAACTCGCCTGAAACAAAGTATAGGTTTTCATTATGTGAATAATTTTAAAATCTTAGCTCAATCGGCTGCAAAACCTGTTTGCCCAGCACGGGGATATTGAGTTATATAAGATAAAGCCATAAACATGTTTGTCTGAGTCTTCTATCAAAAGTTACAGCGATTTATATGAAGTTGTTCAAAAACGCTTTATTTCGCCAAGACAATGCGTTTCTCACTGTTACATGCATTTGAATGGGAAACTCGCCCGAGACAAAGTATAGGTTTTCATTATGTGAATAATTTTAAAATCTTAGCTCAATCGGCTGTAAAACCTATTTGCCCAGCACGGGGATATTGAGTTCTATAAGATAAAGCCATAAACATGTCTGTCTGAGTCTTCTATCAAAAGTTACAGCGATTTATATGAAGTTGTACGAAAACGCTTTATTTCGCCAAGACAATGCGTTTCTCACTGTTACATGCATTTGAATGGGAAACTCGCCTGAAACAAAGTATAGGTTTTCATTATGTGAATAATTTTCAAATCTTAGCTCAAACGGCTGCAAAACCTGTTTGCCCAGCACGGGGATATTGAGTTCTATAAGATAAAGCCATAAACATGTGTTTCTGAGTCTTCTATCAAAAGTTACAGCGATTTATATGAAGTTGTACGAAAACGCTTTATTTCGCCAAGACAGTGTGTTTCTCACTGTTACATGCATTTGAATGGGAAACTCGCCTGAAACAAAGTATAGGTTTTCATTATGTGAATAATTTTCAAATCTTAGCTCAATCGGCTGCAAAACCTGTTTGCCCAGCACGGGGATATTGAGTTATATAAGATAAAGCCATAAACATGTTTGTCTGAGTCTTCTATCAAAAGTTACAGCGATTTATATGAAGTTGTTCAAAAACGCTTTATTTCGCCAAGACAGTGTGTTTCTCACTGTTACATGCATTTGAATGGGAAACTCGCCTGAAACAAAGTATAGGTTTTCATTATGTGAATAATTTTCAAATCTTAGCTCAATCGGCTGCAAAACCTGTTTGCCCAGCACGGGGATATTGAGTTATATAAGATAAAGCCATAAACATGTTTGTCTGAGTCTTCTATCAAAAGTTACAGCGATTTATATGAAGTTGTTCAAAAACGCTTTATTTCGCCAAGACAGTGTGTTTCTCACTGTTACATGCATTTGAATGGGAAACTCGCCTGAAACAAAGTATAGGTTTTCATTATGTGAATAATTTTAAAATCTTAGCTCAATCGGCTGTAAAACCTGTTTGACCAGCACGGGGATATTGAGTTCTATAAGATAAAGCCATAAACATGTGTTTCTGAGTCTTCTATCAAAAGTTACAGCGATTTATATGAAGTTGTACGAAAACGCTTTATTTCGCCAAGACAGTGTGTTTCTCACTGTTACATGCATTTGAATGGGAAACTCGCCTGAAACAAAGTATAGGTTTTCATTATGTGAATAATTTTCAAATCTTAGCTCAATCGGCTGCAAAACCTGTTTGCCCAGCACGGGGATATTGAGTTATATAAGATAAAGCCATAAACATGTTTGTCTGAGTCTTCTATCAAAAGTTACAGCGATTTATATGAAGTTGTTCAAAAACGCTTTATTTCGCCAAGACAGTGTGTTTCTCACTGTTACATGCATTTGAATGGGAAACTCGCCTGAAACAAAGTATAGGTTTTCATTATGTGAATAATTTTAAAATCTTAGCTCAATCGGCTGCAAAACCTGTTTGCCCAGCACGGGGATATTGAGTTATATAAGATAAAGCCATAAACATGTTTGTCTGAGTCTTCTATCAAAAGTTACAGCGATTTATATGAAGTTGTTCAAAAATGCTTTATTTTGCCAAGACAATGCGTTTCTCACTGTTACATGCATTTGAATGGGAAACTCGCCCGAGACAAAGTATAGGTTTTCATTATGTGAATAATTTTAAAATCTTAGCTCAATCGGCTGTAAAACCTGTTTGCCCAGCACGGGGATATTGAGTTATATAAGATAAAGCCATAAACATGTTTGTCTGAGTCTTCTATCAAAAGTTACAGCGATTTATATGAAGTTGTTCAAAAACGCTTTATTTAGCCAAGACAATGCGTTTCTCACTGTTACATGCATTTGAATGGGAAACTCGCCTGAAACAAAGTGTAGGTTTTCATTATGTGAATAATTTTAAAATCTTAGCTCAAACGGCTGCAAAACCTGTTCTGTTTGCCCAGCACGGGGATATTGAGTTCTATAAGATAAAGCCATAAACATGTTTGTCTGAGTCTTCTATCAAAAGTTACAGCGATTTATATGAAGTTGTACGAAAACGCTTTCTTTTGCCAAGACAGTGTGTTTCTCACTGTTACATGCATTTGAATGGGAAACTCGCCCGAGACAAAGTATAGGTTTTCATTATGTGAATCATTTTAAAATCTTAGCTCAATCGGCTGCAAAACCTGTTTGCCCAGCACGGGGATATTGAGTTATATAAGATAAAGCCATAAACATGTTTGTCTGAGTCTTCTATCAAAAGTTACAGCGATTTATATGAAGTTGTTCAAAAACGCTTTATTTCGCCAAGACAGTGTGTTTCTCACTGTTACATGCATTTGAATGGGAAACTCGCCTGAAACAAAGTATAGGTTTTCATTATGTGAATAATTTTAAAATCTTAGCTCAATCGGCTGCAAAACCTGTTTGCCCAGCACGGGGATATTGAGTTATATAAGATAAAGCCATAAACATGTTTGTCTGAGTCTTCTATCAAAAGTTACAGCGATTTATATGAAGTTGTTCAAAAATGCTTTATTTTGCCAAGACAATGCGTTTCTCACTGTTACATGCATTTGAATGGGAAACTCGCCCGAGACAAAGTATAGGTTTTCATTATGTGAATAATTTTAAAATCTTAGCTCAATCGGCTGTAAAACCTGTTTGCCCAGCACGGGGATATTGAGTTATATAAGATAAAGCCATAAACATGTTTGTCTGAGTCTTCTATCAAAAGTTACAGCGATTTATATGAAGTTGTTCAAAAACGCTTTATTTAGCCAAGACAATGCGTTTCTCACTGTTACATGCATTTGAATGGGAAACTCGCCTGAAACAAAGTATAGGTTTTCATTATGTGAATAATTTTAAAATCTTAGCTCAAACGGCTGCAAAACCTGTTCTGTTTGCCCAGCACGGGGATATTGAGTTCTATAAGATAAAGCCATAAACATGTTTGTCTGAGTCTTCTATCAAAAGTTACAGCGATTTATATGAAGTTGTACGAAAACGCTTTCTTTTGCCAAGACAGTGTGTTTCTCACTGTTACATGCATTTGAATGGGAAACTCGTCCGAGACAAAGTATAGGTTTTCATTATGTGAATAATTTTAAAATCTTAGCTCAAACGGCTGTAAAACATGTTTGCCCAGCACGGGGATATTGAGTTCTATAAGATAAAGCCATAAACATGTTTGTCTGAGTCTTCTATCAAAAGTTACAGCGATTTATATGAAGTTGTTCAAAAACGCTTTATTTCGCCAAGACAATGCGTTTCTCACTGTTACATGCATTTGAATGGGAAACTCGCCCGAGACAAAGTATAGGTTTTCATTATGTGAATAATTTTAAAATCTTAGCTCAATCGGCTGCAAAACCTGTTTGCCCAGCACGGGGATATTGAGTTATATAAGATAAAGCCATAAACATGTTTGTCTGAGTCTTCTATCAAAAGTTACAGCGATTTATATGAAGTTGTTCAAAAACGCTTTATTTCGCCAAGACAGTGTGTTTCTCACTGTTACATGCATTTGAATGGGAAACTCGCCTGAAACAAAGTATAGGTTTTCATTATGTGAATAATTTTAAAATCTTAGCTCAATCGGCTGTAAAAACCTGTTTGCCCAGCACGGGGATATTGAGTTCTATAAGATAAAGCCATAAACATGTTTGTCTGAGTCTTCTATCAAAAGTTACAGCGATTTATATGAAGTTGTTCAAAAACGCTTTATTTCGCCAAGACAATGCGTTTCTCACTGTTACATGCATTTGAATGGGAAACTCGCCCAAGACAAAGTAAATGGTAAATGGTAAATGGCCTGCATTTGTATAGCGCTTTTCTAGTCCCTAAGGACCCCAAAGCACTTCACACTACATTCAGTCATTCACCCATTCACACACACATTCACACACTGGCGATGGCAAGCTACATTGTAGCCACAGCTGCCCTGGGGCGCACTGACAGTATAGGTTAAGTATAGGTTTTCATTATGTGAATCATTTTAAAATCTTAGCTCAAACGGCTGCAAAACCTGTTTGCCTAGCACGGGGATATTGAGTTCTATAAGATAAAGCCATAAACATGTTTGTCTGAGTCTTCTATCAAAAGTTACAGCGATTTATATGAAGTTGTTCAAAAACGCTTTATTTCGCCAAGACAGTGTGTTTCTCACTGTTACATGCATTTGAATGGGAAACTCGCCTGAAACAAAGTATAGGTTTTCATTATGTGAATAATTTTAAAATCTTAGCTCAATCGGCTGTAAAAACCTGTTTGCCCAGCATGGGGATATTGAGTTCTATAAGATAAAGCCATAAACATGTTTGTCTGAGTCTTCTATCAAAAGTTACAGCGATTTATATGAAGTTGTACGAAAACGCTTTATTTCGCCAAGACAATGCGTTTCTCACTGTTACATGCATTTGAATGGGAAACTCGCCTGAAACAAAGTATAGGTTTTCATTATGTGAATAATTTTAAAATCTTAGCTCAAACGGCTGCAAAACCTGTTTGCCCAGCACGGGGATATTGAGTTCTATAAGATAAAGCCATAAACATGTTTGTCTGAGTCTTCTATCAAAAGTTACAGCGATTTATATGAAGTTGTTCAAAAACGCTTTCTTTCGCCAAGACAATTCGTTTCTCACTGTTACATGCATTTGAATGGGAAACTCGCCCGAGACAAAGTATAGGTTTTCATTATGTGAATAATTTTAAAATCTTAGCTCAATCGGCTGCAAAACCTGTTTGCCCAGCACGGGGATATTGAGTTATATAAGATAAAGCCATAAACATGTTTGTCTGAGTCTTCTATCAAAAGTTACAGCGATTTATATGAAGTTGTTCAAAAATGCTTTATTTTGCCAAGACAATGCGTTTCTCACTGTTACATGCATTTGAATGGGAAACTCGCCCGAGACAAAGTATAGGTTTTCATTATGTGAATAATTTTAAAATCTTAGCTCAATCGGCTGCAAAACCTGTTTGCCCAGCACGGGGATATTGAGTTATATAAGATAAAGCCATAAACATGTTTGTCTGAGTCTTCTATCAAAAGTTACAGCGATTTATATGAAGTTGTTCAAAAATGCTTTATTTTGCCAAGACAATGCGTTTCTCACTGTTACATGCATTTGAATGGGAAACTCGCCCGAGACAAAGTATAGGTTTTCATTATGTGAATAATTTTAAAATCTTAGCTCAATCGGCTGTAAAACCTGTTTGCCCAGCACGGGGATATTGAGTTATATAAGATAAAGCCATAAACATGTTTGTCTGAGTCTTCTATCAAAAGTTACAGCGATTTATATGAAGTTGTTCAAAAACGCTTTATTTCGCCAAGACAATGCGTTTCTCACTGTTACATGCATTTGAATGGGAAACTCGCCTGAAACAAAGTATAGGTTTTCATTATGTAAATAATTTTAAAATCTTAGCTCAAACGGCTGCAAAACCTGTTCTGTTTGCCCAGCACGGGGATATTGAGTTCTATAAGATAAAGCCATAAACATGTTTGTCTGAGTCTTCTATCAAAAGTTACAGCGATTTATATGAAGTTGTACGAAAACGCTTTCTTTTGCCAAGACAGTGTGTTTCTCACTGTTACATGCATTTGAATGGGAAACTCGCCCGAGACAAAGTATAGGTTTTCATTATGTGAATCATTTTAAAATCTTAGCTCAATCGGCTGCAAAACCTGTTTGCCCAGCACGGGGATATTGAGTTATATAAGATAAAGCCATAAACATGTTTGTCTGAGTCTTCTATCAAAAGTTACAGCGATTTATATGAAGTGGTTCAAAAACGCTTTATTTCGCCAAGACAGTGTGTTTCTCACTGTTACATGCATTTGAATGGGAAACTCGCCTGAAACAAAGTATAGGTTTTCATTATGTGAATAATTTTAAAATCTTAGCTCAATCGGCTGCAAAACCTGTTTGCCCAGCACGGGGATATTGAGTTATATAAGATAAAGCCATAAACATGTTTGTCTGAGTCTTCTATCAAAAGTTACAGCGATTTATATGAAGTTGTTCAAAAATGCTTTATTTTGCCAAGACAATGCGTTTCTCACTGTTACATGCATTTGAATGGGAAACTCGCCCGAGACAAAGTATAGGTTTTCATTATGTGAATAATTTTAAAATCTTAGCTCAATCGGCTGTAAAACCTGTTTGCCCAGCACGGGGATATTGAGTTATATAAGATAAAGCCATAAACATGTTTGTCTGAGTCTTCTATCAAAAGTTACAGCGATTTATATGAAGTTGTTCAAAAACGCTTTATTTAGCCAAGACAATGCGTTTCTCACTGTTACATGCATTTGAATGGGAAACTCGCCTGAAACAAAGTATAGGTTTTCATTATGTGAATAATTTTAAAATCTTAGCTCAAACGGCTGCAAAACCTGTTCTGTTTACCCAGCACGGGGATATTGAGTTCTATAAGATAAAGCCATAAACATGTTTGTCTGAGTCTTCTATCAAAAGTTACAGCGATTTATATGAAGTTGTACGAAAACGCTTTCTTTTGCCAAGACAGTGTGTTTCTCACTGTTACATGCATTTGAATGGGAAACTCGTCCGAGACAAAGTATAGGTTTTCATTATGTGAATAATTTTAAAATCTTAGCTCAAACGGCTGTAAAACATGTTTGCCCAGCACGGGGATATTGAGTTCTATAAGATAAAGCCATAAACATGTTTGTCTGAGTCTTCTATCAAAAGTTACAGCGATTTATATGAAGTTGTTCAAAAACGCTTTATTTCGCCAAGACAATGCGTTTCTCACTGTTACATGCATTTGAATGGGAAACTCGCCCGAGACAAAGTATAGGTTTTCATTATGTGAATAATTTTAAAATCTTAGCTCAATCGGCTGCAAAACCTGTTTGCCCAGCACGGGGATATTGAGTTATATAAGATAAAGCCATAAACATGTTTGTCTGAGTCTTCTATCAAAAGTTACAGCGATTTATATGAAGTTGTTCAAAAACGCTTTATTTCGCCAACACAGTGTGTTTCTCACTGTTACATGCATTTGAATGGGAAACTCGCCTGAAACAAAGTATAGGTTTTCATTATGTGAATAATTTTAAAATCTTAGCTCAATCGGCTGTAAAAACCTGTTTGCCCAGCACGGGGATATTGAGTTCTATAAGATAAAGCCATAAACATGTTTGTCTGAGTCTTCTATCAAAAGTTACAGCGATTTATATGAAGTTGTTCAAAAACGCTTTATTTCGCCAAGACAATGCGTTTCTCACTGTTACATGCATTTGAATGGGAAACTCGCCCGAGACAAAGTAAATGGTAAATGGTAAATGGCCTGCATTTGTATAGCGCTTTTCTAGTCCCTAAGGACCCCAAAGCACTTCACACTACATTCAGTCATTCACCCATTCACACACACATTCACACACTGGCGATGGCAAGCTACATTGTAGCCACAGCTGCCCTGGGGCGCACTGACAGTATAGGTTAAGTATAGGTTTTCATTATGTGAATCATTTTAAAATCTTAGCTCAAACGGCTGCAAAACCTGTTTGCCTAGCACGGGGATATTGAGTTCTATAAGATAAAGCCATAAACATGTTTGTCTGAGTCTTCTATCAAAAGTTACAGCGATTTATATGAAGTTGTACGAAAACGCTTTATTTCGCCAAGACAATGCGTTTCTCACTGTTACATGCATTTGAATGGGAAACTCGTCTGAAACACAGTAGGGGAGAGTGAGGTAAGATGAGCCACTTTTTACTCATGTTGCCCTGGATGTGAGAAAAAATGACACAGAAATAGAATGATAACATATTCCTTTATTTCAGGATGTCTCCTTTCAAATGTAATGATCAGAATCTATGTCTGATGACGCTGCCCAAAATAATGACCTATTAAAAAAAAATGCTCCTTTGGCTCAACTTGCCCCAGATTAGGGGTAAATTGAACCTAGTCAGTGGGTAAACTGAGCCATCTTGGGGCAAACTGACCATGTAGTTTTTAAAATGTAAAACTGATCATATTGTGAAAAAAACAGTTGTAAACCTGTGAGAACAAACCTGGAAACTGGTGGTTTCTAAACAAACCACCAGTTCAAAACCATTTATTCAAAAGAACTATTCAATATTCCAATGATCAAGGTTGCAGGGGAATATGAACTGTTGCTCCCTCCTTGCAGTTCCTCCAGCCTGTTGAGGTTGAGGTAGCTTCTTCAGCACATCCTTGCGTGGGAAAGATGCCTCATCATTTTCCTTGAACACAAACGTGGGTTTCTTACTGCTAGTGATCCCTCGGATTCTTCTGAGAAATCTGGCACTCACTTCGTTGTCTGCAAAGCTGTCAACCAGGCCAATGTAATGGTGGCTCCTGGATTTGGATGCAAATCTTACGATGACAAAGTCACCAACTACCAGGTCTGAGACATCTGGTTCACTTCTTTCATCGCTGGAACTCAGCGTGTCAGAAGTGTACTCAGAAGTGTCTTCAAATGGGATGGGAACATCACTCTCCTCAGAGCTGCTTTCCACTGCAATTTTTGTCTGGGTTTGTTTCCTCTTCCACATTCCTTGCTTTTTGTGGATTATTTCTTTTTTGCCTTTCAGTTTATTTGTCCTTTCTTCATGGGCTCTCTCTCTCAATTGCCTGCTTTTCAGGTGTATCAGTCAGGATTCGTGTCTTCACACGCTTTCGATTTGTTTGTTTCCTGGGCTGCTGACTTTTGGGTAAGGGTAGAATATCAGTGGGAGACACATATCGAGCATGGTTGGGGTCACTTCGTGAACCACATGCATGTACAGGGTCTGGTAAAAATCTGGAACTGCTCTGCAAGCTTCTTGATATGCTCTGCTAGCTCCTTCTCCACCTCCTCAGAGAAGACTCTCTTTGCTGAAGCTGTTCCACTATAGCCAACCGATTTGACCTCCTATGTGTCCCTCTTTTTAATATATCTCCTGAGTGTTGACCTGTCAATTTGTCTTTCTTTAGCCACTGATCTTATGGACTTTCCTCCCTTGACTTCACTCGCTGCCCTTTCAATCTCCTCCAGGGGTGTTGAGCCCCAGCTGGTCTTCCGTCTGTAGGTCCTTGGCATGATATCTTTTCTATAATAGTTAACATATGACAAATACAACAAAAGGGTTCAGTATACTGAACTAAAATACTATTTAATAAGTCAGAGCCTTAAATAAATTTCAGTGCCTTATGGTGGGGTAGGTTGAACCATTGGATCAATTTACCCCATAGCCTTTGGCTCACTTTGCCCCATAGCCACCATTTTGAAAAAAACGGGCTAGCTTAGCAATTTAGGCTAATCTTTAGAAAACTTCTTCAGATGATATTATATTTTAGAAACCCACCAACATGTATAATATATCATTTTAGACACAGATACGTTTGTTTTAATATTACAGTCAATTTACCTGATATGCAGAAATTTTACTTTGACAAGCAAAAAACATTTTTTTGTGTAATACAGACTTACCCCTTCTCCAATGTGCTCCTCTTTAATATAGCAGGATGGAAATGATGAGTGCTTCCTGGATTTATGGTCACATGACAAAACATGTACACAGTTACCTAGATACAAGGGGTGGTTCAACTTACCCACTGGCTCATCTTACCTCACTCTCCCCTATAGGTTTTCATTATGTGAATAATTTTAAAATCTTAGCTCAAACGGCTGCAAAACCTGTTTGCCCAGCACGGGGATATTGAGTTCTATAAGATAAAGCCATAAACATGTGTTTCTGAGTCTTCTATCAAAAGTTACAGCGATTTATATGAAGTTGTTCAAAAACGCTTTATTTCGCCAAGACAATGCGTTTCTCACTGTTACATGCATTTGAATGGGAAACTCGCCCGAGACAAAGTATAGGTTTTCATTATGTGAATAATTTTCAAATCTTAGCTCAATCGGCTGTAAAACCTGTTTGCCCAGCACGGGGATATTGAGTTATATAAGATAAAGCCATAAACATGTTTGTCTGAGTCTTCTATCAAAAGTTACAGCGATTTATATGAAGTTGTTCAAAAACGCTTTATTTCGCCAAGACAATGCGTTTCTCACTGTTACATGCATTTGAATGGGAAACTCGCCCGAGACAAAGTATAGGTTTTCATTATGTGAATAATTTTAAAATCTTAGCTCAATCGACTGCAAAACCTGTTTGCCCAGCACTGGGATATTGAGTTATATAAGATAAAGCCATAAACATGTTTGTCTGAGTCTTCTATCAAAAGTTACAGCGATTTATATGAAGTTGTTCAAAAACGCTTTATTTCGCCAAGACAATGCGTTTCTCACTGTTACATGCATTTGAATGGGAAACTCGCCCGAGACAAAGTATAGGTTTTCATTATGTGAATAATTTTAAAATCTTAGCTCAAACGGCTGCAAAACCTGTTTGCCCAGCACGGGGATATTGAGTTCTATAAGATAAAGCCATGAACATGTGTTTCTGAGTCTTCTATCAAAAGTTACAGCGATTTATATGAAGTTGTACGAAAATGCTTTATTTCGCCAAGACATTGTGTTTCTAACTGTTACATGCATTTGAATGGGAAACTCGTCCGAGACAAAGTATAGGTTTTCATTATGTGACTAATTTTAAAATCTTAGCTCAAATGGCTGCAATACCTGTTTGCCCAGCACGGGGATATTGAGTTATATAAGATAAAGCCATAAACATGTTTGTCTGAGTCTTCTATCAAAAGTTACAGCGATTTATATGAAGTTGTTCAAAAACGCTTTATTTCGCCAAGACAATGCGTTTCTCACTGTTACATGCATTTGAATGGGAAACTCGCCCGAGACAAAGTATAGGTTTTCATTATGTGAATAATTTTAAAATCTTAGCTCAATCGGCTGTAAAACCTATTTGCCCAGCACGGGGATATTGAGTTCTATAAGATAAAGCCATGAACATGTGTTTCTGAGTCTTCTATCAAAAGTTACAGCGATTTATATGAAGTTGTACGAAAATGCTTTATTTCGCCAAGACATTGTGTTTCTCACTGTTACATGCATTTGAATGGGAAACTCGTCCGAGACAAAGTATAGGTTTTCATTATGTGACTAATTTTAAAATCTTAGCTCAAATGGCTGCAATACCTGTTTGCCCAGCACGGGGATATTGAGTTATATAAGATAAAGCCATAAACATGTTTGTCTGAGTCTTCTATCAAAAGTTACAGCGATTTATATGAAGTTGTTCAAAAACGCTTTATTTCGCCAAGACAATGCGTTTCTCACTGTTACATGCATTTGAATGGGAAACTCGCCCGAGACAAAGTATAGGTTTTCATTATGTGAATAATTTTAAAATCTTAGCTCAATCGGCTGTAAAACCTATTTGCCCAGCACGGGGATATTGAGTTCTATAAGATAAAGCCATAAACATGTTTGTCTGAGTCTTCTATCAAAAGTTACAGCGATTTATATGAAGTTGTTCAAAAACGCTTTATTTCGCCAAGACAATGCGTTTCTCACTGTTACATGCATTTGAATGGGAAACTCGCCTGAAACAAAGTATAGGTTTTCATTATGTGAATAATTTTAAAATCTTAGCTCAATCGACTGCAAAACCTGTTTGCCCAGCACTGGGATATTGAGTTATATAAGATAAAGCCATAAACATGTTTGTCTGAGTCTTCTATCAAAAGTTACAGCGATTTATATGAAGTGGTTGAAAAAAGCTTTATTTCGCCAAGACAGTGGGTTTCTCACTGTTACATGCATTTGAATGGGAAACTCACCCGAGACAAAGTATAGGTTTTCATTATGTGAATAATTTTAAAATCTTAGCTCAAACGGCTGCAAAACCTGTTTGCCCAGCACGGGGATATTGAGTTCTATAAGATAAAGCCATAAACATGTTTGTCTGAGTCTTCTATCAAAAGTTACAGCGATTTATATGAAGTTGTTCAAAAACGCTTTATTTCGCCAAGACAATGCGTTTCTCACTGTTACATGCATTTGAATGGGAAACTCGCCCGAGACAAAGTATAGGTTTTCATTATGTGAATAATTTTAAAATCTTAGCTCAATCGGCTGTAAAACCTATTTGCCCAGCACGGGGATATTGAGTTCTATAAGATAAAGCCATAAACATGTTTGTCTGAGTCTTCTATCAAAAGTTACAGCGATTTATATGAAGTTGTACGAAAACGCTTTATTTCGCCAAGACAATGCGTTTCTCACTGTTACATGCATTTGAATGGGAAACTCGCCTGAAACAAAGTATAGGTTTTCATTATGTGAATAATTTTAAAATCTTAGCTCAAACGGCTGCAAAACCTGTTTGCCCAGCACGGGGATATTGAGTTATATAAGATAAAGCCATAAACATGTTTGTCTGAGTCTTCTATCAAAAGTTACAGCGATTTATATGAAGTTGTACGAAAACGCTTTATTTCGCCAAGACAATGCGTTTCTCACTGTTACATGCATTTGAATGGGAAACTCGCCTGAAACAAAGTATAGGTTTTCATTATGTGAATAATTTTAAAATCTTAGCTCAAACGGCTGCAAAACCTGTTTGCCCAGCACGGGGATATTGAGTTCTATAAGATAAAGCCATAAACATGTGTTTCTGAGTCTTCTATCAAAAGTTACAGCGATTTATATGAAGTTGTTCAAAAACGCTTTATTTCGCCAAGACAATGCGTTTCTCACTGTTACATGCATTTGAATGGGAAACTCGCCCGAGACAAAGTATAGGTTTTCATTATGTGAATAATTTTCAAATCTTAGCTCAATCGGCTGTAAAACCTATTTGCCCAGCACGGGGATATTGAGTTATATAAGATAAAGCCATAAACATGTTTGTCTGAGTCTTCTATCAAAAGTTACAGCGATTTATATGAAGTTGTTCAAAAACGCTTTATTTCGCCAAGACAATGCGTTTCTCACTGTTACATGCATTTGAATGGGAAACTCGCCCGAGACAAAGTATAGGTTTTCATTATGTGAATAATTTTAAAATCTTAGCTCAATCGGCTGTAAAACCTATTTGCCCAGCACGGGGATATTGAGTTCTATAAGATAAAGCCATAAACATGTTTGTCTGAGTCTTCTATCAAAAGTTACAGCGATTTATATGAAGTTGTACGAAAACGCTTTATTTCGCCAAGACAATGCGTTTCTCACTGTTACATGCATTTGAATGGGAAACTCGTCTGAAACAAAGTATAGGTTTTCATTATGTGAATAATTTTAAAATCTTAGCTCAATCGGCTGCAAAACCTGTTTGCCCAGCACGGGGATATTGAGTTCTATAAGATAAAGCCATAAACATGTGTTTCTGAGTCTTCTATCAAAAGTTACAGCGATTTATATGAAGTTGTTCAAAAACGCTTTATTTCGCCAAGACAATGCGTTTCTCACTGTTACATGCATTTGAATGGGAAACTCGCCCGAGACAAAGTATAGGTTTTCATTATGTGAATAATTTTCAAATCTTAGCTCAATCGGCTGTAAAACCTGTTTGCCCAGCACGGGGATATTGAGTTATATAAGATAAAGCCATAAACATGTTTGTCTGAGTCTTCTATCAAAAGTTACAGCGATTTATATGAAGTTGTACGAAAACGCTTTATTTCGCCAAGACAATGCGTTTCTCACTGTTACATGCATTTGAATGGGAAACTCGCCTGAAACAAAGTATAGGTTTTCATTATGTGAATAATTTTAAAATCTTAGCTCAAACGGCTGCAAAACCTGTTTGCCCAGCACGGGGATATTGAGTTCCATAAGATAAAGCCATAAACATGTTTGTCTGAGTCTTCTATCAAAAGTTACAGCGATTTATATGAAGTTGTACGAAAACGCTTTATTTCGCCAAGACAGTGTGTTTCTCACTGTTACATGCATTTGAATGGGAAACTCGCCTGAAACAAAGTATAGGTTTTCATTATGTGAATAATTTTCAAATCTTAGCTCAATCGGCTGCAAAACCTGTTTGCCCAGCACGGGGATATTGAGTTATATAAGATAAAGCCATAAACATGTTTGTCTGAGTCTTCTATCAAAAGTTACAGCGATTTATATGAAGTTGTTCAAAAATGCTTTATTTCGCCAAGACAGTGTGTTTCTCACTGTTACATGCATTTGAATGGGAAACTCGCCTGAAACAAAGTATAGGTTTTCATTATGTGAATAATTTTCAAATCTTAGCTCAATCGGCTGCAAAACCTGTTTGCCCAGCACGGGGATATTGAGTTATATAAGATAAAGCCATAAACATGTTTGTCTGAGTCTTCTATCAAAAGTTACAGCGATTTATATGAAGTTGTTCAAAAACGCTTTATTTCGCCAAGACAGTGTGTTTCTCACTGTTACATGCATTTGAATGGGAAACTCACCCGAGACAAAGTATAGGTTTTCATTATGTGAATAATTTTCAAATCTTAGCTCAATCGGCTGCAAAACCTGTTTGCCCAGCACGGGGATATTGAGTTATATAAGATAAAGCCATAAACATGTTTGTCTGAGTCTTCTATCAAAAGTTACAGCGATTTATATGAAGTTGTTCAAAAACGCTTTATTTCGCCAAGACAGTGTGTTTCTCACTGTTACATGCATTTGAATGGGAAACTCGCCCGAGACAAAGTATAGGTTTTCATTATGTGAATCATTTTCAAATCTTAGCTCAATCGGCTGCAAAACCTGTTTGCCCAGCACGGGGATATTGAGTTATATAAGATAAAGCCATAAACATGTTTGTCTGAGTCTTCTATCAAAAGTTACAGCGATTTATATGAAGTTGTTCAAAAACGCTTTATTTCGCCAAGACAGTGTGTTTCTCACTGTTACATGCATTTGAATGGGAAACTCGCCTGAAACAAAGTATAGGTTTTCATTATGTGAATAATTTTAAAATCTTAGCTCAATCGGCTGCAAAACCTGTTTGCCCAGCACGGGGATATTGAGTTATATAAGATAAAGCCATAAACATGTTTGTCTGAGTCTTCTATCAAAAGTTACAGCGATTTATATGAAGTTGTTCAAAAATGCTTTATTTTGCCAAGACAATGCGTTTCTCACTGTTACATGCATTTGAATGGGAAACTCGCCCGAGACAAAGTATAGGTTTTCATTATGTGAATAATTTTAAAATCTTAGCTCAATCGGCTGTAAAACCTGTTTGCCCAGCACGGGGATATTGAGTTATATAAGATAAAGCCATAAACATGTTTGTCTGAGTCTTCTATCAAAAGTTACAGCGATTTATATGAAGTTGTTCAAAAACGCTTTATTTAGCCAAGACAATGCGTTTCTCACTGTTACATGCATTTGAATGGGAAACTCGCCTGAAACAAAGTATAGGTTTTCATTATGTGAATAATTTTAAAATCTTAGCTCAAACGGCTGCAAAACCTGTTCTGTTTGCCCAGCACGGGGATATTGAGTTCTATAAGATAAAGCCATAAACATGTTTGTCTGAGTCTTCTATCAAAAGTTACAGCGATTTATATGAAGTTGTACGAAAACGCTTTCTTTTGCCAAGACAGTGTGTTTCTCACTGTTACATGCATTTGAATGGGAAACTCGTCCGAGACAAAGTATAGGTTTTCATTATGTGACTAATTTTAAAATCTTAGCTCAAACGGCTGCAAAACCTGTTTGCCCAGCACGGGGTTATTGAGTTATATAAGATAAAGCCATAAACATGTTTGTCTGAGTCTTCTATCAAAAGTTACAGCGATTTATATGAAGTTGTTCAAAAACGCTTTATTTCGCCAAGACAGTGTGTTTCTCACTGTTACATGCATTTGAATGGGAAACTCGCCTGAAACAAAGTATAGGTTTTCATTATGTGAATAATTTTAAAATCTTAGCTCAATCGGCTGCAAAACCTGTTTGCCCAGCACGGGGATATTGAGTTATATAAGATAAAGCCATAAACATGTTTGTCTGAGTCTTCTATCAAAAGTTACAGCGATTTATATGAAGTTGTTGAAAAAAGCTTTATTTCGCCAAGACAGTGTGTTTCTCACTGTTACATGCATTTGAATGGGAAACTCGCCTGAAACAAAGTATAGGTTTTCGTTATGTGAATAATTTTAAAATCTTAGCTCAATCGGCTGCAAAACCTGTTTGCCCAGCACGGGGATATTGAGTTATATAAGATAAAGCCATAAACATGTTTGTCTGAGTCTTCTATCAAAAGTTACAGCGATTTATATGAAGTTGTTCAAAAATGCTTTATTTTGCCAAGACAATGCGTTTCTCACTGTTACATGCATTTGAATGGGAAACTCGCCTGAAACAAAGTATAGGTTTTCATTATGTGAATAATTTTAAAATCTTAGCTCAATCGGCTGTAAAACCTGTTTGCCCAGCACGGGGATATTGAGTTATATAAGATAAAGCCATAAACATGTTTGTCTGAGTCTTCTATCAAAAGTTACAGCGATTTATATGAAGTTGTTCAAAAACGCTTTATTTAGCCAAGACAATGCGTTTCTCACTGTTACATGCATTTGAATGGGAAACTCGCCTGAAACAAAGTATAGGTTTTCATTATGTGAATAATTTTAAAATCTTAGCTCAAACGGCTGCAAAACCTGTTCTGTTTGCCCAGCACGGGGATATTGAGTTCTATAAGATAAAGCCATAAACATGTTTGTCTGAGTCTTCTATCAAAAGTTACAGCGATTTATATGAAGTTGTACGAAAACGCTTTCTTTTGCCAAGACAGTGTGTTTCTCACTGTTACATGCATTTGAATGGGAAACTCGTCCGAGACAAAGTATAGGTTTTCATTATGTGAATAATTTTAAAATCTTAGCTCAAACGGCTGTAAAACATGTTTGCCCAGCACGGGGATATTGAGTTCTATAAGATAAAGCCATAAACATGTTTGTCTGAGTCTTCTATCAAAAGTTACAGCGATTTATATGAAGTTGTACGAAAACGCTTTCTTTTGCCAAGACAGTGTGTTTCTCACTGTTACATGCATTTGAATGGGAAACTCGCCCGAGACAAAGTATAGGTTTTCATTATGTGAATCATTTTAAAATCTTAGCTCAATCGGCTGCAAAACCTGTTTGCCCAGCACGGGGATATTGAGTTATATAAGATAAAGCCATAAACATGTTTGTCTGAGTCTTCTATCAAAAGTTACAGCGATTTATATGAAGTTGTTCAAAAACGCTTTATTTCGCCAAGACAGTGTGTTTCTCACTGTTACATGCATTTGAATGGGAAACTCGCCCGAGACAAAGTATAGGTTTTCATTATGTGAATAATTTTAAAATCTTAGCTCAATCGGCTGCAAAACCTGTTTGCCCAGCACGGGGATATTGAGTTATATAAGATAAAGCCATAAACATGTTTGTCTGAGTCTTCTATCAAAAGTTACAGCGATTTATATGAAGTTGTTCAAAAACGCTTTATTTCGCCAAGACAGTGTGTTTCTCACTGTTACATGCATTTGAATGGGAAACTCGCCCGAGACAAAGTATAGGTTTTCATTATGTGAATAATTTTAAAATCTTAGCTCAATCGGCTGCAAAACCTGTTTGCCCAGCACGGGGATATTGAGTTATATAAGATAAAGCCATAAACATGTTTGTCTGAGTCTTCTATCAAAAGTTACAGCGATTTATATGAAGTTGTTGAAAAAAGCTTTATTTCGCCAAGACAGTGTGTTTCTCACTGTTACATGCATTTGAATGGGAAACTCGCCTGAAACAAAGTATAGGTTTTCGTTATGTGAATAATTTTAAAATCTTAGCTCAATCGGCTGCAAAACCTGTTTGCCCAGCACGGGGATATTGAGTTATATAAGATAAAGCCATAAACATGTTTGTCTGAGTCTTCTATCAAAAGTTACAGCGATTTATATGAAGTTGTTCAAAAATGCTTTATTTTGCCAAGACAATGCGTTTCTCACTGTTACATGCATTTGAATGGGAAACTCGCCTGAAACAAAGTATAGGTTTTCGTTATGTGAATAATTTTAAAATCTTAGCTCAATCGGCTGCAAAACCTGTTTGCCCAGCACGGGGATATTGAGTTATATAAGATAAAGCCATAAACATGTTTGTCTGAGTCTTCTATCAAAAGTTACAGCGATTTATATGAAGTTGTTGAAAAAAGCTTTATTTCGCCAAGACAGTGTGTTTCTCACTGTTACATGCATTTGAATGGGAAACTCGCCTGAAACAAAGTATAGGTTTTCGTTATGTGAATAATTTTAAAATCTTAGCTCAATCGGCTGCAAAACCTGTTTGCCCAGCACGGGGATATTGAGTTATATAAGATAAAGCCATAAACATGTTTGTCTGAGTCTTCTATCAAAAGTTACAGCGATTTATATGAAGTTGTTCAAAAATGCTTTATTTTGCCAAGACAATGCGTTTCTCACTGTTACATGCATTTGAATGGGAAACTCGCCTGAAACAAAGTATAGGTTTTCATTATGTGAATAATTTTAAAATCTTAGCTCAAACGGCTGCAAAACCTGTTCTGTTTGCCCAGCACGGGGATATTGAGTTCTATAAGATAAAGCCATAAACATGTTTGTCTGAGTCTTCTATCAAAAGTTACAGCGATTTATATGAAGTTGTACGAAAACGCTTTCTTTTGCCAAGACAGTGTGTTTCTCACTGTTACATGCATTTGAATGGGAAACTCGTCCGAGACAAAGTATAGGTTTTCATTATGTGACTAATTTTAAAATCTTAGCTCAAATGGCTGCAAAACCTGTTTGCCCAGCACGGGGTTATTGAGTTATATAAGATAAAGCCATAAACATGTTTGTCTGAGTCTTCTATCAAAAGTTACAGCGATTTATATGAAGTTGTTCAAAAACGCTTTATTTCGCCAAGACAATGCGTTTCTCACTGTTACATGCATTTGAATGGGAAACTCGCCCGAGACAAAGTATAGGTTTTCATTATGTGAATAATTTTAAAATTTTAGCTCAATCGGCTGCAAAACCTGTTTGCCCAGCACGGGGATATTGAGTTCTATAAGATAAAGCCATAAACATGTTTGTCTGAGTCTTCTATCAAAAGTTACAGCGATTTATATGAAGTTGTTCAAAAACGCTTTATTTCGCCAAGACAGTGTGTTTCTCACTGTTACATGCATTTGAATGGGAAACTCGCCTGAAACAAAGTATAGGTTTTCATTATGTGAATAATTTTAAAATCTTAGCTCAATCGGCTGTAAAAACCTGTTTGCCCAGCACGGGGATATTGAGTTCTATAAGATAAAGCCATAAACATGTTTGTCTGAGTCTTCTATCAAAAGTTACAGCGATTTATATGAAGTTGTTCAAAAACGCTTTATTTCGCCAAGACAGTGTGTTTCTCACTGTTACATGCATTTGAATGGGAAACTCGCCTGAAACAAAGTATAGGTTTTCATTATGTGAATAATTTTAAAATCTTAGCTCAATCGGCTGTAAAAACCTGTTTGCCCAGCACGGGGATATTGAGTTATATAAGATAAAGCCATAAACATGTTTGTCTGAGTCTTCTATCAAAAGTTACAACGATTTATATGAAGTTGTTCAAAAACGCTTTATTTCGCCAAGACAATGCGTTTCTCACTGTTACATGCATTTGAATGGGAAACTCGCCCGAGACAAAGTATAGGTTTTCATTATGTGAATAATTTTAAAATCTTAGCTCAATCGGCTGCAAAACCTGTTTGCCCAGCACGGGGATATTGAGTTCTATGAGATAAAGCCATAAACATGTTTGTCTGAGTCTTCTATCAAAAGTTACAGCGATTTATATGAAGTTGTTCAAAAACGCTTTATTTCGCCAAGACAATGCGTTTCTCACTGTTACATGCATTTGAATGGGAAACTCGCCCGAGACAAAGTATAGGTTTTCATTATGTGAATAATTTTAAAATCTTAGCTCAATCGGCTGCAAAACCTGTTTGCCCAGCACGGGGATATTGAGTTATATAAGATAAAGCCATAAACATGTTTGTCTGAGTCTTCTATCAAAAGTTACAGCGATTTATATCAAGTGGTTCAAAAACGCTTTATTTCGCCAAGACAGTGTGTTTCTCACTGTTACATGCATTTGAATGGGGAACTCGACCGAAACAAAGTATAGGTTTTCATTATGTGAATAATTTTAAAATCTTAGCTCAAACGGCTGCAAAACCTGTTATGTTTGCCCAGCACGGGATATTGAGTTCTATAAGATAAAGCCATAAACATGTTTGTCTGAGTCTTCTATCAAAAGTTACAGCGATTTATATGAAGTTGTACGAAAACGCTTTATTTCGCCAAGACAATGCGTTTCTCACTGTTACATGCATTTGAATGGGAAACTCGCCCGAGACAAAGTATAGGTTTTCATTATGTGAATAATTTTAAAATCTTAGCTCAATCGGCTGCAAAACCTGTTTGCCCAGCACGGGGATATTGAGTTATATAAGATAAAGCCATAAACATGTTTGTCTGAGTCTTCTATCAAAAGTTACAGCGATTTATATGAAGTTGTTCAAAAACGCTTTATTTAGCCAAGACAATGCGTTTCTCACTGTTACATGCATTTGAATGGGAAACTCGCCTGAAACAAAGTATAGGTTTTCATTATGTGAATAATTTTAAAATCTTAGCTCAAACGGCTGCAAAACCTGTTCTGTTTGCCCAGCACGGGGATATTGAGTTCTATAAGATAAAGCCATAAACATGTTTGTCTGAGTCTTCTATCAAAAGTTACAGCGATTTATATGAAGTTGTACGAAAACGCTTTCTTTTGCCAAGACAGTGTGTTTCTCACTGTTACATGCATTTGAATGGGAAACTCGTCCGAGACAAAGTATAGGTTTTCATTATGTGACTAATTTTAAAATCTTAGCTCAAACGGCTGCAAAACCTGTTTGCCCAGCACGGGGTTATTGAGTTATATAAGATAAAGCCATAAACATGTTTGTCTGAGTCTTCTATCAAAAGTTACAGCGATTTATATGAAGTTGTTCAAAAACGCTTTATTTCGCCAAGACAGTGTGTTTCTCACTGTTACATGCATTTGAATGGGAAACTCGCCTGAAACAAAGTATAGGTTTTCATTATGTGAATAATTTTAAAATCTTAGCTCAATCGGCTGCAAAACCTGTTTGCCCAGCACGGGGATATTGAGTTATATAAGATAAAGCCATAAACATGTTTGTCTGAGTCTTCTATCAAAAGTTACAGCGATTTATATGAAGTTGTTGAAAAAAGCTTTATTTCGCCAAGACAGTGTGTTTCTCACTGTTACATGCATTTGAATGGGAAACTCGCCTGAAACAAAGTATAGGTTTTCGTTATGTGAATAATTTTAAAATCTTAGCTCAATCGGCTGCAAAACCTGTTTGCCCAGCACGGGGATATTGAGTTATATAAGATAAAGCCATAAACATGTTTGTCTGAGTCTTCTATCAAAAGTTACAGCGATTTATATGAAGTTGTTCAAAAATGCTTTATTTTGCCAAGACAATGCGTTTCTCACTGTTACATGCATTTGAATGGGAAACTCGCCTGAAACAAAGTATAGGTTTTCATTATGTGAATAATTTTAAAATCTTAGCTCAATCGGCTGTAAAACCTGTTTGCCCAGCACGGGGATATTGAGTTATATAAGATAAAGCCATAAACATGTTTGTCTGAGTCTTCTATCAAAAGTTACAGCGATTTATATGAAGTTGTTCAAAAACGCTTTATTTAGCCAAGACAATGCGTTTCTCACTGTTACATGCATTTGAATGGGAAACTCGCCTGAAACAAAGTATAGGTTTTCATTATGTGAATAATTTTAAAATCTTAGCTCAAACGGCTGCAAAACCTGTTCTGTTTGCCCAGCACGGGGATATTGAGTTCTATAAGATAAAGCCATAAACATGTTTGTCTGAGTCTTCTATCAAAAGTTACAGCGATTTATATGAAGTTGTACGAAAACGCTTTCTTTTGCCAAGACAGTGTGTTTCTCACTGTTACATGCATTTGAATGGGAAACTCGCCCGAGACAAAGTATAGGTTTTCATTATGTGAATCATTTTAAAATCTTAGCTCAATCGGCTGCAAAACCTGTTTGCCCAGCACGGGGATATTGAGTTATATAAGATAAAGCCATAAACATGTTTGTCTGAGTCTTCTATCAAAAGTTACAGCGATTTATATGAAGTTGTTCAAAAACGCTTTATTTCGCCAAGACAGTGTGTTTCTCACTGTTACATGCATTTGAATGGGAAACTCGCCCGAGACAAAGTATAGGTTTTCATTATGTGAATAATTTTAAAATCTTAGCTCAATCGGCTGCAAAACCTGTTTGCCCAGCACGGGGATATTGAGTTATATAAGATAAAGCCATAAACATGTTTGTCTGAGTCTTCTATCAAAAGTTACAGCGATTTATATGAAGTTGTTCAAAAACGCTTTATTTCGCCAAGACAGTGTGTTTCTCACTGTTACATGCATTTGAATGGGAAACTCGCCCGAGACAAAGTATAGGTTTTCATTATGTGAATAATTTTAAAATCTTAGCTCAATCGGCTGCAAAACCTGTTTGCCCAGCACGGGGATATTGAGTTATATAAGATAAAGCCATAAACATGTTTGTCTGAGTCTTCTATCAAAAGTTACAGCGATTTATATGAAGTTGTTGAAAAAAGCTTTATTTCGCCAAGACAGTGTGTTTCTCACTGTTACATGCATTTGAATGGGAAACTCGCCTGAAACAAAGTATAGGTTTTCGTTATGTGAATAATTTTAAAATCTTAGCTCAATCGGCTGCAAAACCTGTTTGCCCAGCACGGGGATATTGAGTTATATAAGATAAAGCCATAAACATGTTTGTCTGAGTCTTCTATCAAAAGTTACAGCGATTTATATGAAGTTGTTCAAAAATGCTTTATTTTGCCAAGACAATGCGTTTCTCACTGTTACATGCATTTGAATGGGAAACTCGCCTGAAACAAAGTATAGGTTTTCGTTATGTGAATAATTTTAAAATCTTAGCTCAATCGGCTGCAAAACCTGTTTGCCCAGCACGGGGATATTGAGTTATATAAGATAAAGCCATAAACATGTTTGTCTGAGTCTTCTATCAAAAGTTACAGCGATTTATATGAAGTTGTTGAAAAAAGCTTTATTTCGCCAAGACAGTGTGTTTCTCACTGTTACATGCATTTGAATGGGAAACTCGCCTGAAACAAAGTATAGGTTTTCGTTATGTGAATAATTTTAAAATCTTAGCTCAATCGGCTGCAAAACCTGTTTGCCCAGCACGGGGATATTGAGTTATATAAGATAAAGCCATAAACATGTTTGTCTGAGTCTTCTATCAAAAGTTACAGCGATTTATATGAAGTTGTTCAAAAATGCTTTATTTTGCCAAGACAATGCGTTTCTCACTGTTACATGCATTTGAATGGGAAACTCGCCTGAAACAAAGTATAGGTTTTCATTATGTGAATAATTTTAAAATCTTAGCTCAAACGGCTGCAAAACCTGTTCTGTTTGCCCAGCACGGGGATATTGAGTTCTATAAGATAAAGCCATAAACATGTTTGTCTGAGTCTTCTATCAAAAGTTACAGCGATTTATATGAAGTTGTACGAAAACGCTTTCTTTTGCCAAGACAGTGTGTTTCTCACTGTTACATGCATTTGAATGGGAAACTCGTCCGAGACAAAGTATAGGTTTTCATTATGTGACTAATTTTAAAATCTTAGCTCAAATGGCTGCAAAACCTGTTTGCCCAGCACGGGGTTATTGAGTTATATAAGATAAAGCCATAAACATGTTTGTCTGAGTCTTCTATCAAAAGTTACAGCGATTTATATGAAGTTGTTCAAAAACGCTTTATTTCGCCAAGACAATGCGTTTCTCACTGTTACATGCATTTGAATGGGAAACTCGCCCGAGACAAAGTATAGGTTTTCATTATGTGAATAATTTTAAAATCTTAGCTCAATCGGCTGCAAAACCTGTTTGCCCAGCACGGGGATATTGAGTTCTATAAGATAAAGCCATAAACATGTTTGTCTGAGTCTTCTATCAAAAGTTACAGCGATTTATATGAAGTTGTTCAAAAACGCTTTATTTCGCCAAGACAATGCGTTTCTCACTGTTACATGCATTTGAATGGGAAACTCGCCCGAGACAAAGTATAGGTTTTCATTATGTGAATAATTTTAAAATCTTAGCTCAATCGGCTGCAAAACCTGTTTGCCCAGCACGGGGATATTGAGTTCTATAAGATAAAGCCATAAACATGTTTGTCTGAGTCTTCTATCAAAAGTTACAGCGATTTATATGAAGTTGTTCAAAAACGCTTTATTTCGCCAAGACAGTGTGTTTCTCACTGTTACATGCATTTGAATGGGAAACTCGCCTGAAACAAAGTATAGGTTTTCATTATGTGAATAATTTTAAAATCTTAGCTCAATCGGCTGTAAAAACCTGTTTGCCCAGCACGGGGATATTGAGTTCTATAAGATAAAGCCATAAACATGTTTGTCTGAGTCTTCTATCAAAAGTTACAGCGATTTATATGAAGTTGTTCAAAAACGCTTTATTTCGCCAAGACAGTGTGTTTCTCACTGTTACATGCATTTGAATGGGAAACTCGCCTGAAACAAAGTATAGGTTTTCATTATGTGAATAATTTTAAAATCTTAGCTCAATCGGCTGTAAAAACCTGTTTGCCCAGCACGGGGATATTGAGTTATATAAGATAAAGCCATAAACATGTTTGTCTGAGTCTTCTATCAAAAGTTACAACGATTTATATGAAGTTGTTCAAAAACGCTTTATTTCGCCAAGACAATGCGTTTCTCACTGTTACATGCATTTGAATGGGAAACTCGCCCGAGACAAAGTATAGGTTTTCATTATGTGAATAATTTTAAAATCTTAGCTCAATCGGCTGCAAAACCTGTTTGCCCAGCACGGGGATATTGAGTTCTATAAGATAAAGCCATAAACATGTTTGTCTGAGTCTTCTATCAAAAGTTACAGCGATTTATATGAAGTTGTTCAAAAACGCTTTATTTCGCCAAGACAATGCGTTTCTCACTGTTACATGCATTTGAATGGGAAACTCGCCCGAGACAAAGTATAGGTTTTCATTATGTGAATAATTTTAAAATCTTAGCTCAATCGGCTGCAAAACCTGTTTGCCCAGCACGGGGATATTGAGTTATATAAGATAAAGCCATAAACATGTTTGTCTGAGTCTTCTATCAAAAGTTACAGCGATTTATATGAAGTTGTTCAAAAACGCTTTATTTAGCCAAGACAATGCGTTTCTCACTGTTACATGCATTTGAATGGGAAACTCGTCCGAGACAAAGTATAGGTTTTCATTATGTGACTAATTTTAAAATCTTAGCTCAAATGGCTGCAAAACCTGTTTGCCCAGCACGGGGTTATTGAGTTATATAAGATAAAGCCATAAACATGTTTGTCTGAGTCTTCTATCAAAAGTTACAGCGATTTATATGAAGTTGTTCAAAAACGCTTTATTTCGCCAAGACAATGCGTTTCTCACTGTTACATGCATTTGAATGGGAAACTCGCCCGAGACAAAGTATAGGTTTTCATTATGTGAATAATTTTAAAATCTTAGCTCAATCGGCTGCAAAACCTGTTTGCCCAGCACGGGGATATTGAGTTCTATAAGATAAAGCCATAAACATGTTTGTCTGAGTCTTCTATCAAAAGTTACAGCGATTTATATGAAGTTGTTCAAAAACGCTTTATTTCGCCAAGACAATGCGTTTCTCACTGTTACATGCATTTGAATGGGAAACTCGCCCGAGACAAAGTATAGGTTTTCATTATGTGAATAATTTTAAAATCTTAGCTCAATCGGCTGCAAAACCTGTTTGCCCAGCACGGGGATATTGAGTTCTATAAGATAAAGCCATAAACATGTTTGTCTGAGTCTTCTATCAAAAGTTACAGCGATTTATATGAAGTTGTTCAAAAACGCTTTATTTCGCCAAGACAGTGTGTTTCTCACTGTTACATGCATTTGAATGGGAAACTCGCCTGAAACAAAGTATAGGTTTTCATTATGTGAATAATTTTAAAATCTTAGCTCAATCGGCTGTAAAAACCTGTTTGCCCAGCACGGGGATATTGAGTTATATAAGATAAAGCCATAAACATGTTTGTCTGAGTCTTCTATCAAAAGTTACAACGATTTATATGAAGTTGTTCAAAAACGCTTTATTTCGCCAAGACAATGCGTTTCTCACTGTTACATGCATTTGAATGGGAAACTCGCCCGAGACAAAGTATAGGTTTTCATTATGTGAATAATTTTAAAATCTTAGCTCAATCGGCTGCAAAACCTGTTTGCCCAGCACGGGGATATTGAGTTCTATAAGATAAAGCCATAAACATGTTTGTCTGAGTCTTCTATCAAAAGTTACAGCGATTTATATGAAGTTGTTCAAAAACGCTTTATTTCGCCAAGACAATGCGTTTCTCACTGTTACATGCATTTGAATGGGAAACTCGCCCGAGACAAAGTATAGGTTTTCATTATGTGAATAATTTTAAAATCTTAGCTCAATCGGCTGCAAAACCTGTTTGCCCGGCACGGGGATATTGAGTTATATAAGATAAAGCCATAAACATGTTTGTCTGAGTCTTCTATCAAAAGTTACAGCGATTTATATCAAGTGGTTGAAAAACGCTTTATTTCGCCAAGACAGTGTGTTTCTCACTGTTACATGCATTTGAATGGGGAACTCGACCGAAACAAAGTATAGGTTTTCATTATGTGAATAATTTTAAAATCTTAGCTCAAACGGCTGCAAAACCTGTTATGTTTGCCCAGCACGGGATATTGAGTTATATAAGATAAAGCCATAAACATGTTTGTCTGAGTCTTCTATCAAAAGTTACAGCGATTTATATGAAGTTGTACGAAAACGCTTTATTTCGCCAAGACAGTGTGTTTCTCACTGTTACATGCATTTGAATGGGAAACTCGCCTGAAACAAAGTATAGGTTTTCATTATGTGAATAATTTTCAAATCTTAGCTCAATCGGCTGCAAAACCTGTTTGCCCAGCACGGGGATATTGAGTTATATAAGATAAAGCCATAAACATGTTTGTCTGAGTCTTCTATCAAAAGTTACAGCGATTTATATGAAGTTGTTCAAAAACGCTTTATTTCGCCAAGACAGTGTGTTTCTCACTGTTACATGCATTTGAATGGGAAACTCGCCTGAAACAAAGTATAGGTTTTCATTATGTGAATAATTTTAAAATCTTAGCTCAATCGGCTGCAAAACCTGTTTGCCCAGCACGGGGATATTGAGTTATATAAGATAAAGCCATAAACATGTTTGTCTGAGTCTTCTATCAAAAGTTACAGCGATTTATATGAAGTTGTTCAAAAATGCTTTATTTCGCCAAGACAATGCGTTTCTCACTGTTACATGCATTTGAATGGGAAACTCGCCTGAAACAAAGTATAGGTTTTCATTATGTGAATAATTTTAAAATCTTAGCTCAAACGGCTGCAAAACCTGTTCTGTTTGCCCAGCACGGGGATATTGAGTTCTATAAGATAAAGCCATAAACATGTTTGTCTGAGTCTTCTATCAAAAGTTACAGCGATTTATATGAAGTTGTACGAAAACGCTTTATTTCGCCAAGACAGTGTGTTTCTCACTGTTACATGCATTTGAATGGGAAACTCGCCTGAAACAAAGTATAGGTTTTCATTATGTGAATAATTTTCAAATCTTAGCTCAATCGGCTGCAAAACCTGTTTGCCCAGCACGGGGATATTGAGTTATATAAGATAAAGCTATAAACATGTTTGTCTGAGTCTTCTATCAAAAGTTACAGCGATTTATATGAAGTTGTTCAAAATCGCTTTATTTAGCCAAGACAATGCGTTTCTCACTGTTACATGCATTTGAATGGGAAACTCGCCCGAGACAAAGTATAGGTTTTCATTATGTGAATCATTTTAAAATCTTAGCTCAAACGGCTGCAAAACCTGTTTGCCCAGCACGGGGATATTGAGTTATATAAGATAAAGCCATAAACATGTTTGTCTGAGACTTCTATCAAAAGTTACAGCGATTTATATGAAGTTGTACGAAAACGCTTTCTTTTGCCAAGACAGTGTGTTTCTCACTGTTACATGCATTTGAATGGGAAACTCGCCCGAGACAAAGTATAGGTTTTCATTATGTGACTAATTTTAAAATCTTAGCTCAAATGGCTGCAAAACCTGTTTGCCCAGCACGGGGATATTGAGTTATATAAGATAAAGCCATAAACATGTTTGTCTGAGTCTTCTATCAAAAGTTACAGCGATTTATATGAAGTTGTACGAAAATGCTTTATTTCGCCAAGACAGTGTGTTTCTCACTGTTACATGCATTTGAATGGGAAACTCGCCTGAAACAAAGTATAGGTTTTCATTATGTGAATAATTTTAAAATCTTAGCTCAAACGGCTGCAAAACCTGTTTGCCCAGCACGGGGATATTGAGTTCTATAAGATAAAGCCATAAACATGTTTGTCTGAGTCTTCTATCAAAAGTTACAGCGATTTATATGAAGTTGTACGAAAACGCTTTATTTCGCCAAGACAGTGTGTTTCTCACTGTTACATGCATTTGAATGGGAAACTCGCCTGAAACAAAGTATAGGTTTTCATTATGTGAATAATTTTCAAATCTTAGCTCAATCGGCTGCAAAACCTGTTTGCCCAGCACGGGGATATTGAGTTATATAAGATAAAGCCATAAACATGTTTGTCTGAGTCTTCTATCAAAAGTTACAGCGATTTATATGAAGTTGTTCAAAAACGCTTTATTTCGCCAAGACAGTGTGTTTCTCACTGTTACATGCATTTGAATGGGAAACTCGCCTGAAACAAAGTATAGGTTTTCATTATGTGAATAATTTTAAAATCTTAGCTCAATCGGCTGCAAAACCTGTTTGCCCAGCACGGGGATATTGAGTTATATAAGATAAAGCCATAAACATGTTTGTCTGAGTCTTCTATCAAAAGTTACAGCGATTTATATGAAGTTGTACGAAAACGCTTTATTTCGCCAAGACAATGCGTTTCTCACTGTTACATGCATTTGAATGGGAAACTCGCCTGAAACAAAGTATAGGTTTTCATTATGTGAATAATTTTAAAATCTTAGCTCAAATGGCTGCAAAACCTGTTTGCCCAGCACGGGGATATTGAGTTCTATAAGATAAAGCCATAAACATGTTTGTCTGAGTCTTCTATCAAAAGTTACAGCGATTTATATGAAGTTGTTCAAAAACGCTTTATTTCGCCAAGACAGTGTGTTTCTCACTGTTACATGCATTTGAATGGGAAACTCGCCTGAAACAAAGTATAGGTTTTCATTATGTGAATAATTTTAAAATCTTAGCTCAAACGGCTGCAAAACCTGTTTGCCCAGCACGGGGATATTGAGTTCTATAAGATAAAGCCATAAACATGTTTGTCTGAGTCTTCTATCAAAAGTTACAGCGATTTATATGAAGTTGTTCAAAAACGCTTTATTTCGCCAAGACAATGCGTTTCTCACTGTTACATGCATTTGAATGGGAAACTCGCCTGAAACAAAGTATAGGTTTTCATTATGTGAATAATTTTCAAATCTTAGCTCAATCGGCTGCAAAACCTGTTTGCCCAGCACGGGGATATTGAGTTATATAAGATAAAGCCATAAACATGTTTGTCTGAGTCTTCTATCAAAAGTTACAGCGATTTATATGAAGTTGTTCAAAAACGCTTTATTTCGCCAAGACAGTGTGTTTCTCACTGTTACATGCATTTGAATGGGAAACTCGCCTGAAACAAAGTATAGGTTTTCATTATGTGAATAATTTTAAAATCTTAGCTCAATCGGCTGCAAAACCTGTTTGCCCAGCACGGGGATATTGAGTTATATAAGATAAAGCCATAAACATGTTTGTCTGAGTCTTCTATCAAAAGTTACAGCGATTTATATCAAGTGGTTGAAAAACGCTTTATTTCGCCAAGACAGTGTGTTTCTCACTGTTACATGCATTTGAATGGGGAACTCGACCGAAACAAAGTATAGGTTTTCATTATGTGAATAATTTTAAAATCTTAGCTCAAACGGCTGCAAAACCTGTTATGTTTGCCCAGCACGGGATATTGAGTTCTATAAGATAAAGCCATAAACATGTTTGTCTGAGTCTTCTATCAAAAGTTACAGCGATTTATATGAAGTTGTACGAAAACGCTTTATTTCGCCAAGACAATGCGTTTCTCACTGTTACATGCATTTGAATGGGGAACTCGCCTGAAACAAAGTATAGGTTTTCATTATGTGAATAATTTTCAAATCTTAGCTCAAACGGCTGCAAAACCTGTTTGCCCAGCACGGGGATATTGAGTTCTATAAGATAAAGCCATAAACATGTTTGTCTGAGTCTTCTATCAAAAGTTACAGCGATTTATATGAAGTTGTTCAAAAACGCTTTATTTCGCCAAGACAATGCGTTTCTCACTGTTACATGCATTTGAATGGGAAACTCGCCTGAAACAAAGTATAGGTTTTCATTATGTGAATAATTTTCAAATCTTAGCTCAATCGGCTGCAAAACCTGTTTGCCCAGCACGGGGATATTGAGTTCTATAAGATAAAGCCATAAACATGTTTGTCTGAGTCTTCTATCAAAAGTTACAGCGATTTATATGAAGTTGTTCAAAAACGCTTTATTTCGCCAAGACAGTGTGTTTCTCACTGTTACATGCATTTGAATGGGAAACTCGCCTGAAACAAAGTATAGGTTTTCATTATGTGAATAATTTTCAAATCTTAGCTCAATCGGCTGCAAAACCTGTTTGCCCAGCACGGGGATATTGAGTTATATAAGATAAAGCCATAAACATGTTTGTCTGAGTCTTCTATCAAAAGTTACAGCGATTTATATGAAGTTGTTCAAAAACGCTTTATTTCGCCAAGACAGTGTGTTTCTCACTGTTACATGCATTTGAATGGGAAACTCGCCTGAAACAAAGTATAGGTTTTCATTATGTGAATAATTTTAAAATCTTAGCTCAATCGGCTGCAAAACCTGTTTGCCCAGCACGGGGATATTGAGTTATATAAGATAAAGCCATAAACATGTTTGTCTGAGTCTTCTATCAAAAGTTACAGCGATTTATATGAAGTTGTTCAAAAACGCTTTATTTCGCCAAGACAATGCGTTTCTCACTGTTACATGCATTTGAATGGGAAACTCGCCCGAGACAAAGTATAGGTTTTCATTATGTGAATAATTTTCAAATCTTAGCTCAATCGGCTGTAAAACCTGTTTGCCCAGCACGGGGATATTGAGTTATATAAGATAAAGCCATAAACATGTTTGTCTGAGTCTTCTATCAAAAGTTACAGCGATTTATATGAAGTTGTTCAAAAATGCTTTATTTTGCCAAGACAATGCGTTTCTCACTGTTACATGCATTTGAATGGGAAACTCGCCCGAGACAAAGTATAGGTTTTCATTATGTGAATAATTTTAAAATCTTAGCTCAATCGGCTGCAAAACCTGTTTGCCCAGCACGGGGATATTGAGTTATATAAGATAAAGCCATAAACATGTTTGTCTGAGTCTTCTATCAAAAGTTACAGCGATTTATATGAAGTTGTTCAAAAATGCTTTATTTTGCCAAGACAATGCGTTTCTCACTGTTACATGCATTTGAATGGGAAACTCGCCCGAGACAAAGTATAGGTTTTCATTATGTGAATAATTTTAAAATCTTAGCTCAATCGGCTGTAAAACCTGTTTGCCCAGCACGGGGATATTGAGTTATATAAGATAAAGCCATAAACATGTTTGTCTGAGTCTTCTATCAAAAGTTACAGCGATTTATATGAAGTTGTTCAAAAACGCTTTATTTCGCCAAGACAATGCGTTTCTCACTGTTACATGCATTTGAATGGGAAACTCGCCTGAAACAAAGTATAGGTTTTCATTATGTAAATAATTTTAAAATCTTAGCTCAAACGGCTGCAAAACCTGTTCTGTTTGCCCAGCACGGGGATATTGAGTTCTATAAGATAAAGCCATAAACATGTTTGTCTGAGTCTTCTATCAAAAGTTACAGCGATTTATATGAAGTTGTACGAAAACGCTTTCTTTTGCCAAGACAGTGTGTTTCTCACTGTTACATGCATTTGAATGGGAAACTCGCCCGAGACAAAGTATAGGTTTTCATTATGTGAATCATTTTAAAATCTTAGCTCAATCGGCTGCAAAACCTGTTTGCCCAGCACGGGGATATTGAGTTATATAAGATAAAGCCATAAACATGTTTGTCTGAGTCTTCTATCAAAAGTTACAGCGATTTATATGAAGTGGTTCAAAAACGCTTTATTTCGCCAAGACAGTGTGTTTCTCACTGTTACATGCATTTGAATGGGAAACTCGCCTGAAACAAAGTATAGGTTTTCATTATGTGAATAATTTTAAAATCTTAGCTCAATCGGCTGCAAAACCTGTTTGCCCAGCACGGGGATATTGAGTTATATAAGATAAAGCCATAAACATGTTTGTCTGAGTCTTCTATCAAAAGTTACAGCGATTTATATGAAGTTGTTCAAAAATGCTTTATTTTGCCAAGACAATGCGTTTCTCACTGTTACATGCATTTGAATGGGAAACTCGCCCGAGACAAAGTATAGGTTTTCATTATGTGAATAATTTTAAAATCTTAGCTCAATCGGCTGTAAAACCTGTTTGCCCAGCACGGGGATATTGAGTTATATAAGATAAAGCCATAAACATGTTTGTCTGAGTCTTCTATCAAAAGTTACAGCGATTTATATGAAGTTGTTCAAAAACGCTTTATTTAGCCAAGACAATGCGTTTCTCACTGTTACATGCATTTGAATGGGAAACTCGCCTGAAACAAAGTATAGGTTTTCATTATGTGAATAATTTTAAAATCTTAGCTCAAACGGCTGCAAAACCTGTTCTGTTTGCCCAGCACGGGGATATTGAGTTCTATAAGATAAAGCCATAAACATGTTTGTCTGAGTCTTCTATCAAAAGTTACAGCGATTTATATGAAGTTGTACGAAAACGCTTTCTTTTGCCAAGACAGTGTGTTTCTCACTGTTACATGCATTTGAATGGGAAACTCGTCCGAGACAAAGTATAGGTTTTCATTATGTGAATAATTTTAAAATCTTAGCTCAAACGGCTGTAAAACATGTTTGCCCAGCACGGGGATATTGAGTTCTATAAGATAAAGCCATAAACATGTTTGTCTGAGTCTTCTATCAAAAGTTACAGCGATTTATATGAAGTTGTTCAAAAACGCTTTATTTCGCCAAGACAATGCGTTTCTCACTGTTACATGCATTTGAATGGGAAACTCGCCCGAGACAAAGTATAGGTTTTCATTATGTGAATAATTTTAAAATCTTAGCTCAATCGGCTGCAAAACCTGTTTGCCCAGCACGGGGATATTGAGTTATATAAGATAAAGCCATAAACATGTTTGTCTGAGTCTTCTATCAAAAGTTACAGCGATTTATATGAAGTTGTTCAAAAACGCTTTATTTCGCCAACACAGTGTGTTTCTCACTGTTACATGCATTTGAATGGGAAACTCGCCTGAAACAAAGTATAGGTTTTCATTATGTGAATAATTTTAAAATCTTAGCTCAATCGGCTGTAAAAACCTGTTTGCCCAGCACGGGGATATTGAGTTCTATAAGATAAAGCCATAAACATGTTTGTCTGAGTCTTCTATCAAAAGTTACAGCGATTTATATGAAGTTGTTCAAAAACGCTTTATTTCGCCAAGACAATGCGTTTCTCACTGTTACATGCATTTGAATGGGAAACTCGCCCGAGACAAAGTAAATGGTAAATGGTAAATGGCCTGCATTTGTATAGCGCTTTTCTAGTCCCTAAGGACCCCAAAGCACTTCACACTACATTCAGTCATTCACCCATTCACACACACATTCACACACTGGCGATGGCAAGCTACATTGTAGCCACAGCTGCCCTGGGGCGCACTGACAGTATAGGTTAAGTATAGGTTTTCATTATGTGAATCATTTTAAAATCTTAGCTCAAACGGCTGCAAAACCTGTTTGCCTAGCACGGGGATATTGAGTTCTATAAGATAAAGCCATAAACATGTTTGTCTGAGTCTTCTATCAAAAGTTACAGCGATTTATATGAAGTTGTACGAAAACGCTTTATTTCGCCAAGACAATGCGTTTCTCACTGTTACATGCATTTGAATGGGAAACTCGTCTGAAACACAGTATAGGTTTTCATTATGTGAATAATTTTAAAATCTTAGCTCAAACGGCTGCAAAACCTGTTTGCCCAGCACGGGGATATTGAGTTCTATAAGATAAAGCCATAAACATGTGTTTCTGAGTCTTCTATCAAAAGTTACAGCGATTTATATGAAGTTGTTCAAAAACGCTTTATTTCGCCAAGACAATGCGTTTCTCACTGTTACATGCATTTGAATGGGAAACTCGCCCGAGACAAAGTATAGGTTTTCATTATGTGAATAATTTTCAAATCTTAGCTCAATCGGCTGTAAAACCTGTTTGCCCAGCACGGGGATATTGAGTTATATAAGATAAAGCCATAAACATGTTTGTCTGAGTCTTCTATCAAAAGTTACAGCGATTTATATGAAGTTGTTCAAAAACGCTTTATTTCGCCAAGACAATGCGTTTCTCACTGTTACATGCATTTGAATGGGAAACTCGCCCGAGACAAAGTATAGGTTTTCATTATGTGAATAATTTTAAAATCTTAGCTCAATCGACTGCAAAACCTGTTTGCCCAGCACTGGGATATTGAGTTATATAAGATAAAGCCATAAACATGTTTGTCTGAGTCTTCTATCAAAAGTTACAGCGATTTATATGAAGTTGTTCAAAAACGCTTTATTTCGCCAAGACAATGCGTTTCTCACTGTTACATGCATTTGAATGGGAAACTCGCCCGAGACAAAGTATAGGTTTTCATTATGTGAATAATTTTAAAATCTTAGCTCAAACGGCTGCAAAACCTGTTTGCCCAGCACGGGGATATTGAGTTCTATAAGATAAAGCCATGAACATGTGTTTCTGAGTCTTCTATCAAAAGTTACAGCGATTTATATGAAGTTGTACGAAAATGCTTTATTTCGCCAAGACATTGTGTTTCTCACTGTTACATGCATTTGAATGGGAAACTCGTCCGAGACAAAGTATAGGTTTTCATTATGTGACTAATTTTAAAATCTTAGCTCAAATGGCTGCAATACCTGTTTGCCCAGCACGGGGATATTGAGTTCTATAAGATAAAGCCATAAACATGTGTTTCTGAGTCTTCTATCAAAAGTTACAGCGATTTATATGAAGTTGTTCAAAAACGCTTTATTTCGCCAAGACAATGCGTTTCTCACTGTTACATGCATTTGAATGGGAAACTCGCCCGAGACAAAGTATAGGTTTTCATTATGTGAATAATTTTCAAATCTTAGCTCAATCGGCTGTAAAACCTATTTGCCCAGCACGGGGATATTGAGTTATATAAGATAAAGCCATAAACATGTTTGTCTGAGTCTTCTATCAAAAGTTACAGCGATTTATATGAAGTTGTTCAAAAACGCTTTATTTCGCCAAGACAATGCGTTTCTCACTGTTACATGCATTTGAATGGGAAACTCGCCCGAGACAAAGTATAGGTTTTCATTATGTGAATAATTTTAAAATCTTAGCTCAATCGGCTGTAAAACCTATTTGCCCAGCACGGGGATATTGAGTTCTATAAGATAAAGCCATAAACATGTTTGTCTGAGTCTTCTATCAAAAGTTACAGCGATTTATATGAAGTTGTACGAAAACGCTTTATTTCGCCAAGACAATGCGTTTCTCACTGTTACATGCATTTGAATGGGAAACTCGTCTGAAACAAAGTATAGGTTTTCATTATGTGAATAATTTTAAAATCTTAGCTCAATCGGCTGCAAAACCTGTTTGCCCAGCACGGGGATATTGAGTTCTATAAGATAAAGCCATAAACATGTGTTTCTGAGTCTTCTATCAAAAGTTACAGCGATTTATATGAAGTTGTTCAAAAACGCTTTATTTCGCCAAGACAATGCGTTTCTCACTGTTACATGCATTTGAATGGGAAACTCGCCCGAGACAAAGTATAGGTTTTCATTATGTGAATAATTTTCAAATCTTAGCTCAATCGGCTGTAAAACCTGTTTGCCCAGCACGGGGATATTGAGTTCTATAAGATAAAGCCATAAACATGTTTGTCTGAGTCTTCTATCAAAAGTTACAGCGATTTATATGAAGTTGTACGAAAACGCTTTATTTCGCCAAGACAATGCGTTTCTCACTGTTACATGCATTTGAATGGGAAACTCGCCTGAAACAAAGTATAGGTTTTCATTATGTGAATAATTTTAAAATCTTAGCTCAAACGGCTGCAAAACCTGTTTGCCCAGCACGGGGATATTGAGTTCCATAAGATAAAGCCATAAACATGTTTGTCTGAGTCTTCTATCAAAAGTTACAGCGATTTATATGAAGTTGTACGAAAACGCTTTATTTCGCCAAGACAGTGTGTTTCTCACTGTTACATGCATTTGAATGGGAAACTCGCCTGAAACAAAGTATAGGTTTTCATTATGTGAATAATTTTCAAATCTTAGCTCAATCGGCTGCAAAACCTGTTTGCCCAGCACGGGGATATTGAGTTATATAAGATAAAGCCATAAACATGTTTGTCTGAGTCTTCTATCAAAAGTTACAGCGATTTATATGAAGTTGTTCAAAAACGCTTTATTTCGCCAAGACAGTGTGTTTCTCACTGTTACATGCATTTGAATGGGAAACTCGCCTGAAACAAAGTATAGGTTTTCATTATGTGAATAATTTTCAAATCTTAGCTCAATCGGCTGCAAAACCTGTTTGCCCAGCACGGGGATATTGAGTTATATAAGATAAAGCCATAAACATGTTTGTCTGAGTCTTCTATCAAAAGTTACAGCGATTTATATGAAGTTGTTCAAAAATGCTTTATTTTGCCAAGACAATGCGTTTCTCACTGTTACATGCATTTGAATGGGAAACTCGCCCGAGACAAAGTATAGGTTTTCATTATGTGAATAATTTTAAAATCTTAGCTCAATCGGCTGTAAAACCTGTTTGCCCAGCACGGGGATATTGAGTTATATAAGATAAAGCCATAAACATGTTTGTCTGAGTCTTCTATCAAAAGTTACAGCGATTTATATGAAGTTGTTCAAAAACGCTTTATTTAGCCAAGACAATGCGTTTCTCACTGTTACATGCATTTGAATGGGAAACTCGCCTGAAACAAAGTATAGGTTTTCATTATGTGAATAATTTTAAAATCTTAGCTCAAACGGCTGCAAAACCTGTTCTGTTTGCCCAGCACGGGGATATTGAGTTCTATAAGATAAAGCCATAAACATGTTTGTCTGAGTCTTCTATCAAAAGTTACAGCGATTTATATGAAGTTGTACGAAAACGCTTTCTTTTGCCAAGACAGTGTGTTTCTCACTGTTACATGCATTTGAATGGGAAACTCGTCCGAGACAAAGTATAGGTTTTCATTATGTGACTAATTTTAAAATCTTAGCTCAAACGGCTGCAAAACCTGTTTGCCCAGCACGGGGTTATTGAGTTATATAAGATAAAGCCATAAACATGTTTGTCTGAGTCTTCTATCAAAAGTTACAGCGATTTATATGAAGTTGTTCAAAAACGCTTTATTTCGCCAAGACAGTGTGTTTCTCACTGTTACATGCATTTGAATGGGAAACTCGCCTGAAACAAAGTATAGGTTTTCATTATGTGAATAATTTTAAAATCTTAGCTCAATCGGCTGCAAAACCTGTTTGCCCAGCACGGGGATATTGAGTTATATAAGATAAAGCCATAAACATGTTTGTCTGAGTCTTCTATCAAAAGTTACAGCGATTTATATGAAGTTGTTGAAAAAAGCTTTATTTCGCCAAGACAGTGTGTTTCTCACTGTTACATGCATTTGAATGTGAAACTCGCCTGAAACAAAGTATAGGTTTTCGTTATGTGAATAATTTTAAAATCTTAGCTCAATCGGCTGCAAAACCTGTTTGCCCAGCACGGGGATATTGAGTTATATAAGATAAAGCCATAAACATGTTTGTCTGAGTCTTCTATCAAAAGTTACAGCGATTTATATGAAGTTGTTCAAAAATGCTTTATTTTGCCAAGACAATGCGTTTCTCACTGTTACATGCATTTGAATGGGAAACTCGCCTGAAACAAAGTATAGGTTTTCATTATGTGAATAATTTTAAAATCTTAGCTCAATCGGCTGTAAAACCTGTTTGCCCAGCACGGGGATATTGAGTTATATAAGATAAAGCCATAAACATGTTTGTCTGAGTCTTCTATCAAAAGTTACAGCGATTTATATGAAGTTGTTCAAAAACGCTTTATTTAGCCAAGACAATGCGTTTCTCACTGTTACATGCATTTGAATGGGAAACTCGCCTGAAACAAAGTATAGGTTTTCATTATGTGAATAATTTTAAAATCTTAGCTCAAACGGCTGCAAAACCTGTTCTGTTTGCCCAGCACGGGGATATTGAGTTCTATAAGATAAAGCCATAAACATGTTTGTCTGAGTCTTCTATCAAAAGTTACAGCGATTTATATGAAGTTGTACGAAAACGCTTTCTTTTGCCAAGACAGTGTGTTTCTCACTGTTACATGCATTTGAATGGGAAACTCGTCCGAGACAAAGTATAGGTTTTCATTATGTGAATAATTTTAAAATCTTAGCTCAAACGGCTGTAAAACATGTTTGCCCAGCACGGGGATATTGAGTTCTATAAGATAAAGCCATAAACATGTTTGTCTGAGTCTTCTATCAGAAGTTACAGCGATTTATATGAAGTTGTACGAAAACGCTTTCTTTTGCCAAGACAGTGTGTTTCTCACTGTTACATGCATTTGAATGGGAAACTCGCCCGAGACAAAGTATAGGTTTTCATTATGTGAATCATTTTAAAATCTTAGCTCAATCGGCTGCAAAACCTGTTTGCCCAGCACGGGGATATTGAGTTATATAAGATAAAGCCATAAACATGTTTGTCTGAGTCTTCTATCAAAAGTTACAGCGATTTATATGAAGTTGTTCAAAAACGCTTTATTTCGCCAAGACAGTGTGTTTCTCACTGTTACATGCATTTGAATGGGAAACTCGCCCGAGACAAAGTATAGGTTTTCATTATGTGAATAATTTTAAAATCTTAGCTCAATCGGCTGCAAAACCTGTTTGCCCAGCACGGGGATATTGAGTTATATAAGATAAAGCCATAAACATGTTTGTCTGAGTCTTCTATCAAAAGTTACAGCGATTTATATGAAGTTGTTCAAAAACGCTTTATTTCGCCAAGACAGTGTGTTTCTCACTGTTACATGCATTTGAATGGGAAACTCGCCCGAGACAAAGTATAGGTTTTCATTATGTGACTAATTTTAAAATCTTAGCTCAAATGGCTGCAAAACCTGTTTGCCCAGCACGGGGTTATTGAGTTATATAAGATAAAGCCATAAACATGTTTGTCTGAGTCTTCTATCAAAAGTTACAGCGATTTATATGAAGTTGTTCAAAAACGCTTTATTTCGCCAAGACAATGCGTTTCTCACTGTTACATGCATTTGAATGGGAAACTCGCCCGAGACAAAGTATAGGTTTTCATTATGTGAATAATTTTAAAATCTTAGCTCAATCGGCTGCAAAACCTGTTTGCCCAGCACGGGGATATTGAGTTCTATAAGATAAAGCCATAAACATGTTTGTCTGAGTCTTCTATCAAAAGTTACAGCGATTTATATGAAGTTGTTCAAAAACGCTTTATTTCGCCAAGACAATGCGTTTCTCACTGTTACATGCATTTGAATGGGAAACTCGCCCGAGACAAAGTATAGGTTTTCATTATGTGAATAATTTTAAAATCTTAGCTCAATCGGCTGCAAAACCTGTTTGCCCAGCACGGGGATATTGAGTTCTATAAGATAAAGCCATAAACATGTTTGTCTGAGTCTTCTATCAAAAGTTACAGCGATTTATATGAAGTTGTTCAAAAACGCTTTATTTCGCCAAGACAGTGTGTTTCTCACTGTTACATGCATTTGAATGGGAAACTCGCCTGAAACAAAGTATAGGTTTTCATTATGTGAATAATTTTAAAATCTTAGCTCAATCGGCTGTAAAAACCTGTTTGCCCAGCACGGGGATATTGAGTTCTATAAGATAAAGCCATAAACATGTTTGTCTGAGTCTTCTATCAAAAGTTACAGCGATTTATATGAAGTTGTTCAAAAACGCTTTATTTCGCAGAGACAGTGTGTTTCTCACTGTTACATGCATTTGAATGGGAAACTCGCCTGAAACAAAGTATAGGTTTTCATTATGTGAATAATTTTAAAATCTTAGCTCAATCGGCTGTAAAAACCTGTTTGCCCAGCACGGGGATATTGAGTTATATAAGATAAAGCCATAAACATGTTTGTCTGAGTCTTCTATCAAAAGTTACAACGATTTATATGAAGTTGTTCAAAAACGCTTTATTTCGCCAAGACAATGCGTTTCTCACTGTTACATGCATTTGAATGGGAAACTCGCCCGAGACAAAGTATAGGTTTTCATTATGTGAATAATTTTAAAATCTTAGCTCAATCGGCTGCAAAACCTGTTTGCCCAGCACGGGGATATTGAGTTCTATAAGATAAAGCCATAAACATGTTTGTCTGAGTCTTCTATCAAAAGTTACAGCGATTTATATGAAGTTGTTCAAAAACGCTTTATTTCGCCAAGACAATGCGTTTCTCACTGTTACATGCATTTGAATGGGAAACTCGCCCGAGACAAAGTATAGGTTTTCATTATGTGAATAATTTTAAAATCTTAGCTCAATCGGCTGCAAAACCTGTTTGCCCAGCACGGGGATATTGAGTTATATAAGATAAAGCCATAAACATGTTTGTCTGAGTCTTCTATCAAAAGTTACAGCGATTTATATGAAGTTGTTCAAAAACGCTTTATTTAGCCAAGACAATGCGTTTCTCACTGTTACATGCATTTGAATGGGAAACTCGTCCGAGACAAAGTATAGGTTTTCATTATGTGACTAATTTTAAAATCTTAGCTCAAATGGCTGCAAAACCTGTTTGCCCAGCACGGGGTTATTGAGTTATATAAGATAAAGCCATAAACATGTTTGTCTGAGTCTTCTATCAAAAGTTACAGCGATTTATATGAAGTTGTTCAAAAACGCTTTATTTCGCCAAGACAATGCGTTTCTCACTGTTACATGCATTTGAATGGGAAACTCGCCCGAGACAAAGTATAGGTTTTCATTATGTGAATAATTTTAAAATCTTAGCTCAATCGGCTGCAAAACCTGTTTGCCCAGCACGGGGATATTGAGTTCTATAAGATAAAGCCATAAACATGTTTGTCTGAGTCTTCTATCAAAAGTTACAGCGATTTATATGAAGTTGTTCAAAAACGCTTTATTTCGCCAAGACAATGCGTTTCTCACTGTTACATGCATTTGAATGGGAAACTCGCCCGAGACAAAGTATAGGTTTTCATTATGTGAATAATTTTAAAATCTTAGCTCAATCGGCTGCAAAACCTGTTTGCCCAGCACGGGGATATTGAGTTCTATAAGATAAAGCCATAAACATGTTTGTCTGAGTCTTCTATCAAAAGTTACAGCGATTTATATGAAGTTGTTCAAAAACGCTTTATTTCGCCAAGACAGTGTGTTTCTCACTGTTACATGCATTTGAATGGGAAACTCGCCTGAAACAAAGTATAGGTTTTCATTATGTGAATAATTTTAAAATCTTAGCTCAATCGGCTGTAAAAACCTGTTTGCCCAGCACGGGGATATTGAGTTATATAAGATAAAGCCATAAACATGTTTGTCTGAGTCTTCTATCAAAAGTTACAGCGATTTATATGAAGTTGTTCAAAAACGCTTTATTTCGCCAAGACAGTGTGTTTCTCACTGTTACATGCATTTGAATGGGAAACTCGCCTGAAACAAAGTATAGGTTTTCGTTATGTGAATAATTTTCAAATCTTAGCTCAATCGGCTGCAAAACCTGTTTGCCCAGCACGGGGATATTGAGTTATATAAGATAAAGCCATAAACATGTTTGTCTGAGTCTTCTATCAAAAGTTACAGCGATTTATATGAAGTTGTTCAAAAATGCTTTATTTTGCCAAGACAATGCGTTTCTCACTGTTACATGCATTTGAATGGGAAACTCGCCTGAAACAAAGTATAGGTTTTCGTTATGTGAATAATTTTAAAATCTTAGCTCAATCGGCTGCAAAACCTGTTTGCCCAGCACGGGGATATTGAGTTATATAAGATAAAGCCATAAACATGTTTGTCTGAGTCTTCTATCAAAAGTTACAGCGATTTATATGAAGTTGTTGAAAAAAGCTTTATTTCGCCAAGACAGTGTGTTTCTCACTGTTACATGCATTTGAATGGGAAACTCGCCTGAAACAAAGTATAGGTTTTCGTTATGTGAATAATTTTAAAATCTTAGCTCAATCGGCTGCAAAACCTGTTTGCCCAGCACGGGGATATTGAGTTATATAAGATAAAGCCATAAACATGTTTGTCTGAGTCTTCTATCAAAAGTTACAGCGATTTATATGAAGTTGTTCAAAAATGCTTTATTTTGCCAAGACAATGCGTTTCTCACTGTTACATGCATTTGAATGGGAAACTCGCCTGAAACAAAGTATAGGTTTTCATTATGTGAATAATTTTAAAATCTTAGCTCAAACGGCTGCAAAACCTGTTCTGTTTGCCCAGCACGGGGATATTGAGTTCTATAAGATAAAGCCATAAACATGTTTGTCTGAGTCTTCTATCAAAAGTTACAGCGATTTATATGAAGTTGTACGAAAACGCTTTCTTTTGCCAAGACAGTGTGTTTCTCACTGTTACATGCATTTGAATGGGAAACTCGTCCGAGACAAAGTATAGGTTTTCATTATGTGACTAATTTTAAAATCTTAGCTCAAATGGCTGCAAAACCTGTTTGCCCAGCACGGGGTTATTGAGTTATATAAGATAAAGCCATAAACATGTTTGTCTGAGTCTTCTATCAAAAGTTACAGCGATTTATATGAAGTTGTTCAAAAACGCTTTATTTCGCCAAGACAATGCGTTTCTCACTGTTACATGCATTTGAATGGGAAACTCGCCCGAGACAAAGTATAGGTTTTCATTATGTGAATAATTTTAAAATCTTAGCTCAATCGGCTGCAAAACCTGTTTGCCCAGCACGGGGATATTGAGTTCTATAAGATAAAGCCATAAACATGTTTGTCTGAGTCTTCTATCAAAAGTTACAGCGATTTATATGAAGTTGTTCAAAAACGCTTTATTTCGCCAAGACAATGCGTTTCTCACTGTTACATGCATTTGAATGGGAAACTCGCCCGAGACAAAGTATAGGTTTTCATTATGTGAATAATTTTAAAATCTTAGCTCAATCGGCTGCAAAACCTGTTTGCCCAGCACGGGGATATTGAGTTCTATAAGATAAAGCCATAAACATGTTTGTCTGAGTCTTCTATCAAAAGTTACAGCGATTTATATGAAGTTGTTCAAAAACGCTTTATTTCGCCAAGACAGTGTGTTTCTCACTGTTACATGCATTTGAATGGGAAACTCGCCTGAAACAAAGTATAGGTTTTCATTATGTGAATAATTTTAAAATCTTAGCTCAATCGGCTGTAAAAACCTGTTTGCCCAGCACGGGGATATTGAGTTCTATAAGATAAAGCCATAAACATGTTTGTCTGAGTCTTCTATCAAAAGTTACAGCGATTTATATGAAGTTGTTCAAAAACGCTTTATTTCGCCAAGACAGTGTGTTTCTCACTGTTACATGCATTTGAATGGGAAACTCGCCTGAAACAAAGTATAGGTTTTCGTTATGTGAATAATTTTAAAATCTTAGCTCAATCGGCTGTAAAAACCTGTTTGCCCAGCACGGGGATATTGAGTTCTATAAGATAAAGCCATAAACATGTTTGTCTGAGTCTTCTATCAAAAGTTACAGCGATTTATATGAAGTTGTTCAAAAACGCTTTATTTCGCCAAGACAATGCGTTTCTCACTGTTACATGCATTTGAATGGGAAACTCGCCCGAGACAAAGTATAGGTTTTCATTATGTGAATAATTTTAAAATCTTAGCTCAATCGGCTGCAAAACCTGTTTGCCCAGCACGGGGATATTGAGTTCTATAAGATAAAGCCATAAACATGTTTGTCTGAGTCTTCTATCAAAAGTTACAGCGATTTATATGAAGTTGTTCAAAAACGCTTTATTTCGCCAAGACAGTGTGTTTCTCACTGTTACATGCATTTGAATGGGAAACTCGCCTGAAACAAAGTATAGGTTTTCATTATGTGAATAATTTTAAAATCTTAGCTCAATCGGCTGTAAAAACCTGTTTGCCCAGCACGGGGATATTGAGTTCTATAAGATAAAGCCATAAACATGTTTGTCTGAGTCTTCTATCAAAAGTTACAGCGATTTATATGAAGTTGTTCAAAAACGCTTTATTTCGCCAAGACAGTGTGTTTCTCACTGTTACATGCATTTGAATGGGAAACTCGCCTGAAACAAAGTATAGGTTTTCATTATGTGAATAATTTTAAAATCTTAGCTCAATCGGCTGTAAAAACCTGTTTGCCCAGCACGGGGATATTGAGTTATATAAGATAAAGCCATAAACATGTTTGTCTGAGTCTTCTATCAAAAGTTACAACGATTTATATGAAGTTGTTCAAAAACGCTTTATTTCGCCAAGACAATGCGTTTCTCACTGTTACATGCATTTGAATGGGAAACTCGCCCGAGACAAAGTATAGGTTTTCATTATGTGAATAATTTTAAAATCTTAGCTCAATCGGCTGCAAAACCTGTTTGCCCAGCACGGGGATATTGAGTTCTATAAGATAAAGCCATAAACATGTTTGTCTGAGTCTTCTATCAAAAGTTACAGCGATTTATATGAAGTTGTTCAAAAACGCTTTATTTCGCCAAGACAATGCGTTTCTCACTGTTACATGCATTTGAATGGGAAACTCGCCCGAGACAAAGTATAGGTTTTCATTATGTGAATAATTTTAAAATCTTAGCTCAATCGGCTGCAAAACCTGTTTGCCCAGCACGGGGATATTGAGTTATATAAGATAAAGCCATAAACATGTTTGTCTGAGTCTTCTATCAAAAGTTACAGCGATTTATATCAAGTGGTTGAAAAACGCTTTATTTCGCCAAGACAGTGTGTTTCTCACTGTTACATGCATTTGAATGGGGAACTGACCGAAACAAAGTATAGGTTTTCATTATGTGAATAATTTTAAAATCTTAGCTCAAACGGCTGCAAAACCTGTTATGTTTGCCCAGCACGGGATATTGAGTTCTATAAGATAAAGCCATAAACATGTTTGTCTGAGTCTTCTATCAAAAGTTACAGCGATTTATATGAAGTTGTACGAAAACGCTTTATTTCGCCAAGACAATGCGTTTCTCACTGTTACATGCATTTGAATGGGAAACTCGCCCGAGACAAAGTATAGGTTTTCATTATGTGAATAATTTTAAAATCTTAGCTCAATCGGCTGCAAAACCTGTTTGCCCAGCACGGGGATATTGAGTTATATAAGATAAAGCCATAAACATGTTTGTCTGAGTCTTCTATCAAAAGTTACAGCGATTTATATGAAGTTGTTCAAAAACGCTTTATTTAGCCAAGACAATGCGTTTCTCACTGTTACATGCATTTGAATGGGAAACTCGCCTGAAACAAAGTATAGGTTTTCATTATGTGAATAATTTTAAAATCTTAGCTCAAACGGCTGCAAAACCTGTTCTGTTTGCCCAGCACGGGGATATTGAGTTCTATAAGATAAAGCCATAAACATGTTTGTCTGAGTCTTCTATCAAAAGTTACAGCGATTTATATGAAGTTGTACGAAAACGCTTTCTTTTGCCAAGACAGTGTGTTTCTCACTGTTACATGCATTTGAATGGGAAACTCGTCCGAGACAAAGTATAGGTTTTCATTATGTGACTAATTTTAAAATCTTAGCTCAAACGGCTGCAAAACCTGTTTGCCCAGCACGGGGTTATTGAGTTATATAAGATAAAGCCATAAACATGTTTGTCTGAGTCTTCTATCAAAAGTTACAGCGATTTATATGAAGTTGTTCAAAAACGCTTTATTTCGCCAAGACAGTGTGTTTCTCACTGTTACATGCATTTGAATGGGAAACTCGCCTGAAACAAAGTATAGGTTTTCATTATGTGAATAATTTTAAAATCTTAGCTCAATCGGCTGCAAAACCTGTTTGCCCAGCACGGGGATATTGAGTTATATAAGATAAAGCCATAAACATGTTTGTCTGAGTCTTCTATCAAAAGTTACAGCGATTTATATGAAGTTGTTGAAAAAAGCTTTATTTCGCCAAGACAGTGTGTTTCTCACTGTTACATGCATTTGAATGGGAAACTCGCCTGAAACAAAGTATAGGTTTTCGTTATGTGAATAATTTTAAAATCTTAGCTCAATCGGCTGCAAAACCTGTTTGCCCAGCACGGGGATATTGAGTTATATAAGATAAAGCCATAAACATGTTTGTCTGAGTCTTCTATCAAAAGTTACAGCGATTTATATGAAGTTGTTCAAAAATGCTTTATTTTGCCAAGACAATGCGTTTCTCACTGTTACATGCATTTGAATGGGAAACTCGCCTGAAACAAAGTATAGGTTTTCATTATGTGAATAATTTTAAAATCTTAGCTCAATCGGCTGTAAAACCTGTTTGCCCAGCACGGGGATATTGAGTTATATAAGATAAAGCCATAAACATGTTTGTCTGAGTCTTCTATCAAAAGTTACAGCGATTTATATGAAGTTGTTCAAAAACGCTTTATTTAGCCAAGACAATGCGTTTCTCACTGTTACATGCATTTGAATGGGAAACTCGCCTGAAACAAAGTATAGGTTTTCATTATGTGAATAATTTTAAAATCTTAGCTCAAACGGCTGCAAAACCTGTTCTGTTTGCCCAGCACGGGGATATTGAGTTCTATAAGATAAAGCCATAAACATGTTTGTCTGAGTCTTCTATCAAAAGTTACAGCGATTTATATGAAGTTGTACGAAAACGCTTTCTTTTGCCAAGACAGTGTGTTTCTCACTGTTACATGCATTTGAATGGGAAACTCGCCCGAGACAAAGTATAGGTTTTCATTATGTGAATCATTTTAAAATCTTAGCTCAATCGGCTGCAAAACCTGTTTGCCCAGCACGGGGATATTGAGTTGTATAAGATAAAGCCATAAACATGTTTGTCTGAGTCTTCTATCAAAAGTTACAGCGATTTATATGAAGTTGTTCAAAAACGCTTTATTTCGCCAAGACAGTGTGTTTCTCACTGTTACATGCATTTGAATGGGAAACTCGCCCGAGACAAAGTATAGGTTTTCATTATGTGAATAATTTTAAAATCTTAGCTCAATCGGCTGCAAAACCTGTTTGCCCAGCACGGGGATATTGAGTTATATAAGATAAAGCCATAAACATGTTTGTCTGAGTCTTCTATCAAAAGTTACAGCGATTTATATGAAGTTGTTCAAAAACGCTTTATTTCGCCAAGACAGTGTGTTTCTCACTGTTACATGCATTTGAATGGGAAACTCGCCCGAGACAAAGTATAGGTTTTCATTATGTGAATAATTTTAAAATCTTAGCTCAATCGGCTGCAAAACCTGTTTGCCCAGCACGGGGATATTGAGTTATATAAGATAAAGCCATAAACATGTTTGTCTGAGTCTTCTATCAAAAGTTACAGCGATTTATATGAAGTTGTTGAAAAAAGCTTTATTTCGCCAAGACAGTGTGTTTCTCACTGTTACATGCATTTGAATGGGAAACTCGCCTGAAACAAAGTATAGGTTTTCGTTATGTGAATAATTTTAAAATCTTAGCTCAATCGGCTGCAAAACCTGTTTGCCCAGCACGGGGATATTGAGTTATATAAGATAAAGCCATAAACATGTTTGTCTGAGTCTTCTATCAAAAGTTACAGCGATTTATATGAAGTTGTTCAAAAATGCTTTATTTTGCCAAGACAATGCGTTTCTCACTGTTACATGCATTTGAATGGGAAACTCGCCTGAAACAAAGTATAGGTTTTCGTTATGTGAATAATTTTAAAATCTTAGCTCAATCGGCTGCAAAACCTGTTTGCCCAGCACGGGGATATTGAGTTATATAAGATAAAGCCATAAACATGTTTGTCTGAGTCTTCTATCAAAAGTTACAGCGATTTATATGAAGTTGTTGAAAAAAGCTTTATTTCGCCAAGACAGTGTGTTTCTCACTGTTACATGCATTTGAATGGGAAACTCGCCTGAAACAAAGTATAGGTTTTCGTTATGTGAATAATTTTAAAATCTTAGCTCAATCGGCTGCAAAACCTGTTTGCCCAGCACGGGGATATTGAGTTATATAAGATAAAGCCATAAACATGTTTGTCTGAGTCTTCTATCAAAAGTTACAGCGATTTATATGAAGTTGTTCAAAAATGCTTTATTTTGCCAAGACAATGCGTTTCTCACTGTTACATGCATTTGAATGGGAAACTCGCCTGAAACAAAGTATAGGTTTTCATTATGTGAATAATTTTAAAATCTTAGCTCAAACGGCTGCAAAACCTGTTCTGTTTGCCCAGCACGGGGATATTGAGTTCTATAAGATAAAGCCATAAACATGTTTGTCTGAGTCTTCTATCAAAAGTTACAGCGATTTATATGAAGTTGTACGAAAACGCTTTCTTTTGCCAAGACAGTGTGTTTCTCACTGTTACATGCATTTGAATGGGAAACTCGTCCGAGACAAAGTATAGGTTTTCATTATGTGACTAATTTTAAAATCTTAGCTCAAATGGCTGCAAAACCTGTTTGCCCAGCACGGGGTTATTGAGTTATATAAGATAAAGCCATAAACATGTTTGTCTGAGTCTTCTATCAAAAGTTACAGCGATTTATATGAAGTTGTTCAAAAACGCTTTATTTCGCCAAGACAATGCGTTTCTCACTGTTACATGCATTTGAATGGGAAACTCGCCCGAGACAAAGTATAGGTTTTCATTATGTGAATAATTTTAAAATCTTAGCTCAATCGGCTGCAAAACCTGTTTGCCCAGCACGGGGATATTGAGTTCTATAAGATAAAGCCATAAACATGTTTGTCTGAGTCTTCTATCAAAAGTTACAGCGATTTATATGAAGTTGTTCAAAAACGCTTTATTTCGCCAAGACAATGCGTTTCTCACTGTTACATGCATTTGAATGGGAAACTCGCCCGAGACAAAGTATAGGTTTTCATTATGTGAATAATTTTAAAATCTTAGCTCAATCGGCTGCAAAACCTGTTTGCCCAGCACGGGGATATTGAGTTCTATAAGATAAAGCCATAAACATGTTTGTCTGAGTCTTCTATCAAAAGTTACAGCGATTTATATGAAGTTGTTCAAAAACGCTTTATTTCGCCAAGACAGTGTGTTTCTCACTGTTACATGCATTTGAATGGGAAACTCGCCTGAAACAAAGTATAGGTTTTCATTATGTGAATAATTTTAAAATCTTAGCTCAATCGGCTGTAAAAACCTGTTTGCCCAGCACGGGGATATTGAGTTCTATAAGATAAAGCCATAAACATGTTTGTCTGAGTCTTCTATCAAAAGTTACAGCGATTTATATGAAGTTGTTCAAAAACGCTTTATTTCGCCAAGACAGTGTGTTTCTCACTGTTACATGCATTTGAATGGGAAACTCGCCTGAAACAAAGTATAGGTTTTCATTATGTGAATAATTTTAAAATCTTAGCTCAATCGGCTGTAAAAACCTGTTTGCCCAGCACGGGGATATTGAGTTATATAAGATAAAGCCATAAACATGTTTGTCTGAGTCTTCTATCAAAAGTTACAACGATTTATATGAAGTTGTTCAAAAACGCTTTATTTCGCCAAGACAATGCGTTTCTCACTGTTACATGCATTTGAATGGGAAACTCGCCCGAGACAAAGTATAGGTTTTCATTATGTGAATAATTTTAAAATCTTAGCTCAATCGGCTGCAAAACCTGTTTGCCCAGCACGGGGATATTGAGTTCTATAAGATAAAGCCATAAACATGTTTGTCTGAGTCTTCTATCAAAAGTTACAGCGATTTATATGAAGTTGTTCAAAAACGCTTTATTTCGCCAAGACAATGCGTTTCTCACTGTTACATGCATTTGAATGGGAAACTCGCCCGAGACAAAGTATAGGTTTTCATTATGTGAATAATTTTAAAATCTTAGCTCAATCGGCTGCAAAACCTGTTTGCCCAGCACGGGGATATTGAGTTATATAAGATAAAGCCATAAACATGTTTGTCTGAGTCTTCTATCAAAAGTTACAGCGATTTATATGAAGTTGTTCAAAAACGCTTTATTTAGCCAAGACAATGCGTTTCTCACTGTTACATGCATTTGAATGGGAAACTCGTCCGAGACAAAGTATAGGTTTTCATTATGTGACTAATTTTAAAATCTTAGCTCAAATGGCTGCAAAACCTGTTTGCCCAGCACGGGGTTATTGAGTTATATAAGATAAAGCCATAAACATGTTTGTCTGAGTCTTCTATCAAAAGTTACAGCGATTTATATGAAGTTGTTCAAAAACGCTTTATTTCGCCAAGACAATGCGTTTCTCACTGTTACATGCATTTGAATGGGAAACTCGCCCGAGACAAAGTATAGGTTTTCATTATGTGAATAATTTTAAAATCTTAGCTCAATCGGCTGCAAAACCTGTTTGCCCAGCACGGGGATATTGAGTTCTATAAGATAAAGCCATAAACATGTTTGTCTGAGTCTTCTATCAAAAGTTACAGCGATTTATATGAAGTTGTTCAAAAACGCTTTATTTCGCCAAGACAATGCGTTTCTCACTGTTACATGCATTTGAATGGGAAACTCGCCCGAGACAAAGTATAGGTTTTCATTATGTGAATAATTTTAAAATCTTAGCTCAATCGGCTGCAAAACCTGTTTGCCCAGCACGGGGATATTGAGTTCTATAAGATAAAGCCATAAACATGTTTGTCTGAGTCTTCTATCAAAAGTTACAGCGATTTATATGAAGTTGTTCAAAAACGCTTTATTTCGCCAAGACAGTGTGTTTCTCACTGTTACATGCATTTGAATGGGAAACTCGCCTGAAACAAAGTATAGGTTTTCATTATGTGAATAATTTTAAAATCTTAGCTCAATCGGCTGTAAAAACCTGTTTGCCCAGCACGGGGATATTGAGTTATATAAGATAAAGCCATAAACATGTTTGTCTGAGTCTTCTATCAAAAGTTACAGCGATTTATATGAAGTTGTTCAAAAACGCTTTATTTCGCCAAGACAGTGTGTTTCTCACTGTTACATGCATTTGAATGGGAAACTCGCCTGAAACAAAGTATAGGTTTTCATTATGTGAATAATTTTAAAATCTTAGCTCAATCGGCTGTAAAAACCTGTTTGCCCAGCACGGGGATATTGAGTTATATAAGATAAAGCCATAAACATGTTTGTCTGAGTCTTCTATCAAAAGTTACAACGATTTATATGAAGTTGTTCAAAAACGCTTTATTTCGCCAAGACAATGCGTTTCTCACTGTTACATGCATTTGAATGGGAAACTCGCCCGAGACAAAGTATAGGTTTTCATTATGTGAATAATTTTAAAATCTTAGCTCAATCGGCTGCAAAACCTGTTTGCCCAGCACGGGGATATTGAGTTCTATAAGATAAAGCCATAAACATGTTTGTCTGAGTCTTCTATCAAAAGTTACAGCGATTTATATGAAGTTGTTCAAAAACGCTTTATTTCGCCAAGACAATGCGTTTCTCACTGTTACATGCATTTGAATGGGAAACTCGCCCGAGACAAAGTATAGGTTTTCATTATGTGAATAATTTTAAAATCTTAGCTCAATCGGCTGCAAAACCTGTTTGCCCGGCACGGGGATATTGAGTTATATAAGATAAAGCCATAAACATGTTTGCCTGAGTCTTCTATCAAAAGTTACAGCGATTTATATCAAGTGGTTGAAAAACGCTTTATTTCGCCAAGACAGTGTGTTTCTCACTGTTACATGCATTTGAATGGGGAACTCGACCGAAACAAAGTATAGGTTTTCATTATGTGAATAATTTTAAAATCTTAGCTCAAACGGCTGCAAAACCTGTTATGTTTGCCCAGCACGGGATATTGAGTTATATAAGATAAAGCCATAAACATGTTTGTCTGAGTCTTCTATCAAAAGTTACAGCGATTTATATGAAGTTGTACGAAAACGCTTTATTTCGCCAAGACAGTGTGTTTCTCACTGTTACATGCATTTGAATGGGAAACTCGCCTGAAACAAAGTATAGGTTTTCATTATGTGAATAATTTTCAAATCTTAGCTCAATCGGCTGCAAAACCTGTTTGCCCAGCACGGGGATATTGAGTTATATAAGATAAAGCCATAAACATGTTTGTCTGAGTCTTCTATCAAAAGTTACAGCGATTTATATGAAGTTGTTCAAAAACGCTTTATTTCGCCAAGACAGTGTGTTTCTCACTGTTACATGCATTTGAATGGGAAACTCGCCTGAAACAAAGTATAGGTTTTCATTATGTGAATAATTTTCAAATCTTAGCTCAATCGGCTGCAAAACCTGTTTGCCCAGCACGGGGATATTGAGTTATATAAGATAAAGCCATAAACATGTTTGTCTGAGTCTTCTATCAAAAGTTACAGCGATTTATATGAAGTTGTTCAAAAATGCTTTATTTCGCCAAGACAATGCGTTTCTCACTGTTACATGCATTTGAATGGGAAACTCGCCTGAAACAAAGTATAGGTTTTCATTATGTGAATAATTTTAAAATCTTAGCTCAAACGGCTGCAAAACCTGTTCTGTTTGCCCAGCACGGGGATATTGAGTTCTATAAGATAAAGCCATAAACATGTTTGTCTGAGTCTTCTATCAAAAGTTACAGCGATTTATATGAAGTTGTACGAAAACGCTTTATTTCGCCAAGACAGTGTGTTTCTCACTGTTACATGCATTTGAATGGGAAACTCGCCTGAAACAAAGTATAGGTTTTCATTATGTGAATAATTTTCAAATCTTAGCTCAATCGGCTGCAAAACCTGTTTGCCCAGCACGGGGATATTGAGTTATATAAGATAAAGCTATAAACATGTTTGTCTGAGTCTTCTATCAAAAGTTACAGCGATTTATATGAAGTTGTTCAAAATCGCTTTATTTAGCCAAGACAATGCGTTTCTCACTGTTACATGCATTTGAATGGGAAACTCGCCCGAGACAAAGTATAGGTTTTCATTATGTGAATCATTTTAAAATCTTAGCTCAAACGGCTGCAAAACCTGTTTGCCCAGCACGGGGATATTGAGTTATATAAGATAAAGCCATAAACATGTTTGTCTGAGACTTCTATCAAAAGTTACAGCGATTTATATGAAGTTGTACGAAAACGCTTTCTTTTGCCAAGACAGTGTGTTTCTCACTGTTACATGCATTTGAATGGGAAACTCGCCCGAGACAAAGTATAGGTTTTCATTATGTGACTAATTTTAAAATCTTAGCTCAAATGGCTGCAAAACCTGTTTGCCCAGCACGGGGATATTGAGTTATATAAGATAAAGCCATAAACATGTTTGTCTGAGTCTTCTATCAAAAGTTACAGCGATTTATATGAAGTTGTACGAAAATGCTTTATTTCGCCAAGACAGTGTGTTTCTCACTGTTACATGCATTTGAATGGGAAACTCGCCTGAAACAAAGTATAGGTTTTCATTATGTGAATAATTTTAAAATCTTAGCTCAAACGGCTGCAAAACCTGTTTGCCCAGCACGGGGATATTGAGTTCTATAAGATAAAGCCATAAACATGTTTGTCTGAGTCTTCTATCAAAAGTTACAGCGATTTATATGAAGTTGTACGAAAACGCTTTATTTCGCCAAGACAGTGTGTTTCTCACTGTTACATGCATTTGAATGGGAAACTCGCCTGAAACAAAGTATAGGTTTTCATTATGTGAATAATTTTCAAATCTTAGCTCAATCGGCTGCAAAACCTGTTTGCCCAGCACGGGGATATTGAGTTATATAAGATAAAGCCATAAACATGTTTGTCTGAGTCTTCTATCAAAAGTTACAGCGATTTATATGAAGTTGTTCAAAAACGCTTTATTTCGCCAAGACAGTGTGTTTCTCACTGTTACATGCATTTGAATGGGAAACTCGCCTGAAACAAAGTATAGGTTTTCATTATGTGAATAATTTTAAAATCTTAGCTCAATCGGCTGCAAAACCTGTTTGCCCAGCACGGGGATATTGAGTTATATAAGATAAAGCCATAAACATGTTTGTCTGAGTCTTCTATCAAAAGTTACAGCGATTTATATGAAGTTGTACGAAAACGCTTTATTTCGCCAAGACAATGCGTTTCTCACTGTTACATGCATTTGAATGGGAAACTCGCCTGAAACAAAGTATAGGTTTTCATTATGTGAATAATTTTAAAATCTTAGCTCAAATGGCTGCAAAACCTGTTTGCCCAGCACGGGGATATTGAGTTCTATAAGATAAAGCCATAAACATGTTTGTCTGAGTCTTCTATCAAAAGTTACAGCGATTTATATGAAGTTGTTCAAAAACGCTTTATTTCGCCAAGACAGTGTGTTTCTCACTGTTACATGCATTTGAATGGGAAACTCGCCTGAAACAAAGTATAGGTTTTCATTATGTGAATAATTTTAAAATCTTAGCTCAAACGGCTGCAAAACCTGTTTGCCCAGCACGGGGATATTGAGTTCTATAAGATAAAGCCATAAACATGTTTGTCTGAGTCTTCTATCAAAAGTTACAGCGATTTATATGAAGTTGTTCAAAAACGCTTTATTTCGCCAAGACAATGCGTTTCTCACTGTTACATGCATTTGAATGGGAAACTCGCCTGAAACAAAGTATAGGTTTTCATTATGTGAATAATTTTCAAATCTTAGCTCAATCGGCTGCAAAACCTGTTTGCCCAGCACGGGGATATTGAGTTATATAAGATAAAGCCATAAACATGTTTGTCTGAGTCTTCTATCAAAAGTTACAGCGATTTATATGAAGTTGTTCAAAAACGCTTTATTTCGCCAAGACAGTGTGTTTCTCACTGTTACATGCATTTGAATGGGAAACTCGCCTGAAACAAAGTATAGGTTTTCATTATGTGAATAATTTTAAAATCTTAGCTCAATCGGCTGCAAAACCTGTTTGCCCAGCACGGGGATATTGAGTTATATAAGATAAAGCCATAAACATGTTTGTCTGAGTCTTCTATCAAAAGTTACAGCGATTTATATCAAGTGGTTGAAAAACGCTTTATTTCGCCAAGACAGTGTGTTTCTCACTGTTACATGCATTTGAATGGGGAACTCGACCGAAACAAAGTATAGGTTTTCATTATGTGAATAATTTTAAAATCTTAGCTCAAACGGCTGCAAAACCTGTTATGTTTGCCCAGCACGGGATATTGAGTTCTATAAGATAAAGCCATAAACATGTTTGTCTGAGTCTTCTATCAAAAGTTACAGCGATTTATATGAAGTTGTACGAAAACGCTTTATTTCGCCAAGACAATGCGTTTCTCACTGTTACATGCATTTGAATGGGGAACTCGCCTGAAACAAAGTATAGGTTTTCATTATGTGAATAATTTTCAAATCTTAGCTCAAACGGCTGCAAAACCTGTTATGTTTGCCCAGCACGGGGATATTGAGTTCTATAAGATAAAGCCATAAACATGTTTGTCTGAGTCTTCTATCAAAAGTTACAGCGATTTATATGAAGTTGTTCAAAAACGCTTTATTTCGCCAAGACAATGCGTTTCTCACTGTTACATGCATTTGAATGGGAAACTCGCCTGAAACAAAGTATAGGTTTTCATTATGTGAATAATTTTAAAATCTTAGCTCAAACGGCTGCAAAACATGTTTGCCCAGCACGGTGATATTGAGATCCATAAGATAAAGCCATAAACATGTTTGTCTGAGTCTTCTATCAAAAGTTACAGCGATTTATATGAAGTTGTTCAAAAACGCTTTATTTCGCCAAGACAATGCGTTTCTCACTGTTACATGCATTTGAATGGGAAACTCGCCTGAAACAAAGTATAGGTTTTCATTATGTGAATAATTTTAAAATCTTAGCTCAATCGGCTGCAAAACCTGTTTGCCCAGCACGGGGATATTGAGTTATATAAGATAAAGCCATAAACATGTTTGTCTGAGTCTTCTATCAAAAGTTACAGCGATTTATATGAAGTTGTTCAAAAACGCTTTATTTCGCCAAGACAATGTGTTTCTCACTGTTACATGCATTTGAATGGGAAACTCGCCTGAAACAAAGTATAGGTTTTCATTATGTGAATAATTTTAAAATTTTAGCTCAAACGGCTGCAAAACCTGTTTGCCCAGCACGGGGATATTGAGTCTTCTATCAAAAGTTACAGCGATTTATATGAAGTTGTTCAAAAACGCTTTATTTCGCCAAGACAGTGTGTTTCTCACTGTTACATGCATTTGAATGGGAAACTCGCCTGAAACAAAGTATAGGTTTTCATTATGTGAATAATTTTAAAATCTTAGCTCAATCGGCTGCAAAACCTGTTTGCCCAGCACGGGGATATTGAGTTATATAAGATAAAGCCATAAACATGTTTGTCTGAGTCTTCTATCAAAAGTTACAGCGATTTATATCAAGTGGTTGAAAAACGCTTTATTTCGCCAAGACAGTGTGTTTCTCACTGTTACATGCATTTGAATGGGGAACTCGACCGAAACAAAGTATAGGTTTTCATTATGTGAATAATTTTAAAATCTTAGCTCAAACGGCTGCAAAACCTGTTCTGTTTGCCCAGCACGGGATATTGAGTTCTATAAGATAAAGCCATAAACATGTTTGTCTGAGTCTTCTATCAAAAGTTACAGCGATTTATATGAAGTTGTACGAAAACGCTTTATTTCGCCAAGACAATGCGTTTCTCACTGTTACATGCATTTGAATGGGGAACTCGCCTGAAACAAAATATAGGTTTTCATTATGTGAATAATTTTAAAATCTTAGCTCAAACGGCTGCAAAACCTGTTCTGTTTGCCCAGCACGGGGATATTGAGTTCTATAAGATAAAGCCATAAACATGTTTGTCTGAGTCTTCTATCAAAAGTTACAGCGATTTATATGAAGTTGTTCAAAAACGCTTTATTTCGCCAAGACAATGCGTTTCTCACTGTTACATGCATTTGAATGGGAAACTCGCCTGAAACAAAGTATAGGTTTTCATTATGTGAATAATTTTAAAATCTTAGCTCAAACGGCTGCAAAACCTGTTTGCCCAGCACGGGGATATTGAGTTCCATAAGATAAAGCCATAAACATGTTTGTCTGAGTCTTCTATCAAAAGTTACAGCGATTTATATGAAGTTGTACAGAAACGCTTTATTTCGCCAAGACAATGCGTTTCTCACTGTTACATGCATTTGAATGGGGAACTCGCCTGAAACAAAGTATAGGTGAATAATTTTAAAATCTTAGCTCAAACGGCTGCAAAACCTGTTTGCCCAGCACGGGGATATTGAGTCTTCTATCAAAAGTTACAGCGATTTATATGAAGTTGTACGAAAATGCTTTATTTCGCCAAGACAGTGTGTTTCTCACTGTTACATGCATTTGAATGGGAAACTCGCCTGAAACAAAGTATAGGTTTTCATTATGTGAATAATTTTAAAATCTTAGCTCAAACGGCTGCAAAACCTGTTCTGTTTGCCCAGCACGGGGATATTGAGTTCTATAAGATAAAGCCATAACCATGTTTGTCTGAGTCTTCTATCAAAAGTTACAGCGATTTATATGAAGTTGTACGAAAACGCTTTATTTCGCCAAGACAATGCGTTTCTCACTGTTACATGCATTTGAATGGGGAACTCGCCTGAAACAAAATATAGGTTTTCATTATGTGAATAATTTTAAAATCTTAGCTCAAACGGCTGCAAAACCTGTTCTGTTTGCCCAGCACGGGGATATTGAGTTCTATAAGATAAAGCCATAAACATGTTTGTCTGAGTCTTCTATCAAAAGTTACAGCGATTTATATGAAGTTGTTCAAAAACGCTTTATTTCGCCAAGACAATGCGTTTCTCACTGTTACATGCATTTGAATGGGAAACTCGCCTGAAACAAAGTATAGGTTTTCATTATGTGAATAATTTTAAAATCTTAGCTCAAACGGCTGCAAAACCTGTTTGCCCAGCACGGGGATATTGAGTTATATAAGATAAAGCCATAAACATGTTTGTCTGAGTCTTCTATCAAAAGTTACAGCGATTTATATGAAGTTGTTCAAAAACGCTTTATTTCGCCAAGACAATGCGTTTCTCACTGTTACATGCATTTGAATGGGAAACTCGCCTGAAACAAAGTATAGGTTTTCATTATGTGAATAATTTTAAAATCTTAGCTCAATCGGCTGCAAAACCTGTTTGCCCAGCACGGGGATATTGAGTTATATAAGATAAAGCCATAAACATGTTTGTCTGAGTCTTCTATCAAAAGTTACAGCGATTTATATGAAGTTGTTCAAAAACGCTTTATTTCGCCAAGACAATGTGTTTCTCACTGTTACATGCATTTGAATGGGAAACTCGCCTGAAACAAAGTATAGGTTTTCATTATGTGAATAATTTTAAAATCTTAGCTCAAACGGCTGCAAAACCTGTTTGCCCAGCACGGGGATATTGAGTCTTCTATCAAAAGTTACAGCGATTTATATGAAGTTGTACGAAAATGCTTTATTTCGCCAAGACAGTGTGTTTCTCACTGTTACATGCATTTGAATGGGAAACTCGCCTGAAACAAAGTATAGGTTTTCATTATGTGAATAATTTTAAAATCTTAGCTCAATCGGCTGTAAAACCTGTTTGCCCAGCGCGGGGATATTGAGTTATATAAGATAAAGCCATAAACATGTTTGTCTGAGTCTTCTATCAAAAGTTACAGCGATTTATATGAAGTTGTACAAAAACGCTTTATTTCGCCAAGACAGTGTGACACTGTTACATACATTTGAATGGGGAACTCGCCTGAAACAAAGTATAGGTTTTCATTATGTGAATAATTTTAAAATCTTAGCTCAAACGGCTGCAAAACCTGTTCTGTTTGCCCAGCACGGGGATATTGAGTTCTATAAGATAAAGCCATAACCATGTTTGTCTGAGTCTTCTATCAAAAGTTACAGCGATTTATATGAAGTTGTACGAAAACGCTTTATTTCGCCAAGACAGTGTGTTTCTCACTGTTACATGCATTTGAATGGGAAACTCGCCTGAAACAAAGTATAGGTTTTCATTATGTGAATAATTTTAAAATCTTAGCTCAATCGGCTGCAAAACCTGTTTGCCCAGCACGGGGATATTGAGTTCTATAAGATAAAGCCATAAACATGTTTGTCTGAGTCTTCTATCAAAAGTTACAGCGATTTATATGAAGTTGTTCAAAAACGCTTTATTTCGCCAAGACAGTGTGTTTCTCACTGTTACATGCATTTGAATGGGAAACTCGCCTGAAACAAAGTATATTTTTTCATTATGTGAATAATTTTAAAATCTTAGCTCAAACGGCTGCAAAACCTGTTTGCCCAGCACGGGGATATTGAGTTCCATAAGATAAAGCCATAAACATGTTTGTCTGAGTCTTCTATCAAAAGTTACAGCGATTTATATGAAGTTGTACGAAAACGCTTTATTTCGCCAAGACAATGCGTTTCTCACTGTTACATGCATTTGAATGGGGAACTCGCCTGAAACAAAATATAGGTTTTCATTATGTGAATAATTTTAAAATCTTAGCTCAAACGGCTGCAAAACCTGTTCTGTTTGCCCAGCACGGGGATATTGAGTTCTATAAGATAAAGCCATAAACATGTTTGTCTGAGTCTTCTATCAAAAGTTACAGCGATTTATATGAAGTTGTACGAAAACGCTTTATTTCGCCAAGACAATGCGTTTCTCACTGTTACATGCATTTGAATGGGGAACTCGCCTGAAACAAAATATAGGTTTTCATTATGTGAATAATTTTAAAATCTTAGCTCAAACGGCTGCAAAACCTGTTCTGTTTGCCCAGCACGGGGATATTGAGTTCTATAAGATAAAGCCATAAACATGTTTGTCTGAGTCTTCTATCAAAAGTTACAGCGATTTATATGAAGTTGTTCAAAAACGCTTTATTTCGCCAAGACAATGCGTTTCTCACTGTTACATGCATTTGAATGGGAAACTCGCCCGAGACAAAGTATAGGTTTTCATTATGTGAATAATTTTCAAATCTTAGCTCAAACGGCTGCAAAACCTGTTTGCCCAGCACGGGGATATTGAGTTCCATAAGATAAAGCCATAAACATGTTTGTCTGAGTCTTCTATCACAAGTTACAGCGATTTATATGAAGTGGCTGAAAAACGCTTTATTTCGCCAAGACAGTGTGTTTCTCACTGTTACATGCATTTGAATGGGGAACTCGACCGAAACAAAGTATAGGTTTTCATTATGTGAATAATTTTAAAATCTTAGCTCAATCGGCTGCAAAACCTGTTTGCCCAGCACGGGGATATTGAGTCTTCTATCAAAAGTTACAGCGATTTATATGAAGTTGTACGAAAATGCTTTATTTCGCCAAGACAGTGTGTTTCTCACTGTTACATGCATTTGAATGGGAAACTCGCCTGAAACAAAGTATAGGTTTTCATTATGTGAATAATTTTAAAATCTTAGCTCAAACGGCTGCAAAACCTGTTTGCCCAGCACGGGGGTATTGAGTTCCATAAGATAAAGCCATAAACATGTTTGTCTGAGTCTTCTATCAAAAGTTACAGCGATTTATATGAAGTTGTACAAAAACGCTTTATTTCGAGAAGACAATGCGTTTCTCACTGTTACATGCATTTGAATGGGGAACTCGCCTGAAACAAAGTATAGGTTTTCATTATGTGAATAATTTTAAAATCTTAGCTCAAACGGCTGCAAAACCTGTTTGCCCAGCACGGGGGTATTGAGTTCCATAAGATAAAGCCATAAACATGTTTGTCTGAGTCTTCTATCAAAAGTTACAGCGATTTATATGAAGTTGTTCAAAAACGCTTTATTTCGCCAAGACAATGCGTTTCTCACTGTTACATGCATTTGAATGGGAAACTCGCCTGAAACAAAGTATACGTTTTCATTATGTGAATAATTTAAAAATCTTAGCTCAAACGGCTGCAAAACCTGTTTGCCCAGCACGGGGATATTGAGTTCCATAAGATAAAGCCATAAACATGTTTGTCTGAGTCTTCTATCAAAAGTTACAGCGATTTATATGAAGTTGTACAGAAACGCTTTATTTCGCCAAGACAATGCGTTTCTCACTGTTACATGCATTTGAATGGGGAACTCGCCTGAAACAAAGTATAGGTTTTCATTATGTGAATAATTTTAAAATCTTAGCTCAAACGGCTGCAAAACCTGTTCTGTTTGCCCAGCACGGGATATTGAGTTCTATAAGATAAAGCCATAAACATGTTTGTCTGAGTCTTCTATCAAAAGTTACAGCGATTTATATGAAGTTGTACGAAAACGCTTTATTTCGCCAAGACAATGTGACACTGTTACATGCATTTGAATGGGGAACTCGCCTGAAACAAAGTATAGGTTTTCATTATGTGAATAATTTTAAAATCTTAGCTCAAACGGCTGCAAAACCTGTTCTGTTTGCCCAGCACGGGGATATTGAGTTCTATAAGATAAAGCCATAAACATGTTTGTCTGAGTCTTCTATCAAAAGTTACAGCGATTTATATGAAGTTGTTCAAAAACGCTTTATTTCGCCAAGACAATGCGTTTCTCACTGTTACATGCATTTGAATGGGAAACTCGCCTGAAACAAAGTATAGGTTTTCATTATGTGAATAATTTTAAAATCTTAGCTCAAACGGCTGCAAAACCTGTTTGCCCAGCACGGGGATATTGAGTTCCATAAGATAAAGCCATAAACATGTTTGTCTGAGTCTTCTATCAAAAGTTACAGCGATTTATATGAAGTTGTACAGAAACGCTTTATTTCGCCAAGACAATGAGTTTCTCACTGTTACATGCATTTGAATGGGGAACTCGCCTGAAACAAAGTATAGGTTTTCATTATGTGAATAATTTTAAAATCTTAGCTCAAACGGCTGCAAAACCTGTTTGCCCAGCACGGGGATATTGAGTTATATAAGATAAAGCCATAAACATGTTTGTCTGAGTCTTCTATCAAAAGTTACAGCGATTTATATGAAGTTGTTCAAAAACGCTTTATTTCGCCAAGACAATGCGTTTCTCACTGTTACATGCATTTGAATGGGAAACTCGCCTGAAACAAAGTATAGGTTTTCATTATGTGAATAATTTTAAAATCTTAGCTCAATCGGCTGCAAAACCTGTTTGCCCAGCACGGGGATATTGAGTTCCATAAGATAAAGCCATAAACATGTTTGTCTGAGTCTTCTATCAAAAGTTACAGCGATTTATATGAAGTTGTTCAAAAACGCTTTATTTCGCCAAGACAATGCGTTTCTCACTGTTACATGCATTTGAATGGGAAACTCGCCTGAAACAAAGTATAGGTTTTCATTATGTGAATAATTTTAAAATCTTAGCTCAATCGGCTGCAAAACCTGTTTGCCCAGCACGGGGATATTGAGTTATATAAGATAAAGCCATAAACATGTTTGTCTGAGTCTTCTATCAATAGTTACAGCGATTTATATGAAGTTGTTCAAAAATGCTTTATTTCGCCAAGACAATGCGTTTCTCACTGTTACATGCATTTGAATGGGAAACTCGCCCGAGACAAAGTATAGGTTTTCATTATGTGAATAATTTTAAAATCTTAGCTCAATCGGCTGTAAAACCTGTTTGCCCAGCACGGGGATATTGAGTTCTATAAGATAAAGCCATAAACATGTTTGTCTGAGTCTTCTATCAAAAGTTACAGCGATTTATATGAAGTTGTACAAAAACACTTTATTTCGCCAAGACAGTGTGACACTGTTACATACATTTGAATGGGGAACTCGCCTGAAACAAAGTATAGGTTTTCATTATGTGAATAATTTTAAAATCTTAGCTCAAACGGCTGCAAAACCTGTTCTGTTTGTCCAGCACGGGGATATTGAGTTCTATAAGATAAAGCCATAACCATGTTTGTCTGAGTCTTCTATCAAAAGTTACAGCGATTTATATGAAGTTGTTCAAAAACGCTTTATTTCGCCAAGACAGTGTGTTTCTCACTGTTACATGCATTTGAATGGGAAACTCGCCTGAAACAAAGTATAGGTTTTCATTATGTGAATAATTTTAAAATCTTAGCTCAATCGGCTGCAAAACCTGTTTGCCCAGCACGGGGATATTGAGTTCCATAAGATAAAGCCATAAACATGTTTGTCTGAGTCTTCTATCAAAAGTTACAGCGATTTATATGAAGTTGTACAAAAACGCTTTATTTCGCCAAGACAGTGTGACACTGTTACATACATTTGAATGGGGAACTCGCCTGAAACAAAGTATAGGTTTTCATTATGTGAATAATTTTAAAATCTTAGCTCAATCGGCTGCAAAACCTGTTTGCCCAGCACGGGGATATTGAGTTATATAAGATAAAGCCATAAACATGTTTGTCTGAGTCTTCTATCAAAAGTTACAGCGATTTATATGAAGTTGTTCAAAAACGCTTTATTTCGCCAAGACAATGCGTTTCTCACTGTTACATGCATTTGAATGGGAAACTCGCCTGAAACAAAGTATAGGTTTTCATTATGTGAATAATTTTAAAATCTTAGCTCAATCGGCTGCAAAACCTGTTTGCCCAGCACGGGGATATTGAGTTATATAAGATAAAGCCATAAACATGTTTGTCTGAGTCTTCTATCAAAAGTTACAGCGATTTATATGAAGTTGTTCAAAAACGCTTTATTTCGCCAAGACAATGTGTTTCTCACTGTTACATGCATTTGAATGGGAAACTCGCCTGAAACAAAGTATAGGTTTTCATTATGTGAATAATTTTAAAATCTTAGCTCAAACGGCTGCAAAACCTGTTTGCCCAGCACGGGGATATTGAGTCTTCTATCAAAAGTTACAGCGATTTATATGAAGTTGTACGAAAATGCTTTATTTCGCCAAGACAGTGTGTTTCTCACTGTTACATGCATTTGAATGGGAAACTCGCCTGAAACAAAGTATAGGTTTTCATTATGTGAATAATTTTAAAATCTTAGCTCAATCGGCTGTAAAACCTGTTTGCCCAGCGCGGGGATATTGAGTTATATAAGATAAAGCCATAAACATGTTTGTCTGAGTCTTCTATCAAAAGTTACAGCGATTTATATGAAGTTGTACAAAAACGCTTTATTTCGCCAAGACAGTGTGACACTGTTACATACATTTGAATGGGGAACTCGCCTGAAACAAAGTATAGGTTTTCATTATGTGAATAATTTTAAAATCTTAGCTCAAACGGCTGCAAAACCTGTTCTGTTTGCCCAGCACGGGGATATTGAGTTCTATAAGATAAAGCCATAAACATGTTTGTCTGAGTCTTCTATCAAAAGTTACAGCGATTTATATGAAGTTGTTCAAAAACGCTTTATTTCGCCAAGACAGTGTGTTTCTCACTGTTACATGCATTTGAATGGGAAACTCGCCTGAAACAAAGTATAGGTTTTCATTATGTGAATAATTTTAAAATCTTAGCTCAAACGGCTGCAAAACCTGTTTGCCCAGCACGGGGATATTGAGTTCCATAAGATAAAGCCATAAACATGTTTGTCTGAGTCTTCTATCAAAAGTTACAGCGATTTATATGAAGTTGTTCAAAAACGCTTTATTTCGCCAAGACAATGCGTTTCTCACTGTTACATGCATTTGAATGGGAAACTCGCCTGAAACAAAGTATAGGTTTTCATTATGTGAATAATTTTAAAATCTTAGCTCAAACGGCTGCAAAACCTGTTCTGTTTGTCCAGCACGGGGATATTGAGTTCTATAAGATAAAGCCATAACCATGTTTGTCTGAGTCTTCTATCAAAAGTTACAGCGATTTATATGAAGTTGTTCAAAAACGCTTTATTTCGCCAAGACAGTGTGTTTCTCACTGTTACATGCATTTGAATGGGAAACTCGCCTGAAACAAAGTATAGGTTTTCATTATGTGAATAATTTTCAAATCTTAGCTCAAACGGCTGCAAAACCTGTTCTGTTTGTCCAGCACGGGGATATTGAGTTCTATAAGATAAAGCCATAACCATGTTTGTCTGAGTCTTCTATCAAAAGTTACAGCGATTTATATGAAGTTGTTCAAAAACGCTTTATTTCGCCAAGACAGTGTGTTTCTCACTGTTACATGCATTTGAATGGGAAACTCGCCTGAAACAAAGTATAGGTTTTCATTATGTGAATAATTTTAAAATCTTAGCTCAATCGGCTGCAAAACCTGTTTGCCCAGCACGGGGATATTGAGTTCCATAAGATAAAGCCATAAACATGTTTGTCTGAGTCTTCTATCAAAAGTTACAGCGATTTATATGAAGTTGTTCAAAAACGCTTTATTTCGCCAAGACAATGCGTTTCTCACTGTTACATGCATTTGAATGGGAAACTCGCCTGAAACAAAGTATAGGTTTTCATTATGTGAATAATTTTAAAATCTTAGCTCAATCGGCTGCAAAACCTGTTTGCCCAGCACGGGGATATTGAGTTATATAAGATAAAGCCATAAACATGTTTGTCTGAGTCTTCTATCAATAGTTACAGCGATTTATATGAAGTTGTACAAAAACACTTTATTTCGCCAAGACAGTGTGACACTGTTACATACATTTGAATGGGGAACTCGCCTGAAACAAAGTATAGGTTTTCATTATGTGAATAATTTTAAAATCTTAGCTCAAACGGCTGCAAAACCTGTTCTGTTTGTCCAGCACGGGGATATTGAGTTCTATAAGATAAAGCCATAACCATGTTTGTCTGAGTCTTCTATCAAAAGTTACAGCGATTTATATGAAGTTGTTCAAAAACGCTTTATTTCGCCAAGACAGTGTGTTTCTCACTGTTACATGCATTTGAATGGGAAACTCGCCTGAAACAAAGTATAGGTTTTCATTATGTGAATAATTTTAAAATCTTAGCTCAATCGGCTGCAAAACCTGTTTGCCCAGCACGGGGATATTGAGTTCCATAAGATAAAGCCATAAACATGTTTGTCTGAGTCTTCTATCAAAAGTTACAGCGATTTATATGAAGTTGTTCAAAAACGCTTTATTTCGCCAAGACAATGCGTTTCTCACTGTTACATGCATTTGAATGGGAAACTCGCCTGAAACAAAGTATAGGTTTTCATTATGTGAATAATTTTAAAATCTTAGCTCAATCGGCTGCAAAACCTGTTTGCCCAGCACGGGGATATTGAGTTATATAAGATAAAGCCATAAACATGTTTGTCTGAGTCTTCTATCAAAAGTTACAGCGATTTATATGAAGTTGTTCAAAAACGCTTTATTTCGCCAAGACAATGTGTTTCTCACTGTTACATGCATTTGAATGGGAAACTCGCCTGAAACAAAGTATAGGTTTTCATTATGTGAATAATTTTAAAATCTTAGCTCAAACGGCTGCAAAACCTGTTTGCCCAGCACGGGGATATTGAGTCTTCTATCAAAAGTTACAGCGATTTATATGAAGTTGTACGAAAATGCTTTATTTCGCCAAGACAGTGTGTTTCTCACTGTTACATGCATTTGAATGGGAAACTCGCCTGAAACAAAGTATAGGTTTTCATTATGTGAATAATTTTAAAATCTTAGCTCAATCGGCTGTAAAACCTGTTTGCCCAGCGCGGGGATATTGAGTTATATAAGATAAAGCCATAAACATGTTTGTCTGAGTCTTCTATCAGAAGTTACAGCGATTTATATGAAGTTGTACAAAAACGCTTTATTTCGCCAAGACAGTGTGACACTGTTACATACATTTGAATGGGGAACTCGCCTGAAACAAAGTATAGGTTTTCATTATGTGAATAATTTTAAAATCTTAGCTCAAACGGCTGCAAAACCTGTTCTGTTTGCCCAGCACGGGGATATTGAGTTCTATAAGATAAAGCCATAAACATGTTTGTCTGAGTCTTCTATCAAAAGTTACAGCGATTTATATGAAGTTGTTCAAAAACGCTTTATTTCGCCAAGACAGTGTGTTTCTCACTGTTACATGCATTTGAATGGGAAACTCGCCTGAAACAAAGTATAGGTTTTCATTATGTGAATAATTTTAAAATCTTAGCTCAAACGGCTGCAAAACCTGTTTGCCCAGCACGGGGATATTGAGTTCCATAAGATAAAGCCATAAACATGTTTGTCTGAGTCTTCTATCAAAAGTTACAGCGATTTATATGAAGTTGTTCAAAAACGCTTTATTTCGCCAAGACAATGCGTTTCTCACTGTTACATGCATTTGAATGGGAAACTCGCCTGAAACAAAGTATAGGTTTTCATTATGTGAATAATTTTAAAATCTTAGCTCAATCGGCTGCAAAACCTGTTTGCCCAGCACGGGGATATTGAGTTATATAAGATAAAGCCATAAACATGTTTGTCTGAGTCTTCTATCAAAAGTTACAGCGATTTATATGAAGTTGTTCAAAAACGCTTTATTTCGCCAAGACAATGCGTTTCTCACTGTTACATGCATTTGAATGGGAAACTCGCCCGAGACAAAGTATAGGTTTTCATTATGTGAATAATTTTAAAATCTTAGCTCAAACGGCTGCAAAACCTGTTTGCCCAGCACGGGGATATTGAGTTCCATAAGATAAAGCCATAAACATGTTTGTCTGAGTCTTCTATCACAAGTTACAGCGATTTATATGAAGTGGCTGAAAAACGCTTTATTTCGCCAAGACAGTGTGTTTCTCACTGTTACATGCATTTGAATGGGGAACTCGACCGAAACAAAGTATAGGTTTTCATTATGTGAATAATTTTAAAATCTTAGCTCAATCGGCTGCAAAACCTGTTTGCCCAGCACGGGGATATTGAGTCTTCTATCAAAAGTTACAGCGATTTATATGAAGTTGTACGAAAATGCTTTATTTCGCCAAGACAGTGTGTTTCTCACTGTTACATGCATTTGAATGGGAAACTCGCCTGAAACAAAGTATAGGTTTTCATTATGTGAATAATTTTAAAATCTTAGCTCAAACGGCTGCAAAACCTGTTCTGTTTGCCCAGCACGGGGATATTGAGTTCTATAAGATAAAGCCATAAACATGTTTGTCTGAGTCTTCTATCAAAAGTTACAGCGATTTATATGAAGTGGTTGAAAAACGCTTTATTTCGCCAAGACAGTGTGTTTCTCACTGTTACATGCATTTGAATGGGAAACTCGCCTGAAACAAAGTATAGGTTTTCATTATGTGAATAATTTTCAAATCTTAGCTCAATCGGCTGCAAAACCTGTTTGCCCAGCACGGGGATATTGAGTTCTATAAGATAAAGCCATAAACATGTTTGTCTGAGTCTTCTATCAAAAGTTACAGCGATTTATATGAAGTTGTTCAAAAACGCTTTATTTCGCCAAGACAGTGTGTTTCTCACTGTTACATGCATTTGAATGGGAAACTCGCCTGAAACAAAGTATAGGTTTTCATTATGTGAATAATTTTAAAATCTTAGCTCAAACGGCTGCAAAACCTGTTTGCCCAGCACGGGGATATTGAGTTCCATAAGATAAAGCCATAAACATGTTTGTCTGAGTCTTCTATCAAAAGTTACAGCGATTTATATGAAGTTGTTCAAAAACGCTTTATTTCGCCAAGACAATGCGTTTCTCACTGTTACATGCATTTGAATGGGAAACTCGCCTGAAACAAAGTATAGGTTTTCATTATGTGAATAATTTTAAAATCTTAGCTCAATCGGCTGCAAAACCTGTTTGCCCAGCACGGGGATATTGAGTTATATAAGATAAAGCCATAAACATGTTTGTCTGAGTCTTCTATCAAAAGTTACAGCGATTTATATGAAGTTGTTCAAAAACGCTTTATTTCGCCAAGACAATGCGTTTCTCACTGTTACATGCATTTGAATATGGAACTCGCCTGAAACAAAGTATAGGTTTTCATTATGTGAATAATTTTCAAATCTTAGCTCAAACGGCTGCAAAACCTGTTCTGTTTGCCCAGCACGGGGATATTGAGTTCTATAAGATAAAGCCATAAACATGTTTGTCTGAATCTTCTATCAAAAGTTACAGCGATTTATATGAAGTTGTTCAAAAACGCTTTATTTCGCCAAGACAATGCGTTTCTCACTGTTACATGCATTTGAATGGGAAACTCGCCTGAAACAAAGTATAGGTTTTCATTATGTGAATAATTTTAAAATCTTAGCTCAAACGGCTGCAAAACCTGTTTGCCCAGCACGGGGATATTGAGTTCCATAAGATAAAGCCATAAACATGTTTGTCTGAGTCTTCTATCAAAAGTTACAGCGATTTATATGAAGTTGTACAGAAACGCTTTATTTCGCCAAGACAATGCGTTTCTCACTGTTACATGCATTTGAATGGGGAACTCGCCTGAAACAAAGTATAGGTTTTCATTATGTGAATAATTTTAAAATCTTAGCTCAAACGGCTGCAAAACCTGTTCTGTTTGCCCAGCACGGGATATTGAGTTCTATAAGATAAAGCCATAAACATGTTTGTCTGAGTCTTCTATCAAAAGTTACAGCGATTTATATGAAGTTGTACGAAAACGCTTTATTTCGCCAAGACAATGCGTTTCTCACTGTTACATGCATTTGAATGGGGAACTCGCCTGAAACAAAGTATAGGTTTTCATTATGTGAATAATTTTAAAATCTTAGCTCAAACGGCTGCAAAACCTGTTCTGTTTGCCCAGCACGGGGATATTGAGTTCTATAAGATAAAGCCATAAACATGTTTGTCTGAGTCTTCTATCAAAAGTTACAGCGATTTATATGAAGTTGTTCAAAAACGCTTTATTTCGCCAAGACAATGCGTTTCTCACTGTTACATGCATTTGAATGGGAAACTCGCCTGAAACAAAGTATAGGTTTTCATTATGTGAATAATTTTAAAATCTTAGCTCAAACGGCTGCAAAACCTGTTTGCCCAGCACGGGGATATTGAGTTCCATAAGATAAAGCCATAAACATGTTTGTCTGAGTCTTCTATCAAAAGTTACAGCGATTTATATGAAGTTGTACAGAAACGCTTTATTTCGCCAAGACAATGCGTTTCTCACTGTTACATGCATTTGAATATGGAACTCGCCTGAAACAAAGTATAGGTTTTCATTATGTGAATAATTTTAAAATCTTAGCTCAAACGGCTGCAAAACCTGTTTGCCCAGCACGGGGATATTGAGTTATATAAGATAAAGCCATAAACATGTTTGTCTGAGTCTTCTATCAAAAGTTACAGCGATTTATATGAAGTTGTTCAAAAACGCTTTAATTCGCCAAGACAATGCGTTTCTCACTGTTACATGCATTTGAATGGGAAACTCGCCTGAAACAAAGTATAGGTTTTCATTATGTGAATAATTTTAAAATCTTAGCTCAATCGGCTGCAAAACCTGTTTGCCCAGCACGGGGATATTGAGTTATATAAGATAAAGCCATAAACATGTTTGTCTGAGTCTTCTATCAAAAGTTACAGCGATTTATATGAAGTTGTTCAAAAACGCTTTATTTCGCCAAGACAATGTGTTTCTCACTGTTACATGCATTTGAATGGGAAACTCGCCTGAAACAAAGTATAGGTTTTCATTATGTGAATAATTTTAAAATCTTAGCTCAAACGGCTGCAAAACCTGTTTGCCCAGCACGGGGATATTGAGTTCTATAAGATAAAGCCATAAACATGTTTGTCTGAGTCTTCTATCAAAAGTTACAGCGATTTATATGAAGTTGTACAAAAACGCTTTATTTCGCCAAGACAGTGTGACACTGTTACATACATTTGAATGGGGAACTCGCCTGAAACAAAGTATAGGTTTTCATTATGTGAATAATTTTAAAATCTTAGCTCAAACGGCTGCAAAACCTGTTCTGTTTGCCCAGCACGGGGATATTGAGTTCTATAAGATAAAGCCATAAACATGTTTGTCTGAGTCTTCTATCAAAAGTTACAGCGATTTATATGAAGTTGTTCAAAAACGCTTTATTTCGCCAAGACAGTGTGTTTCTCACTGTTACATGCATTTGAATGGGAAACTCGCCTGAAACAAAGTATAGGTTTTCATTATGTGAATAATTTTAAAATCTTAGCTCAAACGGCTGCAAAACCTGTTTGCCCAGCACGGGGATATTGAGTTCCATAAGATAAAGCCATAAACATGTTTGTCTGAGTCTTCTATCAAAAGTTACAGCGATTTATATGAAGTTGTTCAAAAACGCTTTATTTCGCCAAGACAATGCGTTTCTCACTGTTACATGCATTTGAATGGGAAACTCGCCTGAAACAAAGTATAGGTTTTCATTATGTGAATAATTTTAAAATCTTAGCTCAATCGGCTGCAAAACCTGTTTGCCCAGCACGGGGATATTGAGTTATATAAGATAAAGCCATAAACATGTTTGTCTGAGTCTTCTATCAAAAGTTACAGCGATTTATATGAAGTTGTTCAAAAACGCTTTATTTCGCCAAGACAATGCGTTTCTCACTGTTACATGCATTTGAATGGGAAACTCGCCCGAGACAAAGTATAGGTTTTCATTATGTGAATAATTTTAAAATCTTAGCTCAAACGGCTGCAAAACCTGTTTGCCCAGCACGGGGATATTGAGTTCCATAAGATAAAGCCATAAACATGTTTGTCTGAGTCTTCTATCACAAGTTACAGCGATTTATATGAAGTGGCTGAAAAACGCTTTATTTCGCCAAGACAGTGTGTTTCTCACTGTTACATGCATTTGAATGGGGAACTCGACCGAAACAAAGTATAGGTTTTCATTATGTGAATAATTTTAAAATCTTAGCTCAATCGGCTGCAAAACCTGTTTGCCCAGCACGGGGATATTGAGTCTTCTATCAAAAGTTACAGCGATTTATATGAAGTTGTACGAAAATGCTTTATTTCGCCAAGACAGTGTGTTTCTCACTGTTACATGCATTTGAATGGGAAACTCGCCTGAAACAAAGTATAGGTTTTCATTATGTGAATAATTTTAAAATCTTAGCTCAAACGGCTGCAAAACCTGTTCTGTTTGCCCAGCACGGGGATATTGAGTTCTATAAGATAAAGCCATAAACATGTTTGTCTGAGTCTTCTATCAAAAGTTACAGCGATTTATATGAAGTTGTTCAAAAACGCTTTATTTCGCCAAGACAGTGTGTTTCTCACTGTTACATGCATTTGAATGGGAAACTCGCCTGAAACAAAGTATAGGTTTTCATTATGTGAATAATTTTAAAATCTTAGCTCAAACGGCTGCAAAACCTGTTTGCCCAGCACGGGGATATTGAGTTCCATAAGATAAAGCCATAAACATGTTTGTCTGAGTCTTCTATCAAAAGTTACAGCGATTTATATGAAGTTGTTCAAAAACGCTTTATTTCGCCAAGACAATGCGTTTCTCACTGTTACATGCATTTGAATGGGAAACTCGCCTGAAACAAAGTATAGGTTTTCATTATGTGAATAATTTTAAAATCTTAGCTCAATCGGCTGCAAAACCTGTTTGCCCAGCACGGGGATATTGAGTTATATAAGATAAAGCCATAAACATGTTTGTCTGAGTCTTCTATCAAAAGTTACAGCGATTTATATGAAGTTGTTCAAAAACGCTTTATTTCGCCAAGACAATGCGTTTCTCACTGTTACATGCATTTGAATGGGAAACTCGCCTGAAACAAAGTATAGGTTTTCATTATGTGAATAATTTTAAAATCTTAGCTCAAACGGCTGCAAAACCTGTTTGCCCAGCACGGGGATATTGAGTTCCATAAGATAAAGCCATAAACATGTTTGTCTGAGTCTTCTATCAAAAGTTACAGCGATTTATATGAAGTTGTACAGAAACGCTTTATTTCGCCAAGACAATGCGTTTCTCACTGTTACATGCATTTGAATGGGGAACTCGCCTGAAACAAAGTATAGGTTTTCATTATGTGAATAATTTTCAAATCTTAGCTCAAACGGCTGCAAAACCTGTTCTGTTTGCCCAGCACGGGGATATTGAGTTATATAAGATAAAGCCATAAACATGTTTGTCTGAGTCTTCTATCAAAAGTTACAGCGATTTATATGAAGTTGTTCAAAAACGCTTTATTTCGCCAAGACAATGTGTTTCTCACTGTTACATGCATTTGAATGGGAAACTCGCCTGAAACAAAGTATAGGTTTTCATTATGTGAATAATTTTAAAATCTTAGCTCAAACGGCTGCAAAACCTGTTTGCCCAGCACGGGGATATTGAGTTCTATAAGATAAAGCCATAAACATGTTTGTCTGAGTCTTCTATCAAAAGTTACAGCGATTTATATGAAGTTGTTCAAAAACGCTTTATTTCGCCAAGACAATGTGTTTCTCACTGTTACATGCATTTGAATGGGAAACTCGCCTGAAACAAAGTATAGGTTTTCATTATGTGAATAATTTTAAAATCTTAGCTCAAACGGCTGCAAAACCTGTTTGCCCAGCACGGGGATATTGAGTTCTATAAGATAAAGCCATAAACATGTTTGTCTGAGTCTTCTATCAAAAGTTACAGCGATTTATATGAAGTTGTTCAAAAACGCTTTATTTCGCCAAGACAGTGTGTTTCTCACTGTTACATGCATTTGAATGGGAAACTCGCCTGAAACAAAGTATAGGTTTTCATTATGTGAATAATTTTAAAATCTTAGCTCAATCGGCTGCAAAACCTGTTTGCCCAGCACGGGGATATTGAGTTATATAAGATAAAGCCATAAACATGTTTGTCTGAGTCTTCTATCAATAGTTACAGCGATTTATATGAAGTTGTTCAAAAATGCTTTATTTCGCCAAGACAATGCGTTTCTCACTGTTACATGCATTTGAATGGGAAACTCGCCCGAGACAAAGTATAGGTTTTCATTATGTGAATAATTTTAAAATCTTAGCTCAATCGGCTGTAAAACCTGTTTGCCCAGCACGGGGATATTGAGTTATATAAGATAAAGCCATAAACATGTTTGTCTGAGTCTTCTATCAAAAGTTACAGCGATTTATATGAAGTTGTACAAAAACACTTTATTTCGCCAAGACAGTGTGACACTGTTACATACATTTGAATGGGGAACTCGCCTGAAACAAAGTATAGGTTTTCATTATGTGAATAATTTTAAAATCTTAGCTCAAACGGCTGCAAAACCTGTTTGCCCAGCACGGGGATATTGAGTTCTATAAGATAAAGCCATAAACATGTTTGTCTGAGTCTTCTATCAAAAGTTACAGCGATTTATATGAAGTTGTTCAAAAACGCTTTATTTCGCCAAGACAATGCGTTTCTCACTGTTACATGCATTTGAATGGGAAACTCGCCTGAAACAAAGTATAGGTTTTCATTATGTGAATAATTTTAAAATCTTAGCTCAATCGGCTGCAAAACCTGTTTGCCCAGCACGGGGATATTGAGTTATATAAGATAAAGCCATAAACATGTTTGTCTGAGTCTTCTATCAATAGTTACAGCGATTTATATGAAGTTGTTCAAAAATGCTTTATTTCGCCAAGACAATGCGTTTCTCACTGTTACATGCATTTGAATGGGAAACTCGCCCGAGACAAAGTATAGGTTTTCATTATGTGAATAATTTTAAAATCTTAGCTCAATCGGCTGTAAAACCTGTTTGCCCAGCGCGGGGATATTGAGTTCTATAAGATAAAGCCATAAACATGTTTGTCTGAGTCTTCTATCAAAAGTTACAGCGATTTATATGAAGTTGTACAAAAACGCTTTATTTCGCCAAGACAGTGTGACACTGTTACATACATTTGAATGGGGAACTCGCCTGAAACAAAGTATAGGTTTTCATTATGTGAATAATTTTAAAATCTTAGCTCAAACGGCTGCAAAACCTGTTCTGTTTGCCCAGCACGGGGATATTGAGTTCTATAAGATAAAGCCATAAACATGTTTGTCTGAGTCTTCTATCAAAAGTTACAGCGATTTATATGAAGTTGTTCAAAAACGCTTTATTTCGCCAAGACAGTGTGTTTCTCACTGTTACATGCATTTGAATGGGAAACTCGCCTGAAACAAAGTATAGGTTTTCATTATGTGAATAATTTTAAAATCTTAGCTCAAACGGCTGCAAAACCTGTTTGCCCAGCACGGGGATATTGAGTTCCATAAGATAAAGCCATAAACATGTTTGTCTGAGTCTTCTATCAAAAGTTACAGCGATTTATATGAAGTTGTTCAAAAACGCTTTATTTCGCCAAGACAATGCGTTTCTCACTGTTACATGCATTTGAATGGGAAACTCGCCCGAGACAAAGTATAGGTTTTCATTATGTGAATAATTTTCAAATCTTAGCTCAAACGGCTGCAAAACCTGTTTGCCCAGCACGGGGATATTGAGTTCCATAAGATAAAGCCATAAACATGTTTGTCTGAGTCTTCTATCACAAGTTACAGCGATTTATATGAAGTGGCTGAAAAACGCTTTATTTCGCCAAGACAGTGTGTTTCTCACTGTTACATGCATTTGAATGGGGAACTCGACCGAAACAAAGTATAGGTTTTCATTATGTGAATAATTTTCAAATCTTAGCTCAATCGGCTGCAAAACCTGTTTGCCCAGCACGGGGATATTGAGTTCTATAAGATAAAGCCATAAACATGTTTGTCTGAGTCTTCTATCAAAAGTTACAGCGATTTATATGAAGTTGTTCAAAAACGCTTTATTTCGCCAAGACAGTGTGTTTCTCACTGTTACATGCATTTGAATGGGAACCTCGCCTGAAACAAAGTATAGGTTTTCATTATGTGAATAATTTTAAAATCTTAGCTCAAACGGCTGCAAAACCTGTTTGCCCAGCACGGGGATATTGAGTTCCATAAGATAAAGCCATAAACATGTTTGTCTGAGTCTTCTATCAAAAGTTACAGCGATTTATATGAAGTTGTTCAAAAACGCTTTATTTCGCCAAGACAATGCGTTTCTCACTGTTACATGCATTTGAATGGGAAACTCGCCTGAAACAAAGTATAGGTTTTCATTATGTGAATAATTTTAAAATCTTAGCTCAATCGGCTGCAAAACCTGTTTGCCCAGCACGGGGATATTGAGTTATATAAGATAAAGCCATAAACATGTTTGTCTGAGTCTTCTATCAAAAGTTACAGCGATTTATATGAAGTTGTTCAAAAACGCTTTATTTCGCCAAGACAATGCGTTTCTCACTGTTACATGCATTTGAATGGGGAACTCGCCTGAAACAAAGTATAGGTTTTCATTATGTGAATAATTTTCAAATCTTAGCTCAAACGGCTGCAAAACCTGTTCTGTTTGCCCAGCACGGGGATATTGAGTTCTATAAGATAAAGCCATAAACATGTTTGTCTGAGTCTTCTATCAAAAGTTACAGCGATTTATATGAAGTTGTTCAAAAACGCTTTATTTCGCCAAGACAATGCGTTTCTCACTGTTACATGCATTTGAATGGGAAACTCGCCTGAAACAAAGTATAGGTTTTCATTATGTGAATAATTTTAAAATCTTAGCTCAAACGGCTGCAAAACCTGTTTGCCCAGCACGGGGATATTGAGTTCCATAAGATAAAGCCATAAACATGTTTGTCTGAGTCTTCTATCAAAAGTTACAGCGATTTATATGAAGTTGTACAGAAACGCTTTATTTCGCCAAGACAATGCGTTTCTCACTGTTACATGCATTTGAATGGGGAACTCGCCTGAAACAAAGTATAGGTTTTCATTATGTGAATAATTTTAAAATCTTAGCTCAAACGGCTGCAAAACCTGTTCTGTTTGCCCAGCACGGGGATATTGAGTTCTATAAGATAAAGCCATAAACATGTTTGTCTGAGTCTTCTATCAAACGTTACAGCGATTTATATGAAGTTGTTCAAAAACGCTTTATTTCGCCAAGACAATGCGTTTCTCACTGTTACATGCATTTGAATGGGAAACTCGCCTGAAACAAAGTATAGGTTTTCATTATGTGAATAATTTTAAAATCTTAGCTCAAACGGCTGCAAAACCTGTTTGCCCAGCACGGGGATATTGAGTTCCATAAGATAAAGCCATAAACATGTTTGTCTGAGTCTTCTATCAAAAGTTACAGCGATTTATATGAAGTTGTACAGAAACGCTTTATTTCGCCAAGACAATGCGTTTCTCACTGTTACATGCATTTGAATATGGAACTCGCCTGAAACAAAGTATAGGTTTTCATTATGTGAATAATTTTAAAATCTTAGCTCAAACGGCTGCAAAACCTGTTTGCCCAGCACGGGGATATTGAGTTATATAAGATAAAGCCATAAACATGTTTGTCTGAGTCTTCTATCAAAAGTTACAGCGATTTATATGAAGTTGTTCAAAAACGCTTTAATTCGCCAAGACAATGCGTTTCTCACTGTTACATGCATTTGAATGGGAAACTCGCCTGAAACAAAGTATAGGTTTTCATTATGTGAATAATTTTAAAATCTTAGCTCAATCGGCTGCAAAACCTGTTTGCCCAGCACGGGGATATTGAGTTATATAAGATAAAGCCATAAACATGTTTGTCTGAGTCTTCTATCAAAAGTTACAGCGATTTATATGAAGTTGTTCAAAAACGCTTTATTTCGCCAAGACAATGTGTTTCTCACTGTTACATGCATTTGAATGGGAAACTCGCCTGAAACAAAGTATAGGTTTTCATTATGTGAATAATTTTAAAATCTTAGCTCAAACGGCTGCAAAACCTGTTTGCCCAGCACGGGGATATTGAGTTATATAAGATAAAGCCATAAACATGTTTGTCTGAGTCTTCTATCAATAGTTACAGCGATTTATATGAAGTTGTTCAAAAATGCTTTATTTCGCCAAGACAATGCGTTTCTCACTGTTACATGCATTTGAATGGGAAACTCGCCCGAGACAAAGTATAGGTTTTCATTATGTGAATAATTTTAAAATCTTAGCTCAATCGGCTGTAAAACCTGTTTGCCCAGCACGGGGATATTGAGTTATATAAGATAAAGCCATAAACATGTTTGTCTGAGTCTTCTATCAAAAGTTACAGCGATTTATATGAAGTTGTACAAAAACACTTTATTTCGCCAAGACAGTGTGACACTGTTACATACATTTGAATGGGGAACTCGCCTGAAACAAAGTATAGGTTTTCATTATGTGAATAATTTTAAAATCTTAGCTCAAACGGCTGCAAAACCTGTTTGCCCAGCACGGGGATATTGAGTTCTATAAGATAAAGCCATAAACATGTTTGTCTGAGTCTTCTATCAAAAGTTACAGCGATTTATATGAAGTTGTACAAAAACGCTTTATTTCGCCAAGACAGTGTGACACTGTTACATACATTTGAATGGGGAACTCGCCTGAAACAAAGTATAGGTTTTCATTATGTGAATAATTTTAAAATCTTAGCTCAATCGGCTGCAAAACCTGTTTGCCCAGCACGGGGATATTGAGTTATATAAGATAAAGCCATAAACATGTTTGTCTGAGTCTTCTATCAAAAGTTACAGCGATTTATATGAAGTTGTTCAAAAACGCTTTATTTCGCCAAGACAGTGTGTTTCTCACTGTTACATGCATTTGAATGGGAAACTCGCCTGAAACAAAGTATAGGTTTTCATTATGTGAATAATTTTAAAATCTTAGCTCAATCGGCTGCAAAACCTGTTTGCCCAGCACGGGGATATTGAGTTCCATAAGATAAAGCCATAAACATGTTTGTCTGAGTCTTCTATCAAAAGTTACAGCGATTTATATGAAGTTGTTCAAAAACGCATTATTTCGCCAAGACAATGCGTTTCTCACTGTTACATGCATTTGAATGGGAAACTCGCCTGAAACAAAGTATAGGTTTTCATTATGTGAATAATTTTAAAATCTTAGCTCAATCGGCTGCAAAACCTGTTTGCCCAGCACGGGGATATTGAGTTATATAAGATAAAGCCATAAACATGTTTGTCTGAGTCTTCTATCAATAGTTACAGCGATTTATATGAAGTTGTTCAAAAATGCTTTATTTCGCCAAGACAATGCGTTTCTCACTGTTACATGCATTTGAATGGGAAACTCGCCCGAGACAAAGTATAGGTTTTCATTATGTGAATAATTTTAAAATCTTAGCTCAATCGGCTGTAAAACCTGTTTGCCCAGCACGGGGATATTGAGTTATATAAGATAAAGCCATAAACATGTTTGTCTGAGTCTTCTATCAAAAGTTACAGCGATTTATATGAAGTTGTACAAAAACACTTTATTTCGCCAAGACAGTGTGACACTGTTACATACATTTGAATGGGGAACTCGCCTGAAACAAAGTATAGGTTTTCATTATGTGAATAATTTTAAAATCTTAGCTCAAACGGCTGCAAAACCTGTTCTGTTTGTCCAGCACTGGGATATTGAGTTCTATAAGATAAAGCCATAACCATGTTTGTCTGAGTCTTCTATCAAAAGTTACAGCGATTTATATGAAGTTGTTCAAAAACGCTTTATTTCGCCAAGACAGTGTGTTTCTCACTGTTACATGCATTTGAATGGGAAACTCGCCTGAAACAAAGTATAGGTTTTCATTATGTGAATAATTTTAAAATCTTAGCTCAATCGGCTGCAAAACCTGTTTGCCCAGCACGGGGATATTGAGTTCCATAAGATAAAGCCATAAACATGTTTGTCTGAGTCTTCTATCAAAAGTTACAGCGATTTATATGAAGTTGTTCAAAAACGCTTTATTTCGCCAAGACAATGCGTTTCTCACTGTTACATGCATTTGAATGGGAAACTCGCCTGAAACAAAGTATAGGTTTTCATTATGTGAATAATTTTAAAATCTTAGCTCAATCGGCTGCAAAACCTGTTTGCCCAGCACGGGGATATTGAGTTATATAAGATAAAGCCATAAACATGTTTGTCTGAGTCTTCTATCAATAGTTACAGCGATTTATATGAAGTTGTTCAAAAATGCTTTATTTCGCCAAGACAATGCGTTTCTCACTGTTACATGCATTTGAATGGGAAACTCGCCTGAGACAAAGTATAGGTTTTCATTATGTGAATAATTTTAAAATCTTAGCTCAATCGGCTGTAAAACCTGTTTGCCCAGCGCGGGGATATTGAGTTATATAAGATAAAGACATAAACATGTTTGTCTGAGTCTTCTATCAAAAGTTACAGCGATTTATATGAAGTTGTACAAAAACACTTTATTTCGCCAAGACAGTGTGACACTGTTACATACATTTGAATGGGAAACTCGCCTGAAACAAAGTATAGGTTTTCATTATGTGAATAATTTTAAAATCTTAGCTCAAACGGCTGCAAAACCTGTTCTGTTTGCCCAGCACGGGGATATTGAGTTCTATAAGATAAAGCCATAACCATGTTTGTCTGAGTCTTCTATCAAAAGTTACAGCGATTTATATGAAGTTGTACGAAAACGCTTCATTTCGCCAAGACAGTGTGTTTCTCACTGTTACATGCATTTGAATGGTGAACTCGACCGAAAAAAAGTATAGGTTTTCATTATGTGTATAACTTGAAAATCTTAGCTCAAACAGCTGCAAATCCTGTTTTCCCAGCACGGGGACCTTGAGTTATATAAGATAAAGCCATAAACATGTTTGTCTGAGTCTTCTATCAAAAGTTACAGCGATTTATATGAAGTTGTTCAAAAACGCTTTATTTCGCCAAGACAGTGTGTTTCTCACTGTTACATGCATTTGAATGGGAAACTCGCCTGAAACAAAGTATAGGTTTTCATTATGTGAATAATTTTAAAATCTTAGCTCAATCGGCTGCAAAACCTGTTTGCCCAGCACGGGGATATTGAGTTCCATAAGATAAAGCCATAAACATGTTTGTCTGAGTCTTCTATCAAAAGTTACAGCGATTTATATGAAGTTGTTCAAAAACGCTTTATTTCGCCAAGACAATGCGTTTCTCACTGTTACATGCATTTGAATGGGAAACTCGCCTGAAACAAAGTATAGGTTTTCATTATGTGAATAATTTTAAAATCTTAGCTCAATCGGCTGCAAAACCTGTTTGCCCAGCACGGGGATATTGAGTTATATAAGATAAAGCCATAAACATGTTTGTCTGAGTCTTCTATCAATAGTTACAGCGATTTATATGAAGTTGTTCAAAAATGCTTTATTTCGCCAAGACAATGCGTTTCTCACTGTTACATGCATTTGAATGGGAAACTCGCCCGAGACAAAGTATAGGTTTTCATTATGTGAATAATTTTAAAATCTTAGCTCAATCGGCTGTAAAACCTGTTTGCCCAGCACGGGGATATTGAGTTATATAAGATAAAGCCATAAACATGTTTGTCTGAGTCTTCTATCAAAAGTTACAGCGATTTATATGAAGTTGTACAAAAACACTTTATTTCGCCAAGACAGTGTGACACTGTTACATACATTTGAATGGGGAACTCGCCTGAAACAAAGTATAGGTTTTCATTATGTGAATAATTTTAAAATCTTAGCTCAATCGGCTGCAAAACCTGTTCTGTTTGCCCAGCACGGGGATATTGAGTTATATAAGATAAAGCCATAAACATGTTTGTCTGAGTCTTCTATCAAAAGTTACAGCGATTTATATGAAGTTGTTCAAAAACGCTTTATTTCGCCAAGACAGTGTGTTTCTCACTGTTACATGCATTTGAATGGGAAACTCGCCTGAAACAAAGTATAGGTTTTCATTATGTGAATAATTTTAAAATCTTAGCTCAATCGGCTGCAAAACCTGTTTGCCCAGCACGGGGATATTGAGTTCCATAAGATAAAGCCATAAACATGTTTGTCTGAGTCTTCTATCAAAAGTTACAGCGATTTATATGAAGTTGTTCAAAAACGCTTTATTTCGCCAAGACAATGCGTTTCTCACTGTTACATGCATTTGAATGGGAAACTCGCCTGAAACAAAGTATAGGTTTTCATTATGTGAATAATTTTAAAATCTTAGCTCAATCGGCTGCAAAACCTGTTTGCCCAGCACGGGGATATTGAGTTATATAAGATAAAGCCATAAACATGTTTGTCTGAGTCTTCTATCAATAGTTACAGCGATTTATATGAAGTTGTTCAAAAATGCTTTATTTCGCCAAGACAATGCGTTTCTCACTGTTACATGCATTTGAATGGGAAACTCGCCCGAGACAAAGTATAGGTTTTCATTATGTGAATAATTTTAAAATCTTAGCTCAATCGGCTGTAAAACCTGTTTGCCCAGCACGGGGATATTGAGTTATATAAGATAAAGCCATAAACATGTTTGTCTGAGTCTTCTATCAAAAGTTACAGCGATTTATATGAAGTTGTACAAAAACACTTTATTTCGCCAAGACAGTGTGACACTGTTACATACATTTGAATGGGGAACTCGCCTGAAACAAAGTATAGGTTTTCATTATGTGAATAATTTTAAAATCTTAGCTCAAACGGCTGCAAAACCTGTTCTGTTTGTCCAGCACTGGGATATTGAGTTCTATAAGATAAAGCCATAACCATGTTTGTCTGAGTCTTCTATCAAAAGTTACAGCGATTTATATGAAGTTGTTCAAAAACGCTTTATTTCGCCAAGACAGTGTGTTTCTCACTGTTACATGCATTTGAATGGGAAACTCGCCTGAAACAAAGTATAGGTTTTCATTATGTGAATAATTTTAAAATCTTAGCTCAATCGGCTGCAAAACCTGTTTGCCCAGCACGGGGATATTGAGTTCCATAAGATAAAGCCATAAACATGTTTGTCTGAGTCTTCTATCAAAAGTTACAGCGATTTATATGAAGTTGTTCAAAAACGCTTTATTTCGCCAAGACAATGCGTTTCTCACTGTTACATGCATTTGAATGGGAAACTCGCCTGAAACAAAGTATAGGTTTTCATTATGTGAATAATTTTAAAATCTTAGCTCAATCGGCTGCAAAACCTGTTTGCCCAGCACGGGGATATTGAGTTATATAAGATAAAGCCATAAACATGTTTGTCTGAGTCTTCTATCAATAGTTACAGCGATTTATATGAAGTTGTTCAAAAATGCTTTATTTCGCCAAGACAATGCGTTTCTCACTGTTACATGCATTTGAATGGGAAACTCGCCTGAGACAAAGTATAGGTTTTCATTATGTGAATAATTTTAAAATCTTAGCTCAATCGGCTGTAAAACCTGTTTGCCCAGCGCGGGGATATTGAGTTATATAAGATAAAGACATAAACATGTTTGTCTGAGTCTTCTATCAAAAGTTACAGCGATTTATATGAAGTTGTACAAAAACACTTTATTTCGCCAAGACAGTGTGACACTGTTACATACATTTGAATGGGAAACTCGCCTGAAACAAAGTATAGGTTTTCATTATGTGAATAATTTTAAAATCTTAGCTCAAACGGCTGCAAAACCTGTTCTGTTTGCCCAGCACGGGGATATTGAGTTCTATAAGATAAAGCCATAACCATGTTTGTCTGAGTCTTCTATCAAAAGTTACAGCGATTTATATGAAGTTGTACGAAAACGCTTCATTTCGCCAAGACAGTGTGTTTCTCACTGTTACATGCATTTGAATGGTGAACTCGACCGAAAAAAAGTATAGGTTTTCATTATGTGTATAACTTGAAAATCTTAGCTCAAACAGCTGCAAATCCTGTTTTCCCAGCACGGGGACCTTGAGTTATATAAGATAAAGCCATAAACATGTTTGTCTGAGTCTTCTATCAAAAGTTACAGCGATTTATATGAAGTTGTTCAAAAACGCTTTATTTCGCCAAGACAGTGTGTTTCTCACTGTTACATGCATTTGAATGGGAAACTCGCCTGAAACAAAGTATAGGTTTTCATTATGTGAATAATTTTAAAATCTTAGCTCAATCGGCTGCAAAACCTGTTTGCCCAGCACGGGGATATTGAGTTCCATAAGATAAAGCCATAAACATGTTTGTCTGAGTCTTCTATCAAAAGTTACAGCGATTTATATGAAGTTGTTCAAAAACGCTTTATTTCGCCAAGACAATGCGTTTCTCACTGTTACATGCATTTGAATGGGAAACTCGCCTGAAACAAAGTATAGGTTTTCATTATGTGAATAATTTTAAAATCTTAGCTCAATCGGCTGCAAAACCTGTTTGCCCAGCACGGGGATATTGAGTTATATAAGATAAAGCCATAAACATGTTTGTCTGAGTCTTCTATCAATAGTTACAGCGATTTATATGAAGTTGTTCAAAAATGCTTTATTTCGCCAAGACAATGCGTTTCTCACTGTTACATGCATTTGAATGGGAAACTCGCCCGAGACAAAGTATAGGTTTTCATTATGTGAATAATTTTAAAATCTTAGCTCAATCGGCTGTAAAACCTGTTTGCCCAGCACGGGGATATTGAGTTATATAAGATAAAGCCATAAACATGTTTGTCTGAGTCTTCTATCAAAAGTTACAGCGATTTATATGAAGTTGTACAAAAACACTTTATTTCGCCAAGACAGTGTGACACTGTTACATACATTTGAATGGGGAACTCGCCTGAAACAAAGTATAGGTTTTCATTATGTGAATAATTTTAAAATCTTAGCTCAAACGGCTGCAAAACCTGTTCTGTTTGTCCAGCACGGGGATATTGAGTTCTATAAGATAAAGCCATAACCATGTTTGTCTGAGTCTTCTATCAAAAGTTACAGCGATTTATATGAAGTTGTTCAAAAACGCTTTATTTCGCCAAGACAGTGTGTTTCTCACTGTTACATGCATTTGAATGGGAAACTCGCCTGAAACAAAGTATAGGTTTTCATTATGTGAATAATTTTAAAATCTTAGCTCAATCGGCTGCAAAACCTGTTTGCCCAGCACGGGGATATTGAGTTCCATAAGATAAAGCCATAAACATGTTTGTCTGAGTCTTCTATCAAAAGTTACAGCGATTTATATGAAGTTGTTCAAAAACGCTTTATTTCGCCAAGACAATGCGTTTCTCACTGTTACATGCATTTGAATGGGAAACTCGCCTGAAACAAAGTATAGGTTTTCATTATGTGAATAATTTTAAAATCTTAGCTCAAACGGCTGCAAAACCTGTTCTGTTTGTCCAGCACGGGGATATTGAGTTCTATAAGATAAAGCCATAACCATGTTTGTCTGAGTCTTCTATCAAAAGTTACAGCGATTTATATGAAGTTGTTCAAAAACGCTTTATTTCGCCAAGACAGTGTGTTTCTCACTGTTACATGCATTTGAATGGGAAACTCGCCTGAAACAAAGTATAGGTTTTCATTATGTGAATAATTTTAAAATCTTAGCTCAATCGGCTGCAAAACCTGTTTGCCCAGCACGGGGATATTGAGTTCCATAAGATAAAGCCATAAACATGTTTGTCTGAGTCTTCTATCAAAAGTTACAGCGATTTATATGAAGTTGTTCAAAAACGCTTTATTTCGCCAAGACAATGCGTTTCTCACTGTTACATGCATTTGAATGGGAAACTCGCCTGAAACAAAGTATAGGTTTTCATTATGTGAATAATTTTAAAATCTTAGCTCAATCGGCTGCAAAACCTGTTTGCCCAGCACGGGGATATTGAGTTATATAAGATAAAGCCATAAACATGTTTGTCTGAGTCTTCTATCAATAGTTACAGCGATTTATATGAAGTTGTTCAAAAATGCTTTATTTCGCCAAGACAATGCGTTTCTCACTGTTACATGCATTTGAATGGGAAACTCGCCCGAGACAAAGTATAGGTTTTCATTATGTGAATAATTTTAAAATCTTAGCTCAATCGGCTGTAAAACCTGTTTGCCCAGCGCGGGGATATTGAGTTATATAAGATAAAGCCATATCAAAGTTTGTCTGAGTCTTCTATCAAAAGTTACAGCGATTTATATGAAGTTGTACAAAAACACTTTATTTCGCCAAGACAGTGTGACACTGTTACATACATTTGAATGGGGAACTCGCCTGAAACAAAGTATAGGTTTTCATTATGTGAATAATTTTAAAATCTTAGCTCAAACGGCTGCAAAACCTGTTCTGTTTGCCCAGCACGGGGATATTGAGTTCTATAAGATAAAGCCATAAACATGTGTATACGAGTCTTCTATCAAAAGTTACAGCGATTTATATGAAGTTGTACAAAAACGCTTTCTTTCGCCAAGACAGTGCGTTTCTCACTGTTACATGCATTTGAATGGGGAACTCGACCGAAACAAAGTATAGGTTTTCATTATGTGTATAACTTGAAAATCTTAGCTCAAACAGCTGCAAATCCTGTTTTCCCAGCACAGGGACCTTGAGTTCTATAAGATAAAGCCATAAACATGTGTATCCGAGTCTTCTATCAAAAGTTACAGCTATTTATATGAAGTTGTACAAAAACGCTTTCTTTCGCCAAGACAATGCGTTTCTCACTGTTACATGCATTTGAATGGGGAACTCGACCGAAACAAAGTATAGGTTTTCATTATGTGTATAACTTGAAAATCTTAGCTCAAACAGCTGCAAATCCTGTTTTCCCAGCACAGGGACCTTGAGTTCTATAAGATAAAGCCATAAACATGTGTATCCGAGTCTTCTATCAAAAGTTACAGCTATTTAATGAAGTTGTACAAAAACGCTTTCTTTCGCCAAGACAGTGCGTTTCTCACTGTTACATGCATTTGAATGGGGAACTCGACCGAAACAAAGTATAGGTTTTCATTATGTGTATAACTTGAAAATCTTAGCTCAAACAGCTGCAAATCCTGTTTTCCCAGCACAGGGACCTTGAGTTCTATAAGATAAAGCCATAAACATGTGTATCCGAGTCTTCTATCAAAAGTTACAGCTATTTATATGAAGTTGTACAAAAACGCTTTCTGTCGCCAAGACAGTGCGTTTCTCACTGTTACATGCATTTGAATGGGGAACTCGACCGAAACAAAGTATAGGTTTTCATTATGTGTATAACTTGAAAATCTTAGCTCAAACAGCTGCAAATCCTGTTTTCCCAGCACAGGGACCTTGAGTTCTATAAGATAAAGCCATAAACATGTGTATCCGAGTCTTCTATCAAAAGTTACAGCTATTTATATGAAGTTGTACAAAAACGCTTTCTTTCGCCAAGACAGTGCGTTTCTCACTGTTACATGCATTTGAATGGGGAACTCGACCGAAACAAAGTATAGGTTTTCATTATGTGTATAACTTGAAAATCTTAGCTCAAACAGCTGCAAATCCTGTTTTCCCAGCACAGGGACCTTGCGTTCTATAAGATAAAGCCATAAACATGTGTATCCGAGTCTTCTATCAAAAGTTACAGCTATTTATATGAAGTTGTACAAAAACGCTTTCTTTCGCCAAGACAGTGCGTTTCTCACTGTTACATGCATTTGAATGGGGAACTCGACCAAAACAAAGTATAGGTTTTCATTATGTGAATAATTTTAAAATCTTAGCTCAATCGGCTGCAAAACCTGTTTGCCCAGCACGGGGATATTGAGTTCCATAAGATAAAGCCATAAACATGTTTGTCTGAGTCTTCTATCAAAAGTTACAGCGATTTATATGAAGTTGTTCAAAAACGCTTTATTTCGCCAAGACAATGCGTTTCTCACTGTTACATGCATTTGAATGGGAAACTCGCCTGAAACAAAGTATAGGTTTTCATTATGTGAATAATTTTAAAATCTTAGCTCAATCGGCTGCAAAACCTGTTTGCCCAGCACGGGGATATTGAGTTATATAAGATAAAGCCATAAACATGTTTGTCTGAGTCTTCTATCAATAGTTACAGCGATTTATATGAAGTTGTTCAAAAATGCTTTATTTCGCCAAGACAATGCGTTTCTCACTGTTACATGCATTTGAATGGGAAACTCGCCCGAGACAAAGTATAGGTTTTCATTATGTGAATAATTTTAAAATCTTAGCTCAATCGGCTGTAAAACCTGTTTGCCCAGCGCGGGGATATTGAGTTATATAAGATAAAGCCATAAACATGTTTGTCTGAGTCTTCTATCAAAAGTTACAGCGATTTATATGAAGTTGTACAAAAACACTTTATTTCGCCAAGACAGTGTGACACTGTTACATACATTTGAATGGGGAACTCGCCTGAAACAAAGTATAGGTTTTCATTATGTGAATAATTTTAAAATCTTAGCTCAAACGGCTGCAAAACCTGTTCTGTTTGCCCAGCACGGGGATATTGAGTTCTATAAGATAAAGCCATAACCATGTTTGTCTGAGTCTTCTATCAAAAGTTACAGCGATTTATATGAAGTTGTACGAAAACGCTTCATTTCGCCAAGACAGTGTGTTTCTCACTGTTACATGCATTTGAATGGTGAACTCGACCGAAAAAAAGTATAGGTTTTCATTATGTGTATAACTTGAAAATCTTAGCTCAAACAGCTGCAAATCCTGTTTTCCCAGCACGGGGATATTGAGTTATATAAGATAAAGCCATAAACATGTTTGTCTGAGTCTTCTATCAAAAGTTACAGCGATTTATATGAAGTTGTTCAAAAATGCTTTATTTCGCCAAGACAATGCGTTTCTCACTGTTACATGCATTTGAATGGGAAACTCGCCCGAGACAAAGTATAGGTTTTCATTATGTGAATAATTTTAAAATCTTAGCTCAATCGGCTGTAAAACCTGTTTGCCCAGCACGGGGATATTGAGTTATATAAGATAAAGCCATAAACATGTTTGTCTGAGTCTTCTATCAAAAGTTACAGCGATTTATATGAAGTTGTACAAAAACACTTTATTTCGCCAAGACAGTGTGACACTGTTACATACATTTGAATGGGGAACTCGCCTGAAACAAAGTATAGGTTTTCATTATGTGAATAATTTTAAAATCTTAGCTCAAACGGCTGCAAAACCTGTTCTGTTTGTCCAGCACGGGGATATTGAGTTCTATAAGATAAAGCCATAACCATGTTTGTCTGAGTCTTCTATCAAAAGTTACAGCGATTTATATGAAGTTGTTCAAAAACGCTTTATTTCGCCAAGACAGTGTGTTTCTCACTGTTACATGCATTTGAATGGGAAACTCGCCTGAAACAAAGTATAGGTTTTCATTATGTGAATAATTTTAAAATCTTAGCTCAATCGGCTGCAAAACCTGTATGCCCAGCACGGGGATATTGAGTTCCATAAGATAAAGCCATAAACATGTTTGTCTGAGTCTTCTATCAAAAGTTACAGCGATTTATATGAAGTTGTACAAAAACGCTTTCTTTCGCCAAGACAGTGCGTTTCTCACTGTTACATGCATTTGAATGGGGAACTCGACCGAAACAAAGTATAGGTTTTCATTATGTGTATAACTTGAAAATCTTAGCTCAAACAGCTGCAAATCCTGTTTTCCCAGCACAGGGACCTTGAGTTCTATAAGATAAAGCCATAAACATGTGTATCCGAGTCTTCTATCAAAAGTTACAGCTATTTAATGAAGTTGTACAAAAACGCTTTCTTTCGCCAAGACAGTGCGTTTCTCACTGTTACATGCATTTGAATGGGGAACTCGACCGAAACAAAGTATAGGTTTTCATTATGTGTATAACTTGAAAATCTTAGCTCAAACAGCTGCAAATCCTGTTTTCCCAGCACAGGGACCTTGAGTTCTATAAGATAAAGCCATAAACATGTGTATCCGAGTCTTCTATCAAAAGTTACAGCTATTTATATGAAGTTGTACAAAAACGCTTTCTTTCGCCAAGACAGTGCGTTTCTCACTGTTACATGCATTTGAATGGGGAACTCGACCGAAACAAAGTATAGGTTTTCATTATGTGTATAACTTGAAAATCTTAGCTCAATCGGCTGTAAAACCTGTTTGCCCAGCGCGGGGATATTGAGTTATATAAGATAAAGCCATAAACATGTTTGTCTGAGTCTTCTATCAAAAGTTACAGCGATTTATATGAAGTTGTACAAAAACACTTTATTTCGCTAAGACAGTGTGACACTGTTACATACATTTGAATGGGGAACTCGACCGAAACAAAGTATAGGTTTTCATTATGTGAATAATTTTAAAATCTTAGCTCAAACGGCTGCAAAACCTGTTCTGTTTGCCCAGCACGGGGATATTGAGTTCTATAAGATAAAGCCATAACCATGTTTGTCTGAGTCTTCTATCAAAAGTTACAGCGATTTATATGAAGTTGTACGAAAACGCTTCATTTCGCCAAGACAGTGTGTTTCTCACTGTTACATGCATTTGAATGGTGAACTCGACCGAAAAAAAGTATAGGCCACAGTTACACGCCATTACTTTTTAAAAAATATATATAATTTGCCGCTGGCTTATTAACCTATTTTCCCTTGTGTGTGCCAATTTTGTATACAATGTAAAAAATGAAATGCATAAGGTTTTTAATTAGTAGCGGCTTTTAGTTGCGAGTGAGTGTTGCATTTTGTCTCGTCCACTTCATCTGGCCTTTTATGCATGGCTCTTACTACAGGCCCACATAAGTAATGTGAGGTTATTTTATTTTATTTTTTTAGATTACTACTAAACCACTGTAACCACTAGAATGTATTGGGATTGTTTCGAAATATAATCCTGTTTTCCCAGCACAGGGACCTTGCGTTCTATAAGATAAAGCCATAAACATGTGTATCCGAGTCTTCTATCAAAAGTTACAGCTATTTATATGAAGTTGTACAAAAACGCTTTCTTTCGCCAAGACAGTGCGTTTCTCACTGTTACATGCATTTGAATGGGGAACTCGACCAAAACAAAGTATAGGTTTTCATTATGTGTATAACTTGAAAATCTTAGCTCAAACGGCTGCAAATCCTGTTTTCCCAGCACAGGGACCTTGAGTTCTATAAGATAAAGCCATAAACATGTGTATCCGAGTCTTCTATCAAAAGTCACAGCGATTTATATGAAGTTGTACAAAAACGCTTTCTTTCGCCAAGACAGTGCGTTTCTCACTGTTACATGCATTTGAATGGGGAACTCGACCGAAACAAAGTATAGGTTTTCATTATGTGTATAACTTGAAAATCTTAGCTCAAACAGCTGCAAATCCTGTTTTCCCAGCACAGGGACCTTGCGTTCTATAAGATAAAGCCATAAACATGTGTATCCGAGTCTTCTATCAAAAGTTACAGCTATTTATATGAAGTTGTACAAAAACGCTTTCTTTCGCCAAGACAGTGCGTTTCTCACTGTTACATGCATTTGAATGGGGAACTCGACCAAAACAAAGTATAGGTTTTCATTATGTGTATAACTTGAAAATCTTAGCTCAAACGGCTGCAAATCCTGTTTTCCCAGCACAGGGACCTGGAGTTCTATAAGATAAAGCCATAAACATGTGTATACGAGTCTTCTATCAAAAGTTACAGCAATTTATATGAAGTTGTACAAAAACGCTTTCTTTCGCCAAGACAGTGCGTTTCTCACTGTTACATGCATTTGAATGGGGAACTCGACCGAAACAAAGTATAGGTTTTCATTATGTGTATAACTTGAAAATCTTAGCTCAAACAGCTGCAAATCCTGTTTTCCCAGCACAGGGACCTTGAGTTCTATAAGATAAAGCCATAAACATGTGTATCCGAGTCTTCTATCAAAAGTTACAGCTATTTATATGAAGTTGTACAAAAACGCTTTCTTTCGCCAAGACAGTGCGTTTCTCACTGTTACATGCATTTGAATGGGGAACTCGACCGAAACAAAGTATAGGTTTTCATTATGTGTATAACTTGAAAATCTTAGCTCAAACAGCTGCAAATCCTGTTTTCCCAGCACGGGGACCTTGAGTTCTATAAGATAAAGCCATAAACATGTGTATCCGAGTCTTCTATCAAAAGTTACAGCTATTTATATAAAGTTGTACAAAAACGCTTTCTTTCGCCAAGACAGTGCGTTTCTCACTGTTACATGCATTTGAATGGGGAACTCGACCAAAACAAAGTATAGGTTTTCATTATGTGTATAACTTGAAAATCTTAGCTCAAACGGCTGCAAATCCTGTTTTCCCAGCACAGGGACCTTGAGTTCTATAAGATAAAGCCATAAACATGTGTATACGAGTCTTCTATCAAAAGTTACAGCTATTTATATGAAGTTGTACAAAAACGCTTTCTTTCGCCAAGACAGTGCGTTTCTCACTGTTACATGCATTTGAATGGGGAACTCGACCGAAACAAAGTATAGGTTTTCATTATGTGTATAACTTGAAAATCTTAGCTCAAACAGCTGCAAATCCTGTTTTCCCAGCACAGGGACCTTGAGTTCTATAAGATAAAGCCATAAACATGTGTATCCGAGTCTTCTATCAAAAGTTACAGCTATTTATATGAAGTTGTACAAAAACGCTTTCTTTCGCCAAGACAGTGCGTTTCTCACTGTTACATGCATTTGAATGGGGAACTCGACCAAAACAAAGTATAGGTTTTCATTATGTGTATAACTTGGAAATCTTAGCTCAAACAGCTGCAAATCCTGTTTTCCCAGCACAGGGACCTTGAGTTCTATAAGATAAAGCCATAAACATGTGTATCCGAGTCTTCTATCAAAAGTTACAGCTATTTATATGAAGTTGTACAAAAACGCTTTCTTTCGCCAAGACAGTGCGTTTCTCACTGTTACATGCATTTGAATGGGGAACTCGACCGAAACAAAGTATAGGTTTTCATTATGTGTATAACTTGAAAATCTTAGCTCAAACAGCTGCAAATCCTGTTTTCCCAGCACAGGGACCTTGAGTTCTATAAGATAAAGCCATAAACATGTGTATCCGAGTCTTCTATCAAAAGTTACAGCTATTTATATGAAGTTGTACAAAAACGCTTTCTTTCGCCAAGACAGTGCGTTTCTCACTGTTACATGCATTTGAATGGGGAACTCGACCAAAACAAAGTATAGGTTTTCATTATGTGTATAACTTGGAAATCTTAGCTCAAAGAGCTGCAAATCCTGTTTTCCCAGCACAGGGACCTTGAGTTCTATAAGATAAAGCCATAAACATGTGTATCCGAGTCTTCTATCAAAAGTTACAGCTATTTATATGAAGTTGTACAAAAACGCTTTCTTTCGCCAAGACAGTGCGTTTCTCACTGTTACATGCATTTGAATGGGGAACTCGACCGAAACAAAGTATAGGTTTTCATTATGTGTATAACTTGAAAATCTTAGCTCAAACGGCTGCAAATCCTGTTTTCCCAGCACAGGGACCTTGAGTTCTATAAGATAAAGCCATAAACATGTGTATCCGAGTCTTCTATCAAAAGTTACAGCGATTTATATGAAGTTGTACAAAAACGCTTTCTTTCGCCAAGACAGTGCGTTTCTCACTGTTACATGCATTTGAATGGGGAACTCGACCGAAACAAAGTATAGGTTTTCATTATGTGTATAACTTGAAAATCTTAGCTCAAACAGCTGCAAATCCTGTTTTCCCAGCACAGGGACCTTGCGTTCTATAAGATAAAGCCATAAACATGTGTATCCGAGTCTTCTATCAAAAGTTACAGCTATTTATATGAAGTTGTACAAAAACGCTTTCTTTCGCCAAGACAGTGCGTTTCTCACTGTTACATGCATTTGAATGGGGAACTCGACCAAAACAAAGTATAGGTTTTCATTATGTGTATAACTTGAAAATCTTAGCTCAAACGGCTGCAAATCCTGTTTTCCCAGCACGGGGACCTTGAGTTCTATAAGATAAAGCCATAAACATGTGTATACGAGTCTTCTATCAAAAGTTACAGCTATTTATATGAAGTTGTACAAAAACGCTTTCTTTCGCCAAGACAGTGCGTTTCTCACTGTTACATGCATTTGAATGGGGAACTCGACCGAAACAAAGTATAGGTTTTCATTATGTGTATAACTTGAAAATCTTAGCTCAAACGGCTGCAAATCCTGTTTTCCCAGCACAGGGACCTTGAGTTCTATAAGATAAAGCCATAAACATGTGTATCCGAGTCTTCTATCAAAAGTTACAGCTATTTATATGAAGTTGTACAAAAACGCTTTCTTTCGCCAAGACAGTGCGTTTCTCACTGTTACATGCATTTGAATGGGGAACTCGACCGAAACAAAGTATAGGTTTTCATTATGTGTATAACTTGAAAATCTTAGCTCAAACGGCTGCAAATCCTGTTTTCCCAGCACAGGGACCTTGAGTTCTATAAGATAAAGCCATAAACATGTGTATCCGAGTCTTCTATCAAAAGTTACAGCTATTTATATGAAGTTGTACAAAAACGCTTTCTTTCGCCAAGACAGTGCGTTTCTCACTGTTACATGCATTTGAATGGGGAACTCGACCGAAACAAAGTATAGGTTTTCATTATGTGTATAACTTGAAAATCTTAGCTCAAACAGCTGCAAATCCTGTTTTCCCAGCACGGGGACCTTGAGTTCTATAAGATAAAGCCATAAACATGTGTATCCGAGTCTTCTATCAAAAGTTACAGCTATTTATATAAAGTTGTACAAAAACGCTTTCTTTCGCCAAGACAGTGCGTTTCTCACTGTTACATGCATTTGAATGGGGAACTCGACCAAAACAAAGTATAGGTTTTCATTATGTGTATAACTTGAAAATCTTAGCTCAAACGGCTGCAAATCCTGTTTTCCCAGGACAGGGACCTTGAGTTCTATAAGATAAAGCCATAAACATGTGTATACGAGTCTTCTATCAAAAGTTACAGCTATTTATATGAAGTTGTACAAAAACGCTTTCTTTCGCCAAGACAGTGCGTTTCTCACTGTTACATGCATTTGAATGGGGAACTCGACCGAAACAAAGTATAGGTTTTCATTATGTGTATAACTTGAAAATCTTAGCTCAAACAGCTGCAAATCCTGTTTTCCCAGCACAGGGACCTTGAGTTCTATAAGATAAAGCCATAAACATGTGTATCCGAGTCTTCTATCAAAAGTTACAGCGATTTATATGAAGTTGTACAAAAACGCTTTCTTTCGCCAAGACAGTGCGTTTCTCACTGTTACATGCATTTGAATGGGGAACTCGACCGAAACAAAGTATAGGTTTTCATTATGTGTATAACTTGAAAATCTTAGCTCAAACAGCTGCAAATCCTGTTTTCCCAGCACAGGGACCTTGAGTTCTATAAGATAAAGCCATAAACATGTGTATCCGAGTCTTCTATCAAAAGTTACAGCTATTTATATGAAGTTGTACAAAAACGCTTTATTTCGCCAAGACAGTGCGTTTCTCACTGTTACATGCATTTGAATGGGGAACTCGACCAAAACAAAGTATAGGTTTTCATTATGTGTATAACTTGAAAATCTTAGCTCAAACGGCTGCAAATCCTGTTTTCCCAGCACAGGGACCTTGAGTTCTATAAGATAAAGCCATAAACATGTGTATACGAGTCTTCTATCAAAAGTTACAGCGATTTATATGAAGTTGTACAAAAACGCTTTCTTTCGCCAAGACAGTGCGTTTCTCACTGTTACATGCATTTGAATGGGGAACTCGACCGAAACAAAGTATAGGTTTTCATTATGTGTATAACTTGAAAATCTTAGCTCAAACGGCTGCAAATCCTGTTTTACCAGCACAGGGACCTTGAGTTCTATAAGATAAAGCCATAAACATGTGTATCTGAGTCTTCTATCAAAAGTTACAGCGATTTATATGAAGTTGTACAAAAACGCTTTCTTTCGCCAAGACAGTGCGTTTCTCACTGTTACATGCATTTGAATGGGGAACTCGACCGAAACAAAGTATAGGTTTTCATTATGTGTATAACTTGAAAATCTTAGCTCAAACAGCTGCAAATCCTGTTTTCCCAGCACAGGGACCTTGCGTTCTATAAGATAAAGCCATAAACATGTGTATCCGAGTCTTCTATCAAAAGTTACAGCTATTTATATGAAGTTGTACAAAAACGCTTTCTTTCGCCAAGACAGTGCGTTTCTCACTGTTACATGCATTTGAATGGGGAACTCGACCAAAACAAAGTATAGGTTTTCATTATGTGTATAACTTGAAAATCTTAGCTCAAACGGCTGCAAATCCTGTTTTCCCAGCACAGGGACCTTGAGTTCTATAAGATAAAGCCATAAACATGTGTATACGAGTCTTCTATCAAAAGTTACAGCGATTTATATGAAGTTGTACAAAAACGCTTTCTTTCGCCAAGACAGTGCGTTTCTCACTGTTACATGCATTTGAATGGGGAACTCGACCGAAACAAAGTATAGGTTTTCATTATGTGTATAACTTGAAAATCTTAGCTCAAACAGCTGCAAATCCTGTTTTCCCAGCACAGGGACCTTGAGTTCTATAAGATAAAGCCATAAACATGTGTATCCGAGTCTTCTATCAAAAGTTACAGCTATTTATATGAAGTTGTACAAAAACGCTTTCTTTCGCCAAGACAGTGCGTTTCTCACTGTTACATGCATTTGAATGGGGAACTCGACCGAAACAAAGTATAGGTTTTCATTATGTGTATAACTTGAAAATCTTAGCTCAAACGGCTGCAAATCCTGTTTTCCCAGCACAGGGACCTTGAGTTCTATAAGATAAAGCCATAAACATGTGTATCCGAGTCTTCTATCAAAAGTTACAGCTATTTATATGAAGTTGTACAAAAACGCTTTCTTTCGCCAAGACAGTGCGTTTCTCACTGTTACATGCATTTGAATGGGGAACTCGACCGAAACAAAGTATAGGTTTTCATTATGTGTATAACTTGAAAATCTTAGCTCAAACAGCTGCAAATCCTGTTTTCCCAGCACGGGGACCTTGAGTTCTATAAGATAAAGCCATAAACATGTGTATCCGAGTCTTCTATCAAAAGTTACAGCTATTTATATGAAGTTGTACAAAAACGCTTTCTTTCGCCAAGACAGTGCGTTTCTCACTGTTACATGCATTTGAATGGGGAACTCGACCAAAACAAAGTATAGGTTTTCATTATGTGTATAACTTGGAAATCTTAGCTCAAACAGCTGCAAATCCTGTTTTCCCAGCACAGGGACCTTGAGTTCTATAAGATAAAGCCATAAACATGTGTATCCGAGTCTTCTATCAAAAGTTACAGCTATTTATATGAAGTTGTACAAAAACGCTTTCTTTCGCCAAGACAGTGCGTTTCTCACTGTTACATGCATTTGAATGGGGAACTCGACCGAAACAAAGTATAGGTTTTCATTATGTGTATAACTTGAAAATCTTAGCTCAAACGGCTGCAAATCCTGTTTTCCCAGCACAGGGACCTTGAGTTCTATAAGATAAAGCCATAAACATGTGTATCCGAGTCTTCTATCAAAAGTTACAGCTATTTATATGAAGTTGTACAAAAACGCTTTCTTTCGCCAAGACAGTGCGTTTCTCACTGTTACATGCATTTGAATGGGGAACTCGACTGAAACAAAGTATAGGTTTTCATTATGTGTATAACTTGAAAATCTTAGCTCAAACGGCTGCAAATCCTGTTTTCCCAGCACAGGGACCTTGAGTTCTATAAGATAAAGCCATAAACATGTGTATCCGAGTCTTCTATCAAAAGTTACAGCGATTTATATGAAGTTGTACAAAAACGCTTTCTTTCGCCAAGACAGTGCGTTTCTCACTGTTACATGCATTTGAATGGGGAACTCGACCGAAACAAAGTATAGGTTTTCATTATGTGTATAACTTGAAAATCTTAGCTCAAACAGCTGCAAATCCTGTTTTCCCAGCACAGGGACCTTGCGTTCTATAAGATAAAGCCATAAACATGTGTATCCGAGTCTTCTATCAAAAGTTACAGCTATTTATATGAAGTTGTACAAAAACGCTTTCTTTCGCCAAGACAGTGCGTTTCTCACTGTTACATGCATTTGAATGGGGAACTCGACCAAAACAAAGTATAGGTTTTCATTATGTGTATAACTTGAAAATCTTAGCTCAAACGGCTGCAAATCCTGTTTTCCCAGCACAGGGACCTTGAGTTCTATAAGATAAAGCCATAAACATGTGTATACGAGTCTTCTATCAAAAGTTACAGCGATTTATATGAAGTTGTACAAAAACGCTTTCTTTCGCCAAGACAGTGCGTTTCTCACTGTTACATGCATTTGAATGGGGAACTCGACCGAAACAAAGTATAGGTTTTCATTATGTGTATAACTTGAAAATCTTAGCTCAAACAGCTGCAAATCCTGTTTTCCCAGCACAGGGACCTTGAGTTCTATAAGATAAAGCCATAAACATGTGTATCCGAGTCTTCTATCAAAAGTTACAGCTATTTATATGAAGTTGTACAAAAACGCTTTCTTTCGCCAAGACAGTGCGTTTCTCACTGTTACATGCATTTGAATGGGGAACTCGACCGAAACAAAGTATAGGTTTTCATTATGTGTATAACTTGAAAATCTTAGCTCAAACGGCTGCAAATCCTGTTTTCCCAGCACAGGGACCTTGAGTTCTATAAGATAAAGCCATAAACATGTGTATCCGAGTCTTCTATCAAAAGTTACAGCTATTTATATGAAGTTGTACAAAAACGCTTTCTTTCGCCAAGACAGTGCGTTTCTCACTGTTACATGCATTTGAATTGGGAACTCGACCGAAACAAAGTATAGGTTTTCATTATGTGTATAACTTGAAAATCTTAGCTCAAACAGCTGCAAAACCTGTTTTCCCAGCACGGGGACCTTGAGTTCTATAAGATAAAGCCATAAACATGTGTATACGAGTCTTCTATCAAAAGTTACAGCTATTTATATGAAGTTGTACAAAAACGCTTTCTTTCGCCAAGACAGTGCGTTTCTCACTGTTACATGCATTTGAATGGGGAACTCGACCGAAACAAAGTATAGGTTTTCATTATGTGTATAACTTGAAAATCTTAGCTCAAACAGCTGCAAATCCTGTTTTCCCAGCACAGGGACCTTGAGTTCTATAAGATAAAGCCATAAACATGTGTATCCGAGTCTTCTATCAAAAGTTACAGCTATTTATATGAAGTTGTACAAAAACGCTTTCTTTCGCCAAGACAGTGCGTTTCTCACTGTTACATGCATTTGAATGGGGAACTCGACCGAAACAAAGTATAGGTTTTCATTATGTGTATAACTTGAAAATCTTAGCTCAAACAGCTGCAAATCCTGTTTTCCCAGCACAGGGACCTTGAGTTCTATAAGATAAAGCCATAAACATGTGTATCCGAGTCTTCTATCAAAAGTTACAGCTATTTATATGAAGTTGTACAAAAACGCTTTCTTTCGCCAAGACAGTGCGTTTCTCACTGTTACATGCATTTGAATGGGGAACTCGACCGAAACAAAGTATAGGTTTTCATTATGTGTATAACTTGAAAATCTTAGCTCAAACAGCTGCAAATCCTGTTTTCCCAGCACAGGGACCTTGAGTTCTATAAGATAAAGCCATAAACATGTGTATCCGAGTCTTCTATCAAAAGTTACAGCTATTTATATGAAGTTGTACAAAAACGCTTTCTGTCGCCAAGACAGTGCGTTTCTCACTGTTACATGCATTTGAATGGGGAACTCGACCGAAACAAAGTATAGGTTTTCATTATGTGTATAACTTGAAAATCTTAGCTCAAACAGCTGCAAATCCTGTTTTCCCAGCACAGGGACCTTGAGTTCTATAAGATAAAGCCATAAACATGTGTATCCGAGTCTTCTATCAAAAGTTACAGCGATTTATATGAAGTTGTACAAAAACGCTTTCTTTCGCCAAGACAGTGCGTTTCTCACTGTTACATGCATTTGAATGGGGAACTCGACCGAAACAAAGTATAGGTTTTCATTATGTGTATAACTTGAAAATCTTAGCTCAAACAGCTGCAAATCCTGTTTTCCCAGCACAGGGACCTTGAGTTCTATAAGATAAAGCCATAAACATGTGTATCCGAGTCTTCTATCAAAAGTTACAGCTATTTATATGAAGTTGTACAAAAACGCTTTCTTTCGCCAAGACAGTGCGTTTCTCACTGTTACATGCATTTGAATGGGGAACTCGACCGAAACAAAGTATAGGTTTTCATTATGTGTATAACTTGAAAATCTTAGCTCAAACAGCTGCAAATCCTGTTTTCCAAGCACAGGGACCTTGAGTTCTATAAGATAAAGCCATAAACATGTGTATCCGAGTCTTCTATCAAAAGTTACAGCGATTTATATGAAGTTGTACAAAAACGCTTTCTTTCGCCAAGACAGTGCGTTTCTCACTGTTACATGCATTTGAATGGGGAACTCGACCGAAACAAAGTATAGGTTTTCATTATGTGTATAACTTGAAAATCTTAGCTCAAACAGCTGCAAATCCTGTTTTCCCAGCACAGGGACCTTGAGTTCTATAAGATAAAGCCATAAACATGTGTATCCGAGTCTTCTATCAAAAGTTACAGCGATTTATATGAAGTTGTACAAAAACGCTTTCTTTCGCCAAGACAGTGCGTTTCTCACTGTTACATGCATTTGAATGGGGAACTCGACCGAAACAAAGTATAGGTTTTCATTATGTGTATAACTTGAAAATCTTAGCTCAAACAGCTGCAAATCCTGTTTTCCCAGCACAGGGACCTTGAGTTCTATAAGATAAAGCCATAAACATGTGTATCCGAGTCTTCTATCAAAAGTTAAAGCTATTTATATGAAGTTGTACAAAAACGCTTTCTTTCGCCAAGACAGTGCGTTTCTCACTGTTACATGCATTTGAATGGGGAACTCGACCGAAACAAAGTATAGGTTTTCATTATGTGTATAACTTGAAAATCTTAGCTCAAACAGCTGCAAATCCTGTTTTCCCAGCACGGGGACCTTGAGTTCTATAAGATAAAGCCATAAACATGTGTATCCGAGTCTTCTATCAAAAGTTACAGCTATTTATATGAAGTTGTACAAAAACGCTTTCTTTCGCCAAGACAGTGCGTTTCTCACTGTTACATGCATTTGAATGGGGAACTCGACCGAAACAAAGTATAGGTTTTCATTATGTGTATAACTTGAAAATCTTAGCTCAAACGGCTGCAAATCCTGTTTTCCCAGCACAGGGACCTTGAGTTCTATAAGATAAAGCCATAAACATGTGTATCCGAGTCTTCTATCAAAAGTTACAGCTATTTATATGAAGTTGTACAAAAACGCTTTCTTTCGCCAAGACAGTGCGTTTCTCACTGTTACATGCATTTGAATGGGGAACTCGACCAAAACAAAGTATAGGTTTTCATTATGTGTATAACTTGAAAATCTTAGCTCAAACGGCTGCAAATCCTGTTTTCCCAGCACAGGGACCTTGAGTTCTATAAGATAAAGCCATAAACATGTGTATCCGAGTCTTCTATCAAAAGTTACAGCGATTTATATGAAGTTGTACAAAAACGCTTTCTTTCGCCAAGACAGTGCGTTTCTCACTGTTACATGCATTTGAATGGGGAACTCGACCGAAACAAAGTATAGGTTTTCATTATGTGTATAACTTGAAAATCTTAGCTCAAACAGCTGCAAATCCTGTTTTCCCAGCACAGGGACCTTGAGTTCTATAAGATAAAGCCATAAACATGTGTATCCGAGTCTTCTATCAAAAGTTACAGCTATTTATATGAAGTTGTACAAAAACGCTTTCTTTCGCCAAGACAGTGCGTTTCTCACTGTTACATGCATTTGAATGGGGAACTCGACCGAAACAAAGTATAGGTTTTCATTATGTGTATAACTTGAAAATCTTAGCTCAAACGGCTGCAAATCCTGTTTTCCCAGCACAGGGACCTTGAGTTCTATAAGATAAAGCCATAAACATGTGTATCCGAGTCTTCTATCAAAAGTTACAGCGATTTATATGAAGTTGTACAAAAACGCTTTCTTTCGCCAAGACAGTGCGTTTCTCACTGTTACATGCATTTGAATGGGGAACTCGACCGAAACAAAGTATAGGTTTTCATTATGTGTATAACTTGAAAATCTTAGCTCAAACAGCTGCAAATCCTGTTTTCCCAGCACGGGGACCTTGAGTTCTATAAGATAAAGCCATAAACATGTGTATACGAGTCTTCTATCAAAAGTTACAGCTATTTATATGAAGTTGTACAAAAACGCTTTCTTTCGCCAAGACAGTGCGTTTCTCACTGTTACATGCATTTGAATGGGGAACTCGACCGAAACAAAGTATAGGTTTTCATTATGTGTATAACTTGAAAATCTTAGCTCAAACAGCTGCAAATCCTGTTTTCCCAGCACAGGGACCTTGAGTTCTATAAGATAAAGCCATAAACATATGTATCCGAGTCTTCTATCAAAAGTTACAGCTATTTATATGAAGTTGTACAAAAACGCTTTCTGTCGCCAAGACAGTGCGTTTCTCACTGTTAAATGCATTTGAATGGGGAACTCGACCGAAACAAAGTATAGGTTTTCATTATGTGTATAATTTGAAAATCTTAGCTCAAACAGCTGCAAATCCTGTTTTCCCAGCACAGGGACCTTGAGTTCTATAAGATAAAGCCATAAACATGTGTATCCGAGTCTTCTATCAAAAGTTACAGCGATTTATATGAAGTTGTACAAAAACGCTTTCTTTCGCCAAGACAGTGCGTTTCTCACTGTTACATGCATTTGAATGGGGAACTCGACCGAAACAAAGTATAGGTTTTCATTATGTGTATAACTTGAAAATCTTAGCTCAAACAGCTGCAAATCCTGTTTTCCCAGCACAGGGACCTTGAGTTCTATAAGATAAAGCCATAAACATGTGTATCCGAGTCTTCTATCAAAAGTTACAGCTATTTATATAAAGTTGTACAAAAACGCTTTCTTTCGCCAAGACAGTGCGTTTCTCACTGTTACATGCATTTGAATGGGGAACTCGACCGAAACAAAGTATAGGTTTTCATTATGTGTATAACTTGAAAATCTTAGCTCAAACAGCTGCAAATCCTGTTTTCCCAGCACAGGGACCTTGAGTTCTATAAGATAAAGCCATAAACATGTGTATCCGAGTCTTCTATCAAAAGTTACAGCTATTTATATGAAGTTGTACAAAAACGCTTTCTTTCGCCAAGACAGTGCGTTTCTCACTGTTACATGCATTTGAATGGGGAACTCGACCGAAACAAAGTATAGGTTTTCATTATGTGTATAACTTGAAAATCTTAGCTCAAACAGCTGCAAATCCTGTTTTCCCAGCACGGGGACCTTGAGTTCTATAAGATAAAGCCATAAACATGTGTATCCGAGTCTTCTATCAAAAGTTACAGCTATTTATATGAAGTTGTACAAAAACGCTTTCTTTCGCCAAGACAGTGCGTTTCTCACTGTTACATGCATTTGAATGGGGAACTCGACCGAAACAAAGTATAGGTTTTCATTATGTGTATAATTTGAAAATCTTAGCTCAAACAGCTGCAAATCCTGTTTTCCCAGCACAGGGACCTTGAGTTCTATAAGATAAAGCCATAAACATGTGTATCCGAGTCTTCTATCAAAAGTTACAGCGATTTATATGAAGTTGTACAAAAACGCTTTCTTTCGCCAAGACAGTGCGTTTCTCACTGTTACATGCATTTGAATGGGGAACTCGACCGAAACAAAGTATAGGTTTTCATTATGTGTATAACTTGAAAATCTTAGCTCAAACAGCTGCAAATCCTGTTTTCCCAGCACAGGGACCTTGAGTTCTATAAGATAAAGCCATAAACATGTGTATCCGAGTCTTCTATCAAAAGTTACAGCTATTTATATGAAGTTGTACAAAAACGCTTTCTTTCGCCAAGACAGTGCGTTTCTCACTGTTACATGCATTTGAATGGGGAACTCGACCGAAACAAAGTCTAGGTTTTCATTATGTGTATAACTTGAAAATCTTAGCTCAAACAGCTGCAAATCCTGTTTTCCCAGCACGGGGACCTTGAGTTCTATAAGATAAAGCCATAAACATGTGTATCCGAGTCTTCTATCAAAAGTTACAGCGATTTATATGAAGTTGTACAAAAACGCTTTCTTTCGCCAAGACAGTGCGTTTCTCACTGTTACATGCATTTGAATGGGGAACTCGACCAAAACAAAGTATAGGTTTTCATTATGTGTATAACTTGAAAATCTTAGCTCAAACGGCTGCAAATCCTGTTTTCCCAGCACAGGGACCTTGAGTTCTATAAGATAAAGCCATAAACATGTGTATACGAGTCTTCTATCAAAAGTTACAGCTATTTATATGAAGTTGTACAAAAACGCTTTCTTTCGCCAAGACAGTGCGTTTCTCACTGTTACATGCATTTGAATGGGGAACTCGACCGAAACAAAGTATAGGTTTTCATTATGTGTATAACTTGAAAATCTTAGCTCAAACGGCTGCAAATCCTGTTTTCCCAGCACAGGGACCTTGAGTTCTATAAGATAAAGCCATAAACATGTGTATACGAGTCTTCTATCAAAAGTTACAGCGATTTATATGAAGTTGTACAAAAACGCTTTCTTTCGCCAAGACAGTGCGTTTCTCACTGTTACATGCATTTGAATGGGGAACTCGACCGAAACAAAGTATAGGTTTTCATTATGTGTATAACTTGAAAATCTTAGCTCAAACAGCTGCAAATCCTGTTTTCCCAGCACAAGGACCTTGAGTTCTATAAGATAAAGCCATAAACATGTGTATCCGAGTCTTCTATCAAAAGTTACAGCTATTTATATGAAGTTGTACAAAAACGCTTTCTTTCGCCAAGACAGTGCGTTTCTCACTGTTACATGCATTTGAATGGGGAACTCGACCGAAACAAAGTATAGGTTTTCATTATGTGTATAACTTGAAAATCTTAGCTCAAACAGCTGCAAATCCTGTTTTCCCAGCACAGGGACCTTGAGTTCTATAAGATAAAGCCATAAACATGTGTATCCGAGTCTTCTATCAAAAGTTACAGCTATTTATATGAAGTTGTACAAAAACGCTTTCTGTCGCCAAGACAGTGCGTTTCTCACTGTTACATGCATTTGAATGGGGAACTCGCCTGAAACAAAGTATAGGTTTTCATTATGTGTATAATTTGAAAATCTTAGCTCAAACAGCTGCAAATCCTGTTTTCCCAGCACAGGGACCTTGAGTTCTATAAGATAAAGCCATAAACATGTGTATACGAGTCTTCTATCAAAAGTTACAGCTATTTATATGAAGTTGTACAAAAACGCTTTCTTTCGCCAAGACAGTGCGTTTCTCACTGTTACATGCATTTGAATGGGGAACTCGACCGAAACAAAGTATAGGTTTTCATTATGTGTATAATTTGAAAATCTTAGCTCAAACAGCTGCAAATCCTGTTTTCCCAGCACAGGGACCTTGAGTTCTATAAGATAAAGCCATAAACATGTGTATCCGAGTCTTCTATCAAAAGTTACAGCTATTTATATGAAGTTGTACAAAAACGCTTTCTGTCGCCAAGACAGTGCGTTTCTCACTGTTACATGCATTTGAATGGGGAACTCGCCTGAAACAAAGTATAGGTTTTCATTATGTGTATAATTTGAAAATCTTAGCTCAAACAGCTGCAAATCCTGTTTTCCCAGCACAGGGACCTTGAGTTCTATAAGATAAAGCCATAAACATGTGTATCCGAGTCTTCTATCAAAAGTTACAGCGATTTATATGAAGTTGTACAAAAACGCTTTCTTTCGCCAAGACAGTGCGTTTCTCACTGTTACATGCATTTGAATGGGGAACTCGACCGAAACAAAGTATAGGTTTTCATTATGTGTATAACTTGAAAATCTTAGCTCAAACAGCTGCAAATCCTGTTTTCCCAGCACAGGGACCTTGAGTTCTATAAGATAAAGCCATAAACATGTGTATCCGAGTCTTCTATCAAAAGTTACAGCTATTTATATGAAGTTGTACAAAAACGCTTTCTTTCGCCAAGACAGTGCGTTTCTCACTGTTACATGCATTTGAATGGGGAACTCGACCGAAACAAAGTATAGGTTTTCATTATGTGTATAACTTGAAAATCTTAGCTCAAACAGCTGCAAATCCTGTTTTCCCAGCACGGGGTCCTTGAGTTCTATAAGATAAAGCCATAAACATGTGTATCCGAGTCTTCTATCAAAAGTTACAGCGATTTATATGAAGTTGTACAAAAACGCTTTCTTTCGCCAAGACAGTGCGTTTCTCACTGTTACATGCATTTGAATGGGGAACTCGACCGAAACAAAGTATAGGTTTTCATTATGTGTATAACTTGAAAATCTTAGCTCAAACAGCTGCAAATCCTGTTTTCCCAGCACAGGGACCTTGCGTTCTATAAGATAAAGCCATAAACATGTGTATCCGAGTCTTCTATCAAAAGTTACAGCTATTTATATGAAGTTGTACAAAAACGCTTTCTTTCGCCAAGACAGTGCGTTTCTCACTGTTACATGCATTTGAATGGGGAACTCGACCAAAACAAAGTATAGGTTTTCATTATGTGTATAACTTGAAAATCTTAGCTCAAACGGCTGCAAATCCTGTTTTCCCAGCACAGGGACCTTGAGTTCTATAAGATAAAGCCATAAACATGTGTATACGAGTCTTCTATCAAAAGTTACAGCGATTTATATGAAGTTGTACAAAAACGCTTTCTTTCGCCAAGACAGTGCGTTTCTCACTGTTACATGCATTTGAATGGGGAACTCGACCGAAACAAAGTATAGGTTTTCATTATGTGTATAACTTGAAAATCTTAGCTCAAACAGCTGCAAATCCTGTTTTCCCAGCACAGGGACCTTGAGTTCTATAAGATAAAGCCATAAACATGTTTATCCGAGTCTTCTATCAAAAGTTACAGCTATTTATATGAAGTTGTACAAAAACGCTTTCTTTCGCCAAGACAGTGCGTTTCTCACTGTTACATGCATTTGAATGGGGAACTCGACCAAAACAAAGTATAGGTTTTCATTATGTGTATAACTTGAAAATCTTAGCTCAAACGGCTGCAAATCCTGTTTTCCCAGCACAGGGACCTTGAGTTCTATAAGATAAAGCCATAAACATGTGTATACGAGTCTTCTATCAAAAGTTACAGCGATTTATATGAAGTTGTACAAAAACGCTTTCTTTCGCCAAGACAGTGCGTTTCTCACTGTTACATGCATTTGAATGGGGAACTCGACCGAAACAAAGTATAGGTTTTCATTATGTGTATAACTTGAAAATCTTAGCTCAAACAGCTGCAAATCCTGTTTTCCCAGCACAGGGACCTTGAGTTCTATAAGATAAAGCCATAAACATGTTTATCCGAGTCTTCTATCAAAAGTTACAGCTATTTATATGAAGTTGTACAAAAACGCTTTCTTTCGCCAAGACAGTGCGTTTCTCACTGTTACATGCATTTGAATGGGGAACTCGACCGAAACAAAGTATAGGTTTTCATTATGTGTATAACTTGAAAATCTTAGCTCAAACGGCTGCAAATCCTGTTTTCCCAGCACAGGGACCTTGAGTTCTATAAGATAAAGCCATAAACATGTGTATACGAGTCTTCTATCAAAAGTTACAGCGATTTATATGAAGTTGTACAAAAACGCTTTCTTTCGCCAAGACAGTGCGTTTCTCACTGTTACATGCATTTGAATGGGGAACTCGACCGAAACAAAGTATAGGTTTTCATTATGTGTATAACTTGAAAATCTTAGCTCAAACAGCTGCAAATCCTGTTTTCCCAGCACAAGGACCTTGAGTTCTATAAGATAAAGCCATAAACATGTGTATCCGAGTCTTCTATCAAAAGTTACAGCTATTTATATGAAGTTGTACAAAAACGCTTTCTTTCGCCAAGACAGTGCGTTTCTCACTGTTACATGCATTTGAATGGGGAACTCGACCGAAACAAAGTATAGGTTTTCATTATGTGTATAACTTGAAAATCTTAGCTCAAACAGCTGCAAATCCTGTTTTCCCAGCACAGGGACCTTGAGTTCTATAAGATAAAGCCATAAACATGTGTATCCGAGTCTTCTATCAAAAGTTACAGCTATTTATATGAAGTTGTACAAAAACGCTTTCTGTCGCCAAGACAGTGCGTTTCTCACTGTTACATGCATTTGAATGGGGAACTCGCCTGAAACAAAGTATAGGTTTTCATTATGTGTATAATTTGAAAATCTTAGCTCAAACAGCTGCAAATCCTGTTTTCCCAGCACAGGGACCTTGAGTTCTATAAGATAAAGCCATAAACATGTGTATACGAGTCTTCTATCAAAAGTTACAGCTATTTATATGAAGTTGTACAAAAACGCTTTCTTTCGCCAAGACAGTGCGTTTCTCACTGTTACATGCATTTGAATGGGGAACTCGACCGAAACAAAGTATAGGTTTTCATTATGTGTATAATTTGAAAATCTTAGCTCAAACAGCTGCAAATCCTGTTTTCCCAGCACAGGGACCTTGAGTTCTATAAGATAAAGCCATAAACATGTGTATCCGAGTCTTCTATCAAAAGTTACAGCTATTTATATGAAGTTGTACAAAAACGCTTTCTGTCGCCAAGACAGTGCGTTTCTCACTGTTACATGCATTTGAATGGGGAACTCGCCTGAAACAAAGTATAGGTTTTCATTATGTGTATAATTTGAAAATCTTAGCTCAAACAGCTGCAAATCCTGTTTTCCCAGCACAGGGACCTTGAGTTCTATAAGATAAAGCCATAAACATGTGTATCCGAGTCTTCTATCAAAAGTTACAGCGATTTATATGAAGTTGTACAAAAACGCTTTCTTTCGCCAAGACAGTGCGTTTCTCACTGTTACATGCATTTGAATGGGGAACTCGACCGAAACAAAGTATAGGTTTTCATTATGTGTATAACTTGAAAATCTTAGCTCAAACAGCTGCAAATCCTGTTTTCCCAGCACAGGGACCTTGAGTTCTATAAGATAAAGCCATAAACATGTGTATCCGAGTCTTCTATCAAAAGTTACAGCTATTTATATGAAGTTGTACAAAAACGCTTTCTTTCGCCAAGACAGTGCGTTTCTCACTGTTACATGCATTTGAATGGGGAACTCGACCGAAACAAAGTATAGGTTTTCATTATGTGTATAACTTGAAAATCTTAGCTCAAACAGCTGCAAATCCTGTTTTCCCAGCACGGGGTCCTTGAGTTCTATAAGATAAAGCCATAAACATGTGTATCCGAGTCTTCTATCAAAAGTTACAGCGATTTATATGAAGTTGTACAAAAACGCTTTCTTTCGCCAAGACAGTGCGTTTCTCACTGTTACATGCATTTGAATGGGGAACTCGACCGAAACAAAGTATAGGTTTTCATTATGTGTATAACTTGAAAATCTTAGCTCAAACAGCTGCAAATCCTGTTTTCCCAGCACAGGGACCTTGCGTTCTATAAGATAAAGCCATAAACATGTGTATCCGAGTCTTCTATCAAAAGTTACAGCTATTTATATGAAGTTGTACAAAAACGCTTTCTTTCGCCAAGACAGTGCGTTTCTCACTGTTACATGCATTTGAATGGGGAACTCGACCAAAACAAAGTATAGGTTTTCATTATGTGTATAACTTGAAAATCTTAGCTCAAACGGCTGCAAATCCTGTTTTCCCAGCACAGGGACCTTGAGTTCTATAAGATAAAGCCATAAACATGTGTATACGAGTCTTCTATCAAAAGTTACAGCGATTTATATGAAGTTGTACAAAAACGCTTTCTTTCGCCAAGACAGTGCGTTTCTCACTGTTACATGCATTTGAATGGGGAACTCGACCGAAACAAAGTATAGGTTTTCATTATGTGTATAACTTGAAAATCTTAGCTCAAACAGCTGCAAATCCTGTTTTCCCAGCACAGGGACCTTGAGTTCTATAAGATAAAGCCATAAACATGTTTATCCGAGTCTTCTATCAAAAGTTACAGCTATTTATATGAAGTTGTACAAAAACGCTTTCTTTCGCCAAGACAGTGCGTTTCTCACTGTTACATGCATTTGAATGGGGAACTCGACCAAAACAAAGTATAGGTTTTCATTATGTGTATAACTTGAAAATCTTAGCTCAAACGGCTGCAAATCCTGTTTTCCCAGCACAGGGACCTTGAGTTCTATAAGATAAAGCCATAAACATGTGTATACGAGTCTTCTATCAAAAGTTACAGCGATTTATATGAAGTTGTACAAAAACGCTTTCTTTCGCCAAGACAGTGCGTTTCTCACTGTTACATGCATTTGAATGGGGAACTCGACCGAAACAAAGTATAGGTTTTCATTATGTGTATAACTTGAAAATCTTAGCTCAAACAGCTGCAAATCCTGTTTTCCCAGCACAGGGACCTTGAGTTCTATAAGATAAAGCCATAAACATGTTTATCCGAGTCTTCTATCAAAAGTTACAGCTATTTATATGAAGTTGTACAAAAACGCTTTCTTTCGCCAAGACAGTGCGTTTCTCACTGTTACATGCATTTGAATGGGGAACTCGACCGAAACAAAGTATAGGTTTTCATTATGTGTATAACTTGAAAATCTTAGCTCAAACAGCTGCAAATCCTGTTTTCCCAGCACAAGGACCTTGAGTTCTATAAGATAAAGCCATAAACATGTGTATCCGAGTCTTCTATCAAAAGTTACAGCTATTTATATGAAGTTGTACAAAAACGCTTTCTTTCGCCAAGACAGTGCGTTTCTCACTGTTACATGCATTTGAATGGGGAACTCGACCGAAACAAAGTATAGGTTTTCATTATGTGTATAACTTGAAAATCTTAGCTCAAACAGCTGCAAATCCTGTTTTCCCAGCACAGGGACCTTGAGTTCTATAAGATAAAGCCATAAACATGTGTATCCGAGTCTTCTATCAAAAGTTACAGCTATTTATATGAAGTTGTACAAAAACGCTTTCTGTCGCCAAGACAGTGCGTTTCTCACTGTTACATGCATTTGAATGGGGAACTCGCCTGAAACAAAGTATAGGTTTTCATTATGTGTATAATTTGAAAATCTTAGCTCAAACAGCTGCAAATCCTGTTTTCCCAGCACAGGGACCTTGAGTTCTATAAGATAAAGCCATAAACATGTGTATCCGAGTCTTCTATCAAAAGTTACAGCTATTTATATGAAGTTGTACAAAAACGCTTTCTGTCGCCAAGACAGTGCGTTTCTCACTGTTACATGCATTTGAATGGGGAACTCGCCTGAAACAAAGTATAGGTTTTCATTATGTGTATAATTTGAAAATCTTAGCTCAAACAGCTGCAAATCCTGTTTTCCCAGCACAGGGACCTTGAGTTCTATAAGATAAAGCCATAAACATGTGTATCCGAGTCTTCTATCAAAAGTTACAGCGATTTATATGAAGTTGTACGAAAACGCTTTCTTTCGCCAAGACAGTGCGTTTCTCACTGTTACATGCATTTGAATGGGGAACTCGACCGAAACAAAGTATAGGTTTTCATTATGTGTATAATTTGAAAATCTTAGCTCAAACAGCTGCAAATCCTGTTTTCCCAGCACAGGGACCTTGAGTTCTATAAGATAAAGCCATAAACATGTGTATCCGAGTCTTCTATCAAAAGTTACAGCGATTTATATGAAGTTGTACAAAAACGCTTTCTTTCGCCAAGACAGTGCGTTTCTCACTGTTACATGCATTTGAATGGGGAACTCGACCGAAACAAAGTATAGGTTTTCATTATGTGTATAACTTGAAAATCTTAGCTCAAACAGCTGCAAATCCTGTTTTCCCAGCACGGGGACCTTGAGTTCTATAAGATAAAGCCATAAACATGTGTATCCGAGTCTTCTATCAAAAGTTACAGCGATTTATATGAAGTTGTACAAAAACGCTTTCTTTCGCCAAGACAGTGCGTTTCTCACTGTTACATGCATTTGAATGGGGAACTCGACCGAAACAAAGTATAGGTTTTCATTATGTGTATAACTTGAAAATCTTAGCTCAAACGGCTGCAAATCCTGTTTTCCCAGCACAGGGACCTTGAGTTCTATAAGATAAAGCCATAAACATGTGTATACGAGTCTTCTATCAAAAGTTACAGCTATTTATATGAAGTTGTACAAAAACGCTTTCTTTCGCCAAGACAGTGCGTTTCTCACTGTTACATGCATTTGAATGGGGAACTCGACCGAAACAAAGTATAGGTTTTCATTATGTGTATAATTTGAAAATCTTAGCTCAAACAGCTGCAAATCCTGTTTTCCCAGCACAGGGACCTTGAGTTCTATAAGATAAAGCCATAAACATGTGTATCCGAGTCTTCTATCAAAAGTTACAGCTATTTATATGAAGTTGTACAAAAACGCTTTCTGTCGCCAAGACAGTGCGTTTCTCACTGTTACATGCATTTGAATGGGGAACTCGCCTGAAACAAAGTATAGGTTTTCATTATGTGTATAATTTGAAAATCTTAGCTCAAACAGCTGCAAATCCTGTTTTCCCAGCACAGGGACCTTGAGTTCTATAAGATAAAGCCATAAACATGTGTATCCGAGTCTTCTATCAAAAGTTACAGCGATTTATATGAAGTTGTACAAAAACGCTTTCTTTCGCCAAGACAGTGCGTTTCTCACTGTTACATGCATTTGAATGGGGAACTCGACCGAAACAAAGTATAGGTTTTCATTATGTGTATAACTTGAAAATCTTAGCTCAAACAGCTGCAAATCCTGTTTTCCCAGCACAGGGACCTTGAGTTCTATAAGATAAAGCCATAAACATGTGTATCCGAGTCTTCTATCAAAAGTTACAGCGATTTATATGAAGTTGTACAAAAACGCTTTCTTTCGCCAAGACAGTGCGTTTCTCACTGTTACATGCATTTGAATGGGGAACTCGACCGAAACAAAGTATAGGTTTTCATTATGTGTATAACTTGAAAATCTTAGCTCAAACAGCTGCAAATCCTGTTTTCCCAGCACAGGGACCTTGAGTTCTATAAGATAAAGCCATAAACATGTGTATCCGAGTCTTCTATCAAAAGTTACAGCTATTTATATGAAGTTGTACAAAAACGCTTTCTTTCGCCAAGACAGTGCGTTTCTCACTGTTACATGCATTTGAATGGGGAACTCGACCGAAACAAAGTATAGGTTTTCATTATGTGTATAACTTGAAAATCTTAGCTCAAACAGCTGCAAATCCTGTTTTCCCAGCACGGGGACCTTGAGTTCTATAAGATAAAGCCATAAACATGTGTATACGAGTCTTCTATCAAAAGTTACAGCTATTTATATGAAGTTGTACAAAAACGCTTTCTTTCGCCAAGACAGTGCGTTTCTCACTGTTACATGCATTTGAATGGGGAACTCGACCGAAACAAAGTATAGGTTTTCATTATGTGTATAATTTGAAAATCTTAGCTCAAACAGCTGCAAATCCTGTTTTCCCAGCACAGGGACCTTGAGTTCTATAAGATAAAGCCATAAACATGTGTATCCGAGTCTTCTATCAAAAGTTACAGCTATTTATATGAAGTTGTACAAAAACGCTTTCTGTCGCCAAGACAGTGCGTTTCTCACTGTTACATGCATTTGAATGGGGAACTCGCCTGAAACAAAGTATAGGTTTTCATTATGTGTATAATTTGAAAATCTTAGCTCAAACAGCTGCAAATCCTGTTTTCCCAGCACAGGGACCTTGAGTTCTATAAGATAAAGCCATAAACATGTGTATCCGAGTCTTCTATCAAAAGTTACAGCGATTTATATGAAGTTGTACAAAAACGCTTTCTTTCGCCAAGACAGTGCGTTTCTCACTGTTACATGCATTTGAATGGGGAACTCGACCGAAACAAAGTATAGGTTTTCATTATGTGTATAACTTGAAAATCTTAGCTCAAACAGCTGCAAATCCTGTTTTCCCAGCACAGGGACCTTGAGTTCTATAAGATAAAGCCATAAACATGTGTATCCGAGTCTTCTATCAAAAGTTACAGCGATTTATATGAAGTTGTACAAAAACGCTTTCTTTCGCCAAGACAGTGCGTTTCTCACTGTTACATGCATTTGAATGGGGAACTCGACCGAAACAAAGTATAGGTTTTCATTATGTGTATAACTTGAAAATCTTAGCTCAAACAGCTGCAAATCCTGTTTTCCCAGCACAGGGACCTTGAGTTCTATAAGATAAAGCCATAAACATGTGTATCCGAGTCTTCTATCAAAAGTTACAGCTATTTATATGAAGTTGTACAAAAACGCTTTCTTTCGCCAAGACAGTGCGTTTCTCACTGTTACATGCATTTGAATGGGGAACTCGACCGAAACAAAGTATAGGTTTTCATTATGTGTATAACTTGAAAATCTTAGCTCAAACAGCTGCAAATCCTGTTTTCCCAGCACGGGGACCTTGTGTTCTATAAGATAAAGCCATAAACATGTGTATACGAGTCTTCTATCAAAAGTTACAGCTATTTATATGAAGTTGTACAAAAACGCTTTCTTTCGCCAAGACAGTGCGTTTCTCACTGTTACATGCATTTGAATGGGGAACTCGACCGAAACAAAGTATAGGTTTTCATTATGTGTATAACTTGAAAATCTTAGCTCAAACAGCTGCAAATCCTGTTTTCCCAGCACAGGGACCTTGAGTTCTATAAGATAAAGCCATAAACATGTGTATCCGAGTCTTCTATCAAAAGTTACAGCTATTTATATGAAGTTGTACAAAAACGCTTTCTTTCGCCAAGACAGTGCGTTTCTCACTGTTACATGCATTTGAATGGGGAACTCGACCGAAACAAAGTATAGGTTTTCATTATGTGTATAACTTGAAAATCTTAGCTCAAACAGCTGCAAATCCTGATTTCCCAGCACGGGGACCTTGAGTTCTATAAGATAAAGCCATAAACATGTGTATCCGAGTCTTCTATCAAAAGTTACAGCGATTTATATGAAGTTGTACAAAAACGCTTTCTTTCGCCAAGACAGTGCGTTTCTCACTGTTACATGCATTTGAATGGGGAACTCGACCGAAACAAAGTATAGGTTTTCATTATGTGTATAACTTGAAAATCTTAGCTCAAACAGCTGCAAATCCTGTTTTCCCAGCACAGGGACCTTGCGTTCTATAAGATAAAGCCATAAACATGTGTATCCGAGTCTTCTATCAAAAGTTACAGCTAATTTATATGAAGTTGTACAAAAACGCTTTCTTTCGCCAAGACAGTGCGTTTCTCACTGTTACATGCATTTGAATGGGGAACTCGACCGAAACAAAGTATAGGTTTTCATTATGTGTATAACTTGAAAATCTTAGCTCAAACAGCTGCAAATCCTGTTTTCCCAGCACAGGGACCTTGAGTTCTATAAGATAAAGCCATAAACATGTGTATCCGAGTCTTCTATCAAAAGTTACAGCTATTTATATGAAGTTGTACAAAAACGCTTTCTGTCGCCAAGACAGTGCGTTTCTCACTGTTACATGCATTTGAATGGGGAACTCGCCTGAAACAAAGTATAGGTTTTCATTATGTGTATAATTTGAAAATCTTAGCTCAAACAGCTGCAAATCCTGTTTTCCCAGCACAGGGACCTTGAGTTCTATAAGATAAAGCCATAAACATGTGTATCCGAGTCTTCTATCAAAAGTTACAGCTATTTATATGAAGTTGTACAAAAACGCTTTCTGTCGCCAAGACAGTGCGTTTCTCACTGTTACATGCATTTGAATGGGGAACTCGCCTGAAACAAAGTATAGGTTTTCATTATGTGTATAATTTGAAAATCTTAGCTCAAACAGCTGCAAATCCTGTTTTCCCAGCACAGGGACCTTGAGTTCTATAAGATAAAGCCATAAACATGTGTATCCGAGTCTTCTATCAAAAGTTACAGCGATTTATATGAAGTTGTACAAAAACGCTTTCTTTCGCCAAGACAGTGCGTTTCTCACTGTTACATGCATTTGAATGGGGAACTCGACCGAAACAAAGTATAGGTTTTCATTATGTGTATAATTTGAAAATCTTAGCTCAAACAGCTGCAAATCCTGTTTTCCCAGCACAGGGACCTTGAGTTCTATAAGATAAAGCCATAAACATGTGTATCCGAGTCTTCTATCAAAAGTTACAGCTATTTATATGAAGTTGTACAAAAACGCTTTCTTTCGCCAAGACAGTGCGTTTCTCACTGTTACATGCATTTGAATGGGGAACTCGACCGAAACAAAGTATAGGTTTTCATTATGTGTATAACTTGAAAATCTTAGCTCAAACAGCTGCAAATCCTGTTTTCCCAGCACAGGGACCTTGAGTTCTATAAGATAAAGCCATAAACATGTGTATACGAGTCTTCTATCAAAAGTTACAGCTATTTATATGAAGTTGTACAAAAACGCTTTCTTTCGCCAAGACAGTGCGTTTCTCACTGTTACATGCATTTGAATGGGGAACTCGACCGAAACAAAGTATAGGTTTTCATTATGTGTATAACTTGAAAATCTTAGCTCAAACAGCTGCAAATCCTGTTTTCCCAGCACAGGGACCTTGAGTTCTATAAGATAAAGCCATAAACATGTGTATCCGAGTCTTCTATCAAAAGTTACAGCTATTTATATGAAGTTGTACAAAAACGCTTTCTTTCGCCAAGACAGTGCGTTTCTCACTGTTACATGCATTTGAATGGGGAACTCGACCAAAACAAAGTATAGGTTTTCATTATGTGTATAACTTGAAAATCTTAGCTCAAACGGCTGCAAATCCTGTTTTCCCAGCACGGGGACCTTGAGTTCTATAAGATAAAGCCATAAACATGTGTATCCGAGTCTTCTATCAAAAGTTACAGCGATTTATATGAAGTTGTACAAAAACGCTTTCTTTCGCCAAGACAGTGCGTTTCTCACTGTTACATGCATTTGAATGGGGAACTCGACCAAAACAAAGTATAGGTTTTCATTATGTGTATAACTTGAAAATCTTAGCTCAAACGGCTGCAAATCCTGTTTTCCCAGCACAGGGACCTTGAGTTCTATAAGATAAAGCCATAAACATGTGTATACGAGTCTTCTATCAAAAGTTACAGCTATTTATATGAAGTTGTACAAAAACGCTTTCTTTCGCCAAGACAGTGCGTTTCTCACTGTTACATGCATTTGAATGGGGAACTCGACCGAAACAAAGTATAGGTTTTCATTATGTGTATAACTTGAAAATCTTAGCTCAAACAGCTGCAAATCCTGTTTTCCCAGCACAGGGACCTTGAGTTCTATAAGATAAAGCCATAAACATGTGTATCCGAGTCTTCTATCAAAAGTTACAGCTATTTATATGAAGTTGTACAAAAACGCTTTCTGTCGCCAAGACAGTGCGTTTCTCACTGTTACATGCATTTGAATGGGGAACTCGCCTGAAACAAAGTATAGGTTTTCATTATGTGTATAATTTGAAAATCTTAGCTCAAACAGCTGCAAATCCTGTTTTCCCAGCACAGGGACCTTGAGTTCTATAAGATAAAGCCATAAACATGTGTATACGAGTCTTCTATCAAAAGTTACAGCTATTTATATGAAGTTGTACAAAAACGCTTTCTTTCGCCAAGACAGTGCGTTTCTCACTGTTACATGCATTTGAATGGGGAACTCGACCGAAACAAAGTATAGGTTTTCATTATGTGTATAATTTGAAAATCTTAGCTCAAACAGCTGCAAATCCTGTTTTCCCAGCACAGGGACCTTGAGTTCTATAAGATAAAGCCATAAACATGTGTATCCGAGTCTTCTATCAAAAGTTACAGCTATTTATATGAAGTTGTACAAAAACGCTTTCTGTCGCCAAGACAGTGCGTTTCTCACTGTTACATGCATTTGAATGGGGAACTCGCCTGAAACAAAGTATAGGTTTTCATTATGTGTATAATTTGAAAATCTTAGCTCAAACAGCTGCAAATCCTGTTTTCCCAGCACAGGGACCTTGAGTTCTATAAGATAAAGCCATAAACATGTGTATCCGAGTCTTCTATCAAAAGTTACAGCGATTTATATGAAGTTGTACAAAAACGCTTTCTTTCGCCAAGACAGTGCGTTTCTCACTGTTACATGCATTTGAATGGGGAACTCGACCGAAACAAAGTATAGGTTTTCATTATGTGTATAACTTGAAAATCTTAGCTCAAACAGCTGCAAATCCTGTTTTCCCAGCACAGGGACCTTGAGTTCTATAAGATAAAGCCATAAACATGTGTATCCGAGTCTTCTATCAAAAGTTACAGCTATTTATATGAAGTTGTACAAAAACGCTTTCTTTCGCCAAGACAGTGCGTTTCTCACTGTTACATGCATTTGAATGGGGAACTCGACCGAAACAAAGTATAGGTTTTCATTATGTGTATAACTTGAAAATCTTAGCTCAAACAGCTGCAAATCCTGTTTTCCCAGCACGGGGACCTTGAGTTCTATAAGATAAAGCCATAAACATGTGTATCCGAGTCTTCTATCAAAAGTTACAGCGATTTATATGAAGTTGTACAAAAACGCTTTCTTTCGCCAAGACAGTGCGTTTCTCACTGTTACATGCATTTGAATGGGGAACTCGACCAAAACAAAGTATAGGTTTTCATTATGTGTATAACTTGAAAATCTTAGCTCAAACGGCTGCAAATCCTGTTTTCCCAGCACAGGGACCTTGAGTTCTATAAGATAAAGCCATAAACATGTGTATCCGAGTCTTCTATCAAAAGTTACAGCTATTTATATGAAGTTGTACAAAAACGCTTTCTTTCGCCAAGACAGTGCGTTTCTCACTGTTACATGCATTTGAATGGGGAACTCGACCGAAACAAAGTATAGGTTTTCATTATGTGTATAACTTGAAAATCTTAGCTCAAACAGCTGCAAATCCTGTTTTCCCAGCACGGGGACCTTGAGTTCTATAAGATAAAGCCATAAACATGTGTATCCGAGTCTTCTATCAAAAGTTACAGCGATTTATATGAAGTTGTACAAAAACGCTTTCTTTCGCCAAGACAGTGCGTTTCTCACTGTTACATGCATTTGAATGGGGAACTCGACCAAAACAAAGTATAGGTTTTCATTATGTGTATAACTTGAAAATCTTAGCTCAAACGGCTGCAAATCCTGTTTTCCCAGCACAGGGACCTTGAGTTCTATAAGATAAAGCCATAAACATGTGTATCCGAGTCTTCTATCAAAAGTTACAGCTATTTATATGAAGTTGTACAAAAACGCTTTCTTTCGCCAAGACAGTGCGTTTCTCACTGTTACATGCATTTGAATGGGGAACTCGACCGAAACAAAGTATAGGTTTTCATTATGTGTATAATTTGAAAATCTTAGCTCAAACGGCTGCAAATCCTGTTTTCCCAGCACAGGGACCTTGAGTTCTATAAGATAAAGCCATAAACATGTGTATACGAGTCTTCTATCAAAAGTTACAGCGATTTATATGAAGTTGTACAAAAACGCTTTCTTTCGCCAAGACAGTGCGTTTCTCACTGTTACATGCATTTGAATGGGGAACTCGACCGAAACAAAGTATAGGTTTTCATTATGTGTATAACTTGAAAATCTTAGCTCAAACAGCTGCAAATCCTGTTTTCCCAGCACAGGGACCTTGAGTTCTATAAGATAAAGCCATAAACATGTTTATCCGAGTCTTCTATCAAAAGTTACAGCTATTTATATGAAGTTGTACAAAAACGCTTTCTTTCGCCAAGACAGTGCGTTTCTCACTGTTACATGCATTTGAATGGGGAACTCGACCAAAACAAAGTATAGGTTTTCATTATGTGTATAACTTGAAAATCTTAGCTCAAACGGCTGCAAATCCTGTTTTCCCAGCACAGGGACCTTGAGTTCTATAAGATAAAGCCATAAACATGTGTATACGAGTCTTCTATCAAAAGTTACAGCGATTTATATGAAGTTGTACAAAAACGCTTTCTTTCGCCAAGACAGTGCGTTTCTCACTGTTACATGCATTTGAATGGGGAACTCGACCGAAACAAAGTATAGGTTTTCATTATGTGTATAACTTGAAAATCTTAGCTCAAACAGCTGCAAATCCTGTTTTCCCAGCACAGGGACCTTGAGTTCTATAAGATAAAGCCATAAACATGTTTATCCGAGTCTTCTATCAAAAGTTACAGCTATTTATATGAAGTTGTACAAAAACGCTTTCTTTCGCCAAGACAGTGCGTTTCTCACTGTTACATGCATTTGAATGGGGAACTCGACCGAAACAAAGTATAGGTTTTCATTATGTGTATAACTTGAAAATCTTAGCTCAAACAGCTGCAAATCCTGTTTTCCCAGCACAAGGACCTTGAGTTCTATAAGATAAAGCCATAAACATGTGTATCCGAGTCTTCTATCAAAAGTTACAGCTATTTATATGAAGTTGTACAAAAACGCTTTCTTTCGCCAAGACAGTGCGTTTCTCACTGTTACATGCATTTGAATGGGGAACTCGACCGAAACAAAGTATAGGTTTTCATTATGTGTATAACTTGAAAATCTTAGCTCAAACAGCTGCAAATCCTGTTTTCCCAGCACAGGGACCTTGAGTTCTATAAGATAAAGCCATAAACATGTGTATCCGAGTCTTCTATCAAAAGTTACAGCTATTTATATGAAGTTGTACAAAAACGCTTTCTGTCGCCAAGACAGTGCGTTTCTCACTGTTACATGCATTTGAATGGGGAACTCGCCTGAAACAAAGTATAGGTTTTCATTATGTGTATAATTTGAAAATCTTAGCTCAAACAGCTGCAAATCCTGTTTTCCCAGCACAGGGACCTTGAGTTCTATAAGATAAAGCCATAAACATGTGTATCCGAGTCTTCTATCAAAAGTTACAGCGATTTATATGAAGTTGTACGAAAACGCTTTCTTTCGCCAAGACAGTGCGTTTCTCACTGTTACATGCATTTGAATGGGGAACTCGACCGAAACAAAGTATAGGTTTTCATTATGTGTATAATTTGAAAATCTTAGCTCAAACAGCTGCAAATCCTGTTTTCCCAGCACAGGGACCTTGAGTTCTATAAGATAAAGCCATAAACATGTGTATCCGAGTCTTCTATCAAAAGTTACAGCGATTTATATGAAGTTGTACAAAAACGCTTTCTTTCGCCAAGACAGTGCGTTTCTCACTGTTACATGCATTTGAATGGGGAACTCGACCGAAACAAAGTATAGGTTTTCATTATGTGTATAACTTGAAAATCTTAGCTCAAACAGCTGCAAATCCTGTTTTCCCAGCACGGGGACCTTGAGTTCTATAAGATAAAGCCATAAACATGTGTATCCGAGTCTTCTATCAAAAGTTACAGCGATTTATATGAAGTTGTACAAAAACGCTTTCTTTCGCCAAGACAGTGCGTTTCTCACTGTTACATGCATTTGAATGGGGAACTCGACCGAAACAAAGTATAGGTTTTCATTATGTGTATAACTTGAAAATCTTAGCTCAAACGGCTGCAAATCCTGTTTTCCCAGCACAGGGACCTTGAGTTCTATAAGATAAAGCCATAAACATGTGTATACGAGTCTTCTATCAAAAGTTACAGCTATTTATATGAAGTTGTACAAAAACGCTTTCTTTCGCCAAGACAGTGCGTTTCTCACTGTTACATGCATTTGAATGGGGAACTCGACCGAAACAAAGTATAGGTTTTCATTATGTGTATAATTTGAAAATCTTAGCTCAAACAGCTGCAAATCCTGTTTTCCCAGCACAGGGACCTTGAGTTCTATAAGATAAAGCCATAAACATGTGTATCCGAGTCTTCTATCAAAAGTTACAGCTATTTATATGAAGTTGTACAAAAACGCTTTCTGTCGCCAAGACAGTGCGTTTCTCACTGTTACATGCATTTGAATGGGGAACTCGCCTGAAACAAAGTATAGGTTTTCATTATGTGTATAATTTGAAAATCTTAGCTCAAACAGCTGCAAATCCTGTTTTCCCAGCACAGGGACCTTGAGTTCTATAAGATAAAGCCATAAACATGTGTATCCGAGTCTTCTATCAAAAGTTACAGCGATTTATATGAAGTTGTACAAAAACGCTTTCTTTCGCCAAGACAGTGCGTTTCTCACTGTTACATGCATTTGAATGGGGAACTCGACCGAAACAAAGTATAGGTTTTCATTATGTGTATAACTTGAAAATCTTAGCTCAAACAGCTGCAAATCCTGTTTTCCCAGCACAGGGACCTTGAGTTCTATAAGATAAAGCCATAAACATGTGTATCCGAGTCTTCTATCAAAAGTTACAGCGATTTATATGAAGTTGTACAAAAACGCTTTCTTTCGCCAAGACAGTGCGTTTCTCACTGTTACATGCATTTGAATGGGGAACTCGACCGAAACAAAGTATAGGTTTTCATTATGTGTATAACTTGAAAATCTTAGCTCAAACAGCTGCAAATCCTGTTTTCCCAGCACAGGGACCTTGAGTTCTATAAGATAAAGCCATAAACATGTGTATCCGAGTCTTCTATCAAAAGTTACAGCTATTTATATGAAGTTGTACAAAAACGCTTTCTTTCGCCAAGACAGTGCGTTTCTCACTGTTACATGCATTTGAATGGGGAACTCGACCGAAACAAAGTATAGGTTTTCATTATGTGTATAACTTGAAAATCTTAGCTCAAACAGCTGCAAATCCTGTTTTCCCAGCACGGGGACCTTGAGTTCTATAAGATAAAGCCATAAACATGTGTATACGAGTCTTCTATCAAAAGTTACAGCTATTTATATGAAGTTGTACAAAAACGCTTTCTTTCGCCAAGACAGTGCGTTTCTCACTGTTACATGCATTTGAATGGGGAACTCGACCGAAACAAAGTATAGGTTTTCATTATGTGTATAACTTGAAAATCTTAGCTCAAACAGCTGCAAATCCTGTTTTCCCAGCACAGGGACCTTGAGTTCTATAAGATAAAGCCATAAACATGTGTATCCGAGTCTTCTATCAAAAGTTACAGCTATTTATATGAAGTTGTACAAAAACGCTTTCTTTCGCCAAGACAGTGCGTTTCTCACTGTTACATGCATTTGAATGGGGAACTCGACCGAAACAAAGTATAGGTTTTCATTATGTGTATAACTTGAAAATCTTAGCTCAAACAGCTGCAAATCCTGTTTTCCCAGCACAGGGACCTTGAGTTCTATAAGATAAAGCCATAAACATGTGTATACGAGTCTTCTATCAAAAGTTACAGCTATTTATATGAAGTTGTACAAAAACGCTTTCTTTCGCCAAGACAGTGCGTTTCTCACTGTTACATGCATTTGAATGGGGAACTCGACCGAAACAAAGTATAGGTTTTCATTATGTGTATAATTTGAAAATCTTAGCTCAAACAGCTGCAAATCCTGTTTTCCCAGCACAGGGACCTTGAGTTCTATAAGATAAAGCCATAAACATGTGTATCCGAGTCTTCTATCAAAAGTTACAGCTATTTATATGAAGTTGTACAAAAACGCTTTCTGTCGCCAAGACAGTGCGTTTCTCACTGTTACATGCATTTGAATGGGGAACTCGCCTGAAACAAAGTATAGGTTTTCATTATGTGTATAATTTGAAAATCTTAGCTCAAACAGCTGCAAATCCTGTTTTCCCAGCACAGGGACCTTGAGTTCTATAAGATAAAGCCATAAACATGTGTATCCGAGTCTTCTATCAAAAGTTACAGCGATTTATATGAAGTTGTACGAAAACGCTTTCTTTCGCCAAGACAGTGCGTTTCTCACTGTTACATGCATTTGAATGGGGAACTCGACCGAAACAAAGTATAGGTTTTCATTATGTGTATAATTTGAAAATCTTAGCTCAAACAGCTGCAAATCCTGTTTTCCCAGCACAGGGACCTTGAGTTCTATAAGATAAAGCCATAAACATGTGTATCCGAGTCTTCTATCAAAAGTTACAGCGATTTATATGAAGTTGTACAAAAACGCTTTCTTTCGCCAAGACAGTGCGTTTCTCACTGTTACATGCATTTGAATGGGGAACTCGACCGAAACAAAGTATAGGTTTTCATTATGTGTATAACTTGAAAATCTTAGCTCAAACAGCTGCAAATCCTGTTTTCCCAGCACGGGGACCTTGAGTTCTATAAGATAAAGCCATAAACATGTGTATCCGAGTCTTCTATCAAAAGTTACAGCGATTTATATGAAGTTGTACAAAAACGCTTTCTTTCGCCAAGACAGTGCGTTTCTCACTGTTACATGCATTTGAATGGGGAACTCGACCGAAACAAAGTATAGGTTTTCATTATGTGTATAACTTGAAAATCTTAGCTCAAACGGCTGCAAATCCTGTTTTCCCAGCACAGGGACCTTGAGTTCTATAAGATAAAGCCATAAACATGTGTATACGAGTCTTCTATCAAAAGTTACAGCTATTTATATGAAGTTGTACAAAAACGCTTTCTTTCGCCAAGACAGTGCGTTTCTCACTGTTACATGCATTTGAATGGGGAACTCGACCGAAACAAAGTATAGGTTTTCATTATGTGTATAATTTGAAAATCTTAGCTCAAACAGCTGCAAATCCTGTTTTCCCAGCACAGGGACCTTGAGTTCTATAAGATAAAGCCATAAACATGTGTATCCGAGTCTTCTATCAAAAGTTACAGCTATTTATATGAAGTTGTACAAAAACGCTTTCTGTCGCCAAGACAGTGCGTTTCTCACTGTTACATGCATTTGAATGGGGAACTCGCCTGAAACAAAGTATAGGTTTTCATTATGTGTATAATTTGAAAATCTTAGCTCAAACAGCTGCAAATCCTGTTTTCCCAGCACAGGGACCTTGAGTTCTATAAGATAAAGCCATAAACATGTGTATCCGAGTCTTCTATCAAAAGTTACAGCGATTTATATGAAGTTGTACAAAAACGCTTTCTTTCGCCAAGACAGTGCGTTTCTCACTGTTACATGCATTTGAATGGGGAACTCGACCGAAACAAAGTATAGGTTTTCATTATGTGTATAACTTGAAAATCTTAGCTCAAACAGCTGCAAATCCTGTTTTCCCAGCACAGGGACCTTGAGTTCTATAAGATAAAGCCATAAACATGTGTATCCGAGTCTTCTATCAAAAGTTACAGCGATTTATATGAAGTTGTACAAAAACGCTTTCTTTCGCCAAGACAGTGCGTTTCTCACTGTTACATGCATTTGAATGGGGAACTCGACCGAAACAAAGTATAGGTTTTCATTATGTGTATAACTTGAAAATCTTAGCTCAAACAGCTGCAAATCCTGTTTTCCCAGCACAGGGACCTTGAGTTCTATAAGATAAAGCCATAAACATGTGTATCCGAGTCTTCTATCAAAAGTTACAGCTATTTATATGAAGTTGTACAAAAACGCTTTCTTTCGCCAAGACAGTGCGTTTCTCACTGTTACATGCATTTGAATGGGGAACTCGACCGAAACAAAGTATAGGTTTTCATTATGTGTATAACTTGAAAATCTTAGCTCAAACAGCTGCAAATCCTGTTTTCCCAGCACGGGGACCTTGAGTTCTATAAGATAAAGCCATAAACATGTGTATACGAGTCTTCTATCAAAAGTTACAGCTATTTATATGAAGTTGTACAAAAACGCTTTCTTTCGCCAAGACAGTGCGTTTCTCACTGTTACATGCATTTGAATGGGGAACTCGACCGAAACAAAGTATAGGTTTTCATTATGTGTATAACTTGAAAATCTTAGCTCAAACAGCTGCAAATCCTGTTTTCCCAGCACAGGGACCTTGAGTTCTATAAGATAAAGCCATAAACATGTGTATCCGAGTCTTCTATCAAAAGTTACAGCTATTTATATGAAGTTGTACAAAAACGCTTTCTTTCGCCAAGACAGTGCGTTTCTCACTGTTACATGCATTTGAATGGGGAACTCGACCGAAACAAAGTATAGGTTTTCATTATGTGTATAACTTGAAAATCTTAGCTCAAACAGCTGCAAATCCTGTTTTCCCAGCACAGGGACCTTGAGTTCTATAAGATAAAGCCATAAACATGTGTATACGAGTCTTCTATCAAAAGTTACAGCTATTTATATGAAGTTGTACAAAAACGCTTTCTTTCGCCAAGACAGTGCGTTTCTCACTGTTACATGCATTTGAATGGGGAACTCGACCGAAACAAAGTATAGGTTTTCATTATGTGTATAATTTGAAAATCTTAGCTCAAACAGCTGCAAATCCTGTTTTCCCAGCACAGGGACCTTGAGTTCTATAAGATAAAGCCATAAACATGTGTATCCGAGTCTTCTATCAAAAGTTACAGCTATTTATATGAAGTTGTACAAAAACGCTTTCTGTCGCCAAGACAGTGCGTTTCTCACTGTTACATGCATTTGAATGGGGAACTCGCCTGAAACAAAGTATAGGTTTTCATTATGTGTATAATTTGAAAATCTTAGCTCAAACAGCTGCAAATCCTGTTTTCCCAGCACAGGGACCTTGAGTTCTATAAGATAAAGCCATAAACATGTGTATCCGAGTCTTCTATCAAAAGTTACAGCGATTTATATGAAGTTGTACAAAAACGCTTTCTTTCGCCAAGACAGTGCGTTTCTCACTGTTACATGCATTTGAATGGGGAACTCGACCGAAACAAAGTATAGGTTTTCATTATGTGTATAACTTGAAAATCTTAGCTCAAACAGCTGCAAATCCTGTTTTCCCAGCACAGGGACCTTGAGTTCTATAAGATAAAGCCATAAACATGTGTATCCGAGTCTTCTATCAAAAGTTACAGCGATTTATATGAAGTTGTACAAAAACGCTTTCTTTCGCCAAGACAGTGCGTTTCTCACTGTTACATGCATTTGAATGGGGAACTCGACCGAAACAAAGTATAGGTTTTCATTATGTGTATAACTTGAAAATCTTAGCTCAAACAGCTGCAAATCCTGTTTTCCCAGCACAGGGACCTTGAGTTCTATAAGATAAAGCCATAAACATGTGTATCCGAGTCTTCTATCAAAAGTTACAGCTATTTATATGAAGTTGTACAAAAACGCTTTCTTTCGCCAAGACAGTGCGTTTCTCACTGTTACATGCATTTGAATGGGGAACTCGACCGAAACAAAGTATAGGTTTTCATTATGTGTATAACTTGAAAATCTTAGCTCAAACAGCTGCAAATCCTGTTTTCCCAGCACGGGGACCTTGAGTTCTATAAGATAAAGCCATAAACATGTGTATCCGAGTCTTCTATCAAAAGTTACAGCGATTTATATGAAGTTGTACAAAAACGCTTTCTTTCGCCAAGACAGTGCGTTTCTCACTGTTACATGCATTTGAATGGGGAACTCGACCGAAACAAAGTATAGGTTTTCATTATGTGTATAACTTGAAAATCTTAGCTCAAACAGCTGCAAATCCTGTTTTCCCAGCACAGGGACCTTGCGTTCTATAAGATAAAGCCATAAACATGTGTATCCGAGTCTTCTATCAAAAGTTACAGCTATTTATATGAAGTTGTACAAAAACGCTTTCTTTCGCCAAGACAGTGCGTTTCTCACTGTTACATGCATTTGAATGGGGAACTCGACCGAAACAAAGTATAGGTTTTCATTATGTGTATAACTTGAAAATCTTAGCTCAAACAGCTGCAAATCCTGTTTTCCCAGCACAGGGACCTTGAGTTCTATAAGATAAAGCCATAAACATGTGTATCCGAGTCTTCTATCAAAAGTTACAGCTATTTATATGAAGTTGTACAAAAACGCTTTCTGTCGCCAAGACAGTGCGTTTCTCACTGTTACATGCATTTGAATGGGGAACTCGCCTGAAACAAAGTATAGGTTTTCATTATGTGTATAATTTGAAAATCTTAGCTCAAACAGCTGCAAATCCTGTTTTCCCAGCACAGGGACCTTGAGTTCTATAAGATAAAGCCATAAACATGTGTATCCGAGTCTTCTATCAAAAGTTACAGCTATTTATATGAAGTTGTACAAAAACGCTTTCTGTCGCCAAGACAGTGCGTTTCTCACTGTTACATGCATTTGAATGGGGAACTCGCCTGAAACAAAGTATAGGTTTTCATTATGTGTATAATTTGAAAATCTTAGCTCAAACAGCTGCAAATCCTGTTTTCCCAGCACAGGGACCTTGAGTTCTATAAGATAAAGCCATAAACATGTGTATCCGAGTCTTCTATCAAAAGTTACAGCGATTTATATGAAGTTGTACAAAAACGCTTTCTTTCGCCAAGACAGTGCGTTTCTCACTGTTACATGCATTTGAATGGGGAACTCGACCGAAACAAAGTATAGGTTTTCATTATGTGTATAATTTGAAAATCTTAGCTCAAACAGCTGCAAATCCTGTTTTCCCAGCACAGGGACCTTGAGTTCTATAAGATAAAGCCATAAACATGTGTATCCGAGTCTTCTATCAAAAGTTACAGCTATTTATATGAAGTTGTACAAAAACGCTTTCTTTCGCCAAGACAGTGCGTTTCTCACTGTTACATGCATTTGAATGGGGAACTCGACCGAAACAAAGTATAGGTTTTCATTATGTGTATAACTTGAAAATCTTAGCTCAAACAGCTGCAAATCCTGTTTTCCCAGCACAGGGACCTTGAGTTCTATAAGATAAAGCCATAAACATGTGTATACGAGTCTTCTATCAAAAGTTACAGCTATTTATATGAAGTTGTACAAAAACGCTTTCTTTCGCCAAGACAGTGCGTTTCTCACTGTTACATGCATTTGAATGGGGAACTCGACCGAAACAAAGTATAGGTTTTCATTATGTGTATAACTTGAAAATCTTAGCTCAAACAGCTGCAAATCCTGTTTTCCCAGCACAGGGACCTTGAGTTCTATAAGATAAAGCCATAAACATGTGTATCCGAGTCTTCTATCAAAAGTTACAGCTATTTATATGAAGTTGTACAAAAACGCTTTCTTTCGCCAAGACAGTGCGTTTCTCACTGTTACATGCATTTGAATGGGGAACTCGACCGAAACAAAGTATAGGTTTTCATTATGTGTATAACTTGAAAATCTTAGCTCAAACAGCTGCAAATCCTGTTTTCCCAGCACGGGGACCTTGAGTTCTATAAGATAAAGCCATAAACATGTGTATCCGAGTCTTCTATCAAAAGTTACAGCGATTTATATGAAGTTGTACAAAAACGCTTTCTTTCGCCAAGACAGTGCGTTTCTCACTGTTACATGCATTTGAATGGGGAACTCGACCAAAACAAAGTATAGGTTTTCATTATGTGTATAACTTGAAAATCTTAGCTCAAACGGCTGCAAATCCTGTTTTCCCAGCACAGGGACCTTGAGTTCTATAAGATAAAGCCATAAACATGTGTATCCGAGTCTTCTATCAAAAGTTACAGCTATTTATATGAAGTTGTACAAAAACGCTTTCTTTCGCCAAGACAGTGCGTTTCTCACTGTTACATGCATTTGAATGGGGAACTCGACCGAAACAAAGTATAGGTTTTCATTATGTGTATAACTTGAAAATCTTAGCTCAAACAGCTGCAAATCCTGTTTTCCCAGCACGGGGACCTTGAGTTCTATAAGATAAAGCCATAAACATGTGTATCCGAGTCTTCTATCAAAAGTTACAGCGATTTATATGAAGTTGTACAAAAACGCTTTCTTTCGCCAAGACAGTGCGTTTCTCACTGTTACATGCATTTGAATGGGGAACTCGACCAAAACAAAGTATAGGTTTTCATTATGTGTATAACTTGAAAATCTTAGCTCAAACGGCTGCAAATCCTGTTTTCCCAGCACAGGGACCTTGAGTTCTATAAGATAAAGCCATAAACATGTGTATACGAGTCTTCTATCAAAAGTTACAGCTATTTATATGAAGTTGTACAAAAACGCTTTCTTTCGCCAAGACAGTGCGTTTCTCACTGTTACATGCATTTGAATGGGGAACTCGACCGAAACAAAGTATAGGTTTTCATTATGTGTATAACTTGAAAATCTTAGCTCAAACAGCTGCAAATCCTGTTTTCCCAGCACAGGGACCTTGAGTTCTATAAGATAAAGCCATAAACATGTGTATCCGAGTCTTCTATCAAAAGTTACAGCTATTTATATGAAGTTGTACAAAAACGCTTTCTGTCGCCAAGACAGTGCGTTTCTCACTGTTACATGCATTTGAATGGGGAACTCGCCTGAAACAAAGTATAGGTTTTCATTATGTGTATAATTTGAAAATCTTAGCTCAAACAGCTGCAAATCCTGTTTTCCCAGCACAGGGACCTTGAGTTCTATAAGATAAAGCCATAAACATGTGTATACGAGTCTTCTATCAAAAGTTACAGCTATTTATATGAAGTTGTACAAAAACGCTTTCTTTCGCCAAGACAGTGCGTTTCTCACTGTTACATGCATTTGAATGGGGAACTCGACCGAAACAAAGTATAGGTTTTCATTATGTGTATAATTTGAAAATCTTAGCTCAAACAGCTGCAAATCCTGTTTTCCCAGCACAGGGACCTTGAGTTCTATAAGATAAAGCCATAAACATGTGTATCCGAGTCTTCTATCAAAAGTTACAGCTATTTATATGAAGTTGTACAAAAACGCTTTCTGTCGCCAAGACAGTGCGTTTCTCACTGTTACATGCATTTGAATGGGGAACTCGCCTGAAACAAAGTATAGGTTTTCATTATGTGTATAATTTGAAAATCTTAGCTCAAACAGCTGCAAATCCTGTTTTCCCAGCACAGGGACCTTGAGTTCTATAAGATAAAGCCATAAACATGTGTATCCGAGTCTTCTATCAAAAGTTACAGCGATTTATATGAAGTTGTACAAAAACGCTTTCTTTCGCCAAGACAGTGCGTTTCTCACTGTTACATGCATTTGAATGGGGAACTCGACCGAAACAAAGTATAGGTTTTCATTATGTGTATAACTTGAAAATCTTAGCTCAAACAGCTGCAAATCCTGTTTTCCCAGCACAGGGACCTTGAGTTCTATAAGATAAAGCCATAAACATGTGTATCCGAGTCTTCTATCAAAAGTTACAGCTATTTATATGAAGTTGTACAAAAACGCTTTCTTTCGCCAAGACAGTGCGTTTCTCACTGTTACATGCATTTGAATGGGGAACTCGACCGAAACAAAGTATAGGTTTTCATTATGTGTATAACTTGAAAATCTTAGCTCAAACAGCTGCAAATCCTGTTTTCCCAGCACGGGGACCTTGAGTTCTATAAGATAAAGCCATAAACATGTGTATCCGAGTCTTCTATCAAAAGTTACAGCGATTTATATGAAGTTGTACAAAAACGCTTTCTTTCGCCAAGACAGTGCGTTTCTCACTGTTACATGCATTTGAATGGGGAACTCGACCAAAACAAAGTATAGGTTTTCATTATGTGTATAACTTGAAAATCTTAGCTCAAACGGCTGCAAATCCTGTTTTCCCAGCACAGGGACCTTGAGTTCTATAAGATAAAGCCATAAACATGTGTATCCGAGTCTTCTATCAAAAGTTACAGCTATTTATATGAAGTTGTACAAAAACGCTTTCTTTCGCCAAGACAGTGCGTTTCTCACTGTTACATGCATTTGAATGGGGAACTCGACCGAAACAAAGTATAGGTTTTCATTATGTGTATAACTTGAAAATCTTAGCTCAAACAGCTGCAAATCCTGTTTTCCCAGCACGGGGACCTTGAGTTCTATAAGATAAAGCCATAAACATGTGTATCCGAGTCTTCTATCAAAAGTTACAGCGATTTATATGAAGTTGTACAAAAACGCTTTCTTTCGCCAAGACAGTGCGTTTCTCACTGTTACATGCATTTGAATGGGGAACTCGACCAAAACAAAGTATAGGTTTTCATTATGTGTATAACTTGAAAATCTTAGCTCAAACGGCTGCAAATCCTGTTTTCCCAGCACAGGGACCTTGAGTTCTATAAGATAAAGCCATAAACATGTGTATCCGAGTCTTCTATCAAAAGTTACAGCTATTTATATGAAGTTGTACAAAAACGCTTTCTTTCGCCAAGACAGTGCGTTTCTCACTGTTACATGCATTTGAATGGGGAACTCGACCGAAACAAAGTATAGGTTTTCATTATGTGTATAATTTGAAAATCTTAGCTCAAACAGCTGCAAATCCTGTTTTCCCAGCACAGGGACCTTGAGTTCTATAAGATAAAGCCATAAACATGTGTATCCGAGTCTTCTATCAAAAGTTACAGCTATTTATATGAAGTTGTACAAAAACGCTTTCTGTCGCCAAGACAGTGCGTTTCTCACTGTTACATGCATTTGAATGGGGAACTCGCCTGAAACAAAGTATAGGTTTTCATTATGTGTATAATTTGAAAATCTTAGCTCAAACAGCTGCAAATCCTGTTTTCCCAGCACAGGGACCTTGAGTTCTATAAGATAAAGCCATAAACATGTGTATCCGAGTCTTCTATCAAAAGTTACAGCGATTTATATGAAGTTGTACAAAAACGCTTTCTTTCGCCAAGACAGTGCGTTTCTCACTGTTACATGCATTTGAATGGGGAACTCGACCGAAACAAAGTATAGGTTTTCATTATGTGTATAACTTGAAAATCTTAGCTCAAACAGCTGCAAATCCTGTTTTCCCAGCACAGGGACCTTGAGTTCTATAAGATAAAGCCATAAACATGTGTATCCGAGTCTTCTATCAAAAGTTACAGCTATTTATATGAAGTTGTACAAAAACGCTTTCTTTCGCCAAGACAGTGCGTTTCTCACTGTTACATGCATTTGAATGGGGAACTCGCCTGAAACAAAGTATAGGTTTTCATTATGTGTATAATTTGAAAATCTTAGCTCAAACAGCTGCAAATCCTGTTTTCCCAGCACAGGGACCTTGAGTTCTATAAGATAAAGCCATAAACATGTGTATCCGAGTCTTCTATCAAAAGTTACAGCGATTTATATGAAGTTGTACGAAAACGCTTTCTTTCGCCAAGACAGTGCGTTTCTCACTGTTACATGCATTTGAATGGGGAACTCGACCGAAACAAAGTATAGGTTTTCATTATGTGTATAATTTGAAAATCTTAGCTCAAACAGCTGCAAATCCTGTTTTCCCAGCACAGGGACCTTGAGTTCTATAAGATAAAGCCATAAACATGTGTATCCGAGTCTTCTATCAAAAGTTACAGCGATTTATATGAAGTTGTACAAAAACGCTTTCTTTCGCCAAGACAGTGCGTTTCTCACTGTTACATGCATTTGAATGGGGAACTCGACCGAAACAAAGTATAGGTTTTCATTATGTGTATAACTTGAAAATCTTAGCTCAAACAGCTGCAAATCCTGTTTTCCCAGCACAGGGACCTTGAGTTCTATAAGATAAAGCCATAAACATATGTATCCGAGTCTTCTATCAAAAGTTACAGCTATTTATATGAAGTTGTACAAAAACGCTTTCTGTCGCCAAGACAGTGTGTTTCTCACTGTTACATGCATTTGAATGGGGAACTCGCCTGAAACAAAGTATAGGTTTTCATTATGTGTATAATTTGAAAATCTTAGCTCAAACAGCTGCAAATCCTGTTTTCCCAGCACAGGGACCTTGAGTTCTATAAGATAAAGCCATAAACATGTGTATACGAGTCTTCTATCAAAAGTTACAGCTATTTATATGAAGTTGTACAAAAACGCTTTCTTTCGCCAAGACAGTGCGTTTCTCACTGTTACATGCATTTGAATGGGGAACTCGACCGAAACAAAGTATAGGTTTTCATTATGTGTATAATTTGAAAATCTTAGCTCAAACAGCTGCAAATCCTGTTTTCCCAGCACAGGGACCTTGAGTTCTATAAGATAAAGCCATAAACATGTGTATCCGAGTCTTCTATCAAAAGTTACAGCTATTTATATGAAGTTGTACAAAAACGCTTTCTTTCGCCAAGACAGTGCGTTTCTCACTGTTACATGCATTTGAATGGGGAACTCGCCTGAAACAAAGTATAGGTTTTCATTATGTGTATAATTTGAAAATCTTAGCTCAAACAGCTGCAAATCCTGTTTTCCCAGCACGGGGACCTTGAGTTCTATAAGATAAAGCCATAAACATGTGTATCCGAGTCTTCTATCAAAAGTTACAGCGATTTATATGAAGTTGTACGAAAACGCTTTCTTTCGCCAAGACAGTGCGTTTCTCACTGTTACATGCATTTGAATGGGGAACTCGACCGAAACAAAGTATAGGTTTTCATTATGTGTATAATTTGAAAATCTTAGCTCAAACAGCTGCAAATCCTGTTTTCCCAGCACAGGGACCTTGAGTTCTATAAGATAAAGCCATAAACATGTGTATCCGAGTCTTCTATCAAAAGTTACAGCGATTTATATGAAGTTGTACAAAAACGCTTTCTTTCGCCAAGACAGTGCGTTTCTCACTGTTACATGCATTTGAATGGGGAACTCGACCGAAACAAAGTATAGGTTTTCATTATGTGTATAACTTGAAAATCTTAGCTCAAACAGCTGCAAATCCTGTTTTCCCAGCACAGGGACCTTGAGTTCTATAAGATAAAGCCATAAACATGTGTATCCGAGTCTTCTATCAAAAGTTACAGCTATTTATATGAAGTTGTACAAAAACGCTTTCTGTCGCCAAGACAGTGTGTTTCTCACTGTTACATGCATTTGAATGGGGAACTCGCCTGAAACAAAGTATAGGTTTTCATTATGTGTATAATTTGAAAATCTTAGCTCAAACAGCTGCAAATCCTGTTTTCCCAGCACAGGGACCTTGAGTTCTATAAGATAAAGCCATAAACATGTGTATACGAGTCTTCTATCAAAAGTTACAGCTATTTATATGAAGTTGTACAAAAACGCTTTCTTTCGCCAAGACAGTGCGTTTCTCACTGTTACATGCATTTGAATGGGGAACTCGACCGAAACAAAGTATAGGTTTTCATTATGTGTATAATTTGAAAATCTTAGCTCAAACAGCTGCAAATCCTGTTTTCCCAGCACAGGGACCTTGAGTTCTATAAGATAAAGCCATAAACATGTGTATCCGAGTCTTCTATCAAAAGTTACAGCTATTTATATGAAGTTGTACAAAAACGCTTTCTGTCGCCAAGACAGTGCGTTTCTCACTGTTACATGCATTTGAATGGGGAACTCGCCTGAAACAAAGTATAGGTTTTCATTATGTGTATAATTTGAAAATCTTAGCTCAAACAGCTGCAAATCCTGTTTTCCCAGCACAGGGACCTTGAGTTCTATAAGATAAAGCCATAAACATGTGTATCCGAGTCTTCTATCAAAAGTTACAGCGATTTATATGAAGTTGTACAAAAACGCTTTCTTTCGCCAAGACAGTGCGTTTCTCACTGTTACATGCATTTGAATGGGGAACTCGACCGAAACAAAGTATAGGTTTTCATTATGTGTATAACTTGAAAATCTTAGCTCAAACAGCTGCAAATCCTGTTTTCCCAGCACAGGGACCTTGAGTTCTATAAGATAAAGCCATAAACATGTGTATCCGAGTCTTCTATCAAAAGTTACAGCTATTTATATGAAGTTGTACAAAAACGCTTTCTTTCGCCAAGACAGTGCGTTTCTCACTGTTACATGCATTTGAATGGGGAACTCGACCGAAACAAAGTATAGGTTTTCATTATGTGTATAACTTGAAAATCTTAGCTCAAACAGCTGCAAATCCTGTTTTCCCAGCACGGGGACCTTGAGTTCTATAAGATAAAGCCATAAACATGTGTATCCGAGTCTTCTATCAAAAGTTACAGCGATTTATATGAAGTTGTACAAAAACGCTTTCTTTCGCCAAGACAGTGCGTTTCTCACTGTTACATGCATTTGAATGGGGAACTCGACCAAAACAAAGTATAGGTTTTCATTATGTGTATAACTTGAAAATCTTAGCTCAAACGGCTGCAAATCCTGTTTTCCCAGCACAGGGACCTTGAGTTCTATAAGATAAAGCCATAAACATGTGTATCCGAGTCTTCTATCAAAAGTTACAGCTATTTATATGAAGTTGTACAAAAACGCTTTCTTTCGCCAAGACAGTGCGTTTCTCACTGTTACATGCATTTGAATGGGGAACTCGACCGAAACAAAGTATAGGTTTTCATTATGTGTATAACTTGAAAATCTTAGCTCAAACAGCTGCAAATCCTGTTTTCCCAGCACGGGGACCTTGAGTTCTATAAGATAAAGCCATAAACATGTGTATCCGAGTCTTCTATCAAAAGTTACAGCGATTTATATGAAGTTGTACAAAAACGCTTTCTTTCGCCAAGACAGTGCGTTTCTCACTGTTACATGCATTTGAATGGGGAACTCGACCAAAACAAAGTATAGGTTTTCATTATGTGTATAACTTGAAAATCTTAGCTCAAACGGCTGCAAATCCTGTTTTCCCAGCACAGGGACCTTGAGTTCTATAAGATAAAGCCATAAACATGTGTATACGAGTCTTCTATCAAAAGTTACAGCTATTTATATGAAGTTGTACAAAAACGCTTTCTTTCGCCAAGACAGTGCGTTTCTCACTGTTACATGCATTTGAATGGGGAACTCGACCGAAACAAAGTATAGGTTTTCATTATGTGTATAACTTGAAAATCTTAGCTCAAACAGCTGCAAATCCTGTTTTCCCAGCACAGGGACCTTGAGTTCTATAAGATAAAGCCATAAACATGTGTATCCGAGTCTTCTATCAAAAGTTACAGCGATTTATATGAAGTTGTACAAAAACGCTTTCTTTCGCCAAGACAGTGCGTTTCTCACTGTTACATGCATTTGAATGGGGAACTCGACCGAAACAAAGTATAGGTTTTCATTATGTGTATAACTTGAAAATCTTAGCTCAAACAGCTGCAAATCCTGTTTTCCCAGCACAGGGACCTTGAGTTCTATAAGATAAAGCCATAAACATGTGTATCCGAGTCTTCTATCAAAAGTTACAGCTATTTATATGAAGTTGTACAAAAACGCTTTCTTTCGCCAAGACAGTGCGTTTCTCACTGTTACATGCATTTGAATGGGGAACTCGACCGAAACAAAGTATAGGTTTTCATTATGTGTATAACTTGAAAATCTTAGCTCAAACAGCTGCAAATCCTGTTTTCCCAGCACGGGGACCTTGAGTTCTATAAGATAAAGCCATAAACATGTGTATCCGAGTCTTCTATCAAAAGTTACAGCGATTTATATGAAGTTGTACAAAAACGCTTTCTTTCGCCAAGACAGTGCGTTTCTCACTGTTACATGCATTTGAATGGGGAACTCGACCAAAACAAAGTATAGGTTTTCATTATGTGTATAACTTGAAAATCTTAGCTCAAACGGCTGCAAATCCTGTTTTCCCAGCACAGGGACCTTGAGTTCTATAAGATAAAGCCATAAACATGTGTATACGAGTCTTCTATCAAAAGTTACAGCTATTTATATGAAGTTGTACAAAAACGCTTTCTTTCGCCAAGACAGTGCGTTTCTCACTGTTACATGCATTTGAATGGGGAACTCGACCGAAACAAAGTATAGGTTTTCATTATGTGTATAACTTGAAAATCTTAGCTCAAACAGCTGCAAATCCTGTTTTCCCAGCACAGGGACCTTGAGTTCTATAAGATAAAGCCATAAACATGTGTATCCGAGTCTTCTATCAAAAGTTACAGCTATTTATATGAAGTTGTACAAAAACGCTTTCTTTCGCCAAGACAGTGCGTTTCTCACTGTTACATGCATTTGAATGGGGAACTCGCCTGAAACAAAGTATAGGTTTTCATTATGTGTATAATTTGAAAATCTTAGCTCAAACAGCTGCAAATCCTGTTTTCCCAGCACAGGGACCTTGAGTTCTATAAGATAAAGCCATAAACATGTGTATCCGAGTCTTCTATCAAAAGTTACAGCGATTTATATGAAGTTGTACGAAAACGCTTTCTTTCGCCAAGACAGTGCGTTTCTCACTGTTACATGCATTTGAATGGGGAACTCGACCGAAACAAAGTATAGGTTTTCATTATGTGTATAATTTGAAAATCTTAGCTCAAACAGCTGCAAATCCTGTTTTCCCAGCACAGGGACCTTGAGTTCTATAAGATAAAGCCATAAACATGTGTATCCGAGTCTTCTATCAAAAGTTACAGCGATTTATATGAAGTTGTACAAAAACGCTTTCTTTCGCCAAGACAGTGCGTTTCTCACTGTTACATGCATTTGAATGGGGAACTCGACCGAAACAAAGTATAGGTTTTCATTATGTGTATAACTTGAAAATCTTAGCTCAAACAGCTGCAAATCCTGTTTTCCCAGCACAGGGACCTTGAGTTCTATAAGATAAAGCCATAAACATATGTATCCGAGTCTTCTATCAAAAGTTACAGCTATTTATATGAAGTTGTACAAAAACGCTTTCTGTCGCCAAGACAGTGTGTTTCTCACTGTTACATGCATTTGAATGGGGAACTCGCCTGAAACAAAGTATAGGTTTTCATTATGTGTATAATTTGAAAATCTTAGCTCAAACAGCTGCAAATCCTGTTTTCCCAGCACAGGGACCTTGAGTTCTATAAGATAAAGCCATAAACATGTGTATACGAGTCTTCTATCAAAAGTTACAGCTATTTATATGAAGTTGTACAAAAACGCTTTCTTTCGCCAAGACAGTGCGTTTCTCACTGTTACATGCATTTGAATGGGGAACTCGACCGAAACAAAGTATAGGTTTTCATTATGTGTATAATTTGAAAATCTTAGCTCAAACAGCTGCAAATCCTGTTTTCCCAGCACAGGGACCTTGAGTTCTATAAGATAAAGCCATAAACATGTGTATCCGAGTCTTCTATCAAAAGTTACAGCTATTTATATGAAGTTGTACAAAAACGCTTTCTTTCGCCAAGACAGTGCGTTTCTCACTGTTACATGCATTTGAATGGGGAACTCGCCTGAAACAAAGTATAGGTTTTCATTATGTGTATAATTTGAAAATCTTAGCTCAAACAGCTGCAAATCCTGTTTTCCCAGCACAGGGACCTTGAGTTCTATAAGATAAAGCCATAAACATGTGTATCCGAGTCTTCTATCAAAAGTTACAGCGATTTATATGAAGTTGTACGAAAACGCTTTCTTTCGCCAAGACAGTGCGTTTCTCACTGTTACATGCATTTGAATGGGGAACTCGACCGAAACAAAGTATAGGTTTTCATTATGTGTATAATTTGAAAATCTTAGCTCAAACAGCTGCAAATCCTGTTTTCCCAGCACAGGGACCTTGAGTTCTATAAGATAAAGCCATAAACATGTGTATCCGAGTCTTCTATCAAAAGTTACAGCGATTTATATGAAGTTGTACAAAAACGCTTTCTTTCGCCAAGACAGTGCGTTTCTCACTGTTACATGCATTTGAATGGGGAACTCGACCGAAACAAAGTATAGGTTTTCATTATGTGTATAACTTGAAAATCTTAGCTCAAACAGCTGCAAATCCTGTTTTCCCAGCACAGGGACCTTGAGTTCTATAAGATAAAGCCATAAACATGTGTATCCGAGTCTTCTATCAAAAGTTACAGCTATTTATATGAAGTTGTACAAAAACGCTTTCTGTCGCCAAGACAGTGTGTTTCTCACTGTTACATGCATTTGAATGGGGAACTCGCCTGAAACAAAGTATAGGTTTTCATTATGTGTATAATTTGAAAATCTTAGCTCAAACAGCTGCAAATCCTGTTTTCCCAGCACAGGGACCTTGAGTTCTATAAGATAAAGCCATAAACATGTGTATACGAGTCTTCTATCAAAAGTTACAGCTATTTATATGAAGTTGTACAAAAACGCTTTCTTTCGCCAAGACAGTGCGTTTCTCACTGTTACATGCATTTGAATGGGGAACTCGACCGAAACAAAGTATAGGTTTTCATTATGTGTATAATTTGAAAATCTTAGCTCAAACAGCTGCAAATCCTGTTTTCCCAGCACAGGGACCTTGAGTTCTATAAGATAAAGCCATAAACATGTGTATCCGAGTCTTCTATCAAAAGTTACAGCTATTTATATGAAGTTGTACAAAAACGCTTTCTGTCGCCAAGACAGTGCGTTTCTCACTGTTACATGCATTTGAATGGGGAACTCGCCTGAAACAAAGTATAGGTTTTCATTATGTGTATAATTTGAAAATCTTAGCTCAAACAGCTGCAAATCCTGTTTTCCCAGCACAGGGACCTTGAGTTCTATAAGATAAAGCCATAAACATGTGTATCCGAGTCTTCTATCAAAAGTTACAGCGATTTATATGAAGTTGTACAAAAACGCTTTCTTTCGCCAAGACAGTGCGTTTCTCACTGTTACATGCATTTGAATGGGGAACTCGACCGAAACAAAGTATAGGTTTTCATTATGTGTATAACTTGAAAATCTTAGCTCAAACAGCTGCAAATCCTGTTTTCCCAGCACAGGGACCTTGAGTTCTATAAGATAAAGCCATAAACATGTGTATCCGAGTCTTCTATCAAAAGTTACAGCTATTTATATGAAGTTGTACAAAAACGCTTTCTTTCGCCAAGACAGTGCGTTTCTCACTGTTACATGCATTTGAATGGGGAACTCGACCGAAACAAAGTATAGGTTTTCATTATGTGTATAACTTGAAAATCTTAGCTCAAACAGCTGCAAATCCTGTTTTCCCAGCACAGGGACCTTGAGTTCTATAAGATAAAGCCATAAACATGTGTATCCGAGTCTTCTATCAAAAGTTACAGCTATTTATATGAAGTTGTACAAAAACGCTTTCTTTCGCCAAGACAGTGCGTTTCTCACTGTTACATGCATTTGAATGGGGAACTCGACCGAAACAAAGTATAGGTTTTCATTATGTGTATAACTTGAAAATCTTAGCTCAAACAGCTGCAAATCCTGTTTTCCCAGCACGGGGACCTTGAGTTCTATAAGATAAAGCCATAAACATGTGTATCCGAGTCTTCTATCAAAAGTTACAGCGATTTATATGAAGTTGTACAAAAACGCTTTCTTTCGCCAAGACAGTGCGTTTCTCACTGTTACATGCATTTGAATGGGGAACTCGACCAAAACAAAGTATAGGTTTTCATTATGTGTATAACTTGAAAATCTTAGCTCAAACGGCTGCAAATCCTGTTTTCCCAGCACAGGGACCTTGAGTTCTATAAGATAAAGCCATAAACATGTGTATACGAGTCTTCTATCAAAAGTTACAGCTATTTATATGAAGTTGTACAAAAACGCTTTCTTTCGCCAAGACAGTGCGTTTCTCACTGTTACATGCATTTGAATGGGGAACTCGACCGAAACAAAGTATAGGTTTTCATTATGTGTATAACTTGAAAATCTTAGCTCAAACAGCTGCAAATCCTGTTTTCCCAGCACAGGGACCTTGAGTTCTATAAGATAAAGCCATAAACATGTGTATACGAGTCTTCTATCAAAAGTTACAGCTATTTATATGAAGTTGTACAAAAACGCTTTCTTTCGCCAAGACAGTGCGTTTCTCACTGTTACATGCATTTGAATGGGGAACTCGACCGAAACAAAGTATAGGTTTTCATTATGTGTATAACTTGAAAATCTTAGCTCAAACAGCTGCAAATCCTGTTTTCCCAGCACGGGGTCCTTGAGTTCTATAAGATAAAGCCATAAACATGTGTATCCGAGTCTTCTATCAAAAGTTACAGCGATTTATATGAAGTTGTACAAAAACGCTTTCTTTCGCCAAGACAGTGCGTTTCTCACTGTTACATGCATTTGAATGGGGAACTCGACCGAAACAAAGTATAGGTTTTCATTATGTGTATAACTTGAAAATCTTAGCTCAAACAGCTGCAAATCCTGTTTTCCCAGCACAGGGACCTTGCGTTCTATAAGATAAAGCCATAAACATGTGTATCCGAGTCTTCTATCAAAAGTTACAGCTATTTATATGAAGTTGTACAAAAACGCTTTCTTTCGCCAAGACAGTGCGTTTCTCACTGTTACATGCATTTGAATGGGGAACTCGACCGAAACAAAGTATAGGTTTTCATTATGTGTATAACTTGAAAATCTTAGCTCAAACAGCTGCAAATCCTGTTTTCCCAGCACAGGGACCTTGAGTTCTATAAGATAAAGCCATAAACATGTGTATCCGAGTCTTCTATCAAAAGTTACAGCTATTTATATGAAGTTGTACAAAAACGCTTTCTGTCGCCAAGACAGTGCGTTTCTCACTGTTACATGCATTTGAATGGGGAACTCGCCTGAAACAAAGTATAGGTTTTCATTATGTGTATAATTTGAAAATCTTAGCTCAAACAGCTGCAAATCCTGTTTTCCCAGCACAGGGACCTTGAGTTCTATAAGATAAAGCCATAAACATGTGTATCCGAGTCTTCTATCAAAAGTTACAGCTATTTATATGAAGTTGTACAAAAACGCTTTCTGTCGCCAAGACAGTGCGTTTCTCACTGTTACATGCATTTGAATGGGGAACTCGCCTGAAACAAAGTATAGGTTTTCATTATGTGTATAATTTGAAAATCTTAGCTCAAACAGCTGCAAATCCTGTTTTCCCAGCACAGGGACCTTGAGTTCTATAAGATAAAGCCATAAACATGTGTATCCGAGTCTTCTATCAAAAGTTACAGCGATTTATATGAAGTTGTACAAAAACGCTTTCTTTCGCCAAGACAGTGCGTTTCTCACTGTTACATGCATTTGAATGGGGAACTCGACCGAAACAAAGTATAGGTTTTCATTATGTGTATAACTTGAAAATCTTAGCTCAAACAGCTGCAAATCCTGTTTTCCCAGCACAGGGACCTTGAGTTCTATAAGATAAAGCCATAAACATGTGTATCCGAGTCTTCTATCAAAAGTTACAGCTATTTATATGAAGTTGTACAAAAACGCTTTCTTTCGCCAAGACAGTGCGTTTCTCACTGTTACATGCATTTGAATGGGGAACTCGACCGAAACAAAGTATAGGTTTTCATTATGTGTATAACTTGAAAATCTTAGCTCAAACAGCTGCAAATCCTGTTTTCCCAGCACGGGGACCTTGAGTTCTATAAGATAAAGCCATAAACATGTGTATCCGAGTCTTCTATCAAAAGTTACAGCGATTTATATGAAGTTGTACAAAAACGCTTTCTTTCGCCAAGACAGTGCGTTTCTCACTGTTACATGCATTTGAATGGGGAACTCGACCGAAACAAAGTATAGGTTTTCATTATGTGTATAACTTGAAAATCTTAGCTCAAACGGCTGCAAATCCTGTTTTCCCAGCACGGGGACCTTGAGTTCTATAAGATAAAGCCATAAACATGTGTATACGAGTCTTCTATCAAAAGTTACAGCTATTTATATGAAGTTGTACAAAAACGCTTTCTTTCGCCAAGACAGTGCGTTTCTCACTGTTACATGCATTTGAATGGGGAACTCGACCGAAACAAAGTATAGGTTTTCATTATGTGTATAACTTGAAAATCTTAGCTCAAACAGCTGCAAATCCTGTTTTCCCAGCACAGGGACCTTGAGTTCTATAAGATAAAGCCATAAACATGTGTATCCGAGTCTTCTATCAAAAGTTACAGCTATTTATATGAAGTTGTACAAAAACGCTTTCTGTCGCCAAGACAGTGCGTTTCTCACTGTTACATGCATTTGAATGGGGAACTCGACCGAAACAAAGTATAGGTTTTCATTATGTGTATAATTTGAAAATCTTAGCTCAAACAGCTGCAAATCCTGTTTTCCCAGCACAGGGACCTTGAGTTCTATAAGATAAAGCCATAAACATGTGTATACGAGTCTTCTATCAAAAGTTACAGCTATTTATATGAAGTTGTACAAAAACGCTTTCTTTCGCCAAGACAGTGCGTTTCTCACTGTTACATGCATTTGAATGGGGAACTCGACCGAAACAAAGTATAGGTTTTCATTATGTGTATAATTTGAAAATCTTAGCTCAAACAGCTGCAAATCCTGTTTTCCCAGCACAGGGACCTTGAGTTCTATAAGATAAAGCCATAAACATGTGTATCCGAGTCTTCTATCAAAAGTTACAGCTATTTATATGAAGTTGTACAAAAACGCTTTCTGTCGCCAAGACAGTGCGTTTCTCACTGTTACATGCATTTGAATGGGGAACTCGACCGAAACAAAGTATAGGTTTTCATTATGTGTATAATTTGAAAATCTTAGCTCAAACAGCTGCAAATCCTGTTTTCCCAGCACAGGGACCTTGAGTTCTATAAGATAAAGCCATAAACATGTGTATCCGAGTCTTCTATCAAAAGTTACAGCGATTTATATGAAGTTGTACAAAAACGCTTTCTTTCGCCAAGACAGTGCGTTTCTCACTGTTACATGCATTTGAATGGGGAACTCGACCGAAACAAAGTATAGGTTTTCATTATGTGTATAACTTGAAAATCTTAGCTCAAACAGCTGCAAATCCTGTTTTCCCAGCACAGGGACCTTGAGTTCTATAAGATAAAGCCATAAACATGTGTATCCGAGTCTTCTATCAAAAGTTACAGCTATTTATATGAAGTTGTACAAAAACGCTTTCTTTCGCCAAGACAGTGCGTTTCTCACTGTTTTCATTATGTGTATAATGAAATTATACACATAAATTATAAATTATATTCTCACTGTTTTCATTATGTGTATAACTTGAAAATCTTAGCTCAAATCTTAGCTCAAACAGCTGCAAATCCTGTTTTCCCAGCACGGGGACCTTGAGTTCTATAAGATAAAGCCATAAACATGTGTATCCGAGTCTTCTATCAAAAGTTACAGCGATTTATATGAAGTTGTACAAAAACGCTTTCTTTCGCCAAGACAGTGCGTTTCTCACTGTTACATGCATTTGAATGGGGAACTCGACCAAAACAAAGTATAGGTTTTCATTATGTGTATAACTTGAAAATCTTAGCTCAAACGGCTGCAAATCCTGTTTTCCCAGCACAGGGACCTTGAGTTCTATAAGATAAAGCCATAAACATGTGTATACGAGTCTTCTATCAAAAGTTACAGCTATTTATATGAAGTTGTACAAAAACGCTTTCTTTCGCCAAGACAGTGCGTTTCTCACTGTTACATGCATTTGAATGGGGAACTCGACCGAAACAAAGTATAGGTTTTCATTATGTGTATAATTTGAAAATCTTAGCTCAAACAGCTGCAAATCCTGTTTTCCCAGCACAGGGACCTTGAGTTCTATAAGATAAAGCCATAAACATGTGTATCCGAGTCTTCTATCAAAAGTTACAGCTATTTATATGAAGTTGTACAAAAACGCTTTCTGTCGCCAAGACAGTGCGTTTCTCACTGTTACATGCATTTGAATGGGGAACTCGACCGAAACAAAGTATAGGTTTTCATTATGTGTATAATTTGAAAATCTTAGCTCAAACAGCTGCAAATCCTGTTTTCCCAGCACAGGGACCTTGAGTTCTATAAGATAAAGCCATAAACATGTGTATCCGAGTCTTCTATCAAAAGTTACAGCGATTTATATGAAGTTGTACAAAAACGCTTTCTTTCGCCAAGACAGTGCGTTTCTCACTGTTACATGCATTTGAATGGGGAACTCGACCGAAACAAAGTATAGGTTTTCATTATGTGTATAACTTGAAAATCTTAGCTCAAACGGCTGCAAATCCTGTTTTCCCAGCACAGGGACCTTGAGTTCTATAAGATAAAGCCATAAACATGTGTATACGAGTCTTCTATCAAAAGTTACAGCTATTTATATGAAGTTGTACAAAAACGCTTTCTTTCGCCAAGACAGTGCGTTTCTCACTGTTACATGCATTTGAATGGGGAACTCGACCGAAACAAAGTATAGGTTTTCATTATGTGTATAACTTGAAAATCTTAGCTCAAACAGCTGCAAATCCTGTTTTCCCAGCACAGGGACCTTGAGTTCTATAAGATAAAGCCATAAACATGTGTATACGAGTCTTCTATCAAAAGTTACAGCTATTTATATGAAGTTGTACAAAAACGCTTTCTTTCGCCAAGACAGTGCGTTTCTCACTCTTACATGCATTTGAATGGGGAACTCGACCGAAACAAAGTATAGGTTTTCATTATGTGTATAACTTGAAAATCTTAGCTCAAACAGCTGCAAATCCTGTTTTCCCAGCACAGGGACCTTGAGTTCTATAAGATAAAGCCATAAACATGTGTATCCGAGTCTTCTATCAAAAGTTACAGCTATTTATATGAAGTTGTACAAAAACGCTTTCTGTCGCCAAGACAGTGCGTTTCTCACTGTTAAATGCATTTGAATGGGGAACTCGACCGAAACAAAGTATAGGTTTTCATTATGTGTATAATTTGAAAATCTTAGCTCAAACAGCTGCAAATCCTGTTTTCCCAGCACAGGGACCTTGAGTTCTATAAGATAAAGCCATAAACATGTGTATACGAGTCTTCTATCAAAAGTTACAGCTATTTATATGAAGTTGTACAAAAACGCTTTCTTTCGCCAAGACAGTGCGTTTCTCACTGTTACATGCATTTGAATGGGGAACTCGACCGAAACAAAGTATAGGTTTTCATTATGTGTATAACTTGAAAATCTTAGCTCAAACAGCTGCAAATCCTGTTTTCCCAGCACAGGGACCTTGAGTTCTATAAGATAAAGCCATAAACATGTGTATCCGAGTCTTCTATCAAAAGTTACAGCGATTTATATGAAGTTGTACAAAAACGCTTTCTTTCGCCAAGACAGTGCGTTTCTCACTGTTACATGCATTTGAATGGGGAACTCGACCGAAACAAAGTATAGGTTTTCATTATGTGTATAACTTGAAAATCTTAGCTCAAACAGCTGCAAATCCTGTTTTCCCAGCACAGGGACCTTGAGTTCTATAAGATAAAGCCATAAACATGTGTATCCGAGTCTTCTATCAAAAGTTACAGCTATTTATATGAAGTTGTACAAAAACGCTTTCTTTCGCCAAGACAGTGCGTTTCTCACTGTTACATGCATTTGAATGGGGAACTCGACCGAAACAAAGTATAGGTTTTCATTATGTGTATAACTTGAAAATCTTAGCTCAAACAGCTGCAAATCCTGTTTTCCCAGCACGGGGACCTTGAGTTCTATAAGATAAAGCCATAAACATGTGTATCCGAGTCTTCTATCAAAAGTTACAGCGATTTATATGAAGTTGTACAAAAACGCTTTCTTTCGCCAAGACAGTGCGTTTCTCACTGTTACATGCATTTGAATGGGGAACTCGACCAAAACAAAGTATAGGTTTTCATTATGTGTATAACTTGAAAATCTTAGCTCAAACAGCTGCAAATCCTGTTTTCCCAGCACAGGGACCTTGAGTTCTATAAGATAAAGCCATAAACATGTGTATACGAGTCTTCTATCAAAAGTTACAGCTATTTATATGAAGTTGTACAAAAACGCTTTCTTTCGCCAAGACAGTGCGTTTCTCACTCTTACATGCATTTGAATGGGGAACTCGACCGAAACAAAGTATAGGTTTTCATTATGTGTATAACTTGAAAATCTTAGCTCAAACAGCTGCAAATCCTGTTTTCCCAGCACAGGGACCTTGAGTTCTATAAGATAAAGCCATAAACATGTGTATCCGAGTCTTCTATCAAAAGTTACAGCTATTTATATGAAGTTGTACAAAAACGCTTTCTGTCGCCAAGACAGTGCGTTTCTCACTGTTAAATGCATTTGAATGGGGAACTCGACCGAAACAAAGTATAGGTTTTCATTATGTGTATAATTTGAAAATCTTAGCTCAAACAGCTGCAAATCCTGTTTTCCCAGCACAGGGACCTTGAGTTCTATAAGATAAAGCCATAAACATGTGTATACGAGTCTTCTATCAAAAGTTACAGCTATTTATATGAAGTTGTACAAAAACGCTTTCTTTCGCCAAGACAGTGCGTTTCTCACTGTTACATGCATTTGAATGGGGAACTCGACCGAAACAAAGTATAGGTTTTCATTATGTGTATAACTTGAAAATCTTAGCTCAAACAGCTGCAAATCCTGTTTTCCCAGCACAGGGACCTTGAGTTCTATAAGATAAAGCCATAAACATGTGTATCCGAGTCTTCTATCAAAAGTTACAGCGATTTATATGAAGTTGTACAAAAACGCTTTCTTTCGCCAAGACAGTGCGTTTCTCACTGTTACATGCATTTGAATGGGGAACTCGACCGAAACAAAGTATAGGTTTTCATTATGTGTATAACTTGAAAATCTTAGCTCAAACAGCTGCAAATCCTGTTTTCCCAGCACAGGGACCTTGAGTTCTATAAGATAAAGCCATAAACATGTGTATACGAGTCTTCTATCAAAAGTTACAGCTATTTATATGAAGTTGTACAAAAACGCTTTCTTTCGCCAAGACAGTGCGTTTCTCACTCTTACATGCATTTGAATGGGGAACTCGACCGAAACAAAGTATAGGTTTTCATTATGTGTATAACTTGAAAATCTTAGCTCAAACAGCTGCAAATCCTGTTTTCCCAGCACAGGGACCTTGAGTTCTATAAGATAAAGCCATAAACATGTGTATCCGAGTCTTCTATCAAAAGTTACAGCTATTTATATGAAGTTGTACAAAAACGCTTTCTGTCGCCAAGACAGTGCGTTTCTCACTGTTAAATGCATTTGAATGGGGAACTCGACCGAAACAAAGTATAGGTTTTCATTATGTGTATAATTTGAAAATCTTAGCTCAAACAGCTGCAAATCCTGTTTTCCCAGCACAGGGACCTTGAGTTCTATAAGATAAAGCCATAAACATGTGTATACGAGTCTTCTATCAAAAGTTACAGCTATTTATATGAAGTTGTACAAAAACGCTTTCTTTCGCCAAGACAGTGCGTTTCTCACTGTTACATGCATTTGAATGGGGAACTCGACCGAAACAAAGTATAGGTTTTCATTATGTGTATAACTTGAAAATCTTAGCTCAAACAGCTGCAAATCCTGTTTTCCCAGCACAGGGACCTTGAGTTCTATAAGATAAAGCCATAAACATGTGTATCCGAGTCTTCTATCAAAAGTTACAGCGATTTATATGAAGTTGTACAAAAACGCTTTCTTTCGCCAAGACAGTGCGTTTCTCACTGTTACATGCATTTGAATGGGGAACTCGACCGAAACAAAGTATAGGTTTTCATTATGTGTATAACTTGAAAATCTTAGCTCAAACAGCTGCAAATCCTGTTTTCCCAGCACAGGGACCTTGAGTTCTATAAGATAAAGCCATAAACATGTGTATCCGAGTCTTCTATCAAAAGTTACAGCTATTTATATGAAGTTGTACAAAAACGCTTTCTTTCGCCAAGACAGTGCGTTTCTCACTGTTACATGCATTTGAATGGGGAACTCGACCGAAACAAAGTATAGGTTTTCATTATGTGTATAACTTGAAAATCTTAGCTCAAACAGCTGCAAATCCTGTTTTCCCAGCACGGGGACCTTGAGTTCTATAAGATAAAGCCATAAACATGTGTATCCGAGTCTTCTATCAAAAGTTACAGCGATTTATATGAAGTTGTACAAAAACGCTTTCTTTCGCCAAGACAGTGCGTTTCTCACTGTTACATGCATTTGAATGGGGAACTCGACCAAAACAAAGTATAGGTTTTCATTATGTGTATAACTTGAAAATCTTAGCTCAAACGGCTGCAAATCCTGTTTTCCCAGCACAGGGACCTTGAGTTCTATAAGATAAAGCCATAAACATGTGTATACGAGTCTTCTATCAAAAGTTACAGCTATTTATATGAAGTTGTACAAAAACGCTTTCTTTCGCCAAGACAGTGCGTTTCTCACTGTTACATGCATTTGAATGGGGAACTCGACCGAAACAAAGTATAGGTTTTCATTATGTGTATAACTTGAAAATCTTAGCTCAAACAGCTGCAAATCCTGTTTTCCCAGCACAGGGACCTTGAGTTCTATAAGATAAAGCCATAAACATGTGTATACGAGTCTTCTATCAAAAGTTACAGCTATTTATATGAAGTTGTACAAAAACGCTTTCTTTCGCCAAGACAGTGCGTTTCTCACTGTTACATGCATTTGAATGGGGAACTCGACCGAAACAAAGTATAGGTTTTCATTATGTGTATAACTTGAAAATCTTAGCTCAAACAGCTGCAAATCCTGTTTTCCCAGCACGGGGTCCTTGAGTTCTATAAGATAAAGCCATAAACATGTGTATCCGAGTCTTCTATCAAAAGTTACAGCGATTTATATGAAGTTGTACAAAAACGCTTTCTTTCGCCAAGACAGTGCGTTTCTCACTGTTACATGCATTTGAATGGGGAACTCGACCGAAACAAAGTATAGGTTTTCATTATGTGTATAACTTGAAAATCTTAGCTCAAACAGCTGCAAATCCTGTTTTCCCAGCACAGGGACCTTGCGTTCTATAAGATAAAGCCATAAACATGTGTATCCGAGTCTTCTATCAAAAGTTACAGCTATTTATATGAAGTTGTACAAAAACGCTTTCTTTCGCCAAGACAGTGCGTTTCTCACTGTTACATGCATTTGAATGGGGAACTCGACCAAAACAAAGTATAGGTTTTCATTATGTGTATAACTTGAAAATCTTAGCTCAAACGGCTGCAAATCCTGTTTTCCCAGCACAGGGACCTTGAGTTCTATAAGATAAAGCCATAAACATGTGTATACGAGTCTTCTATCAAAAGTTACAGCGATTTATATGAAGTTGTACAAAAACGCTTTCTTTCGCCAAGACAGTGCGTTTCTCACTGTTACATGCATTTGAATGGGGAACTCGACCGAAACAAAGTATAGGTTTTCATTATGTGTATAACTTGAAAATCTTAGCTCAAACAGCTGCAAATCCTGTTTTCCCAGCACAGGGACCTTGAGTTCTATAAGATAAAGCCATAAACATGTTTATCCGAGTCTTCTATCAAAAGTTACAGCTATTTATATGAAGTTGTACAAAAACGCTTTCTTTCGCCAAGACAGTGCGTTTCTCACTGTTACATGCATTTGAATGGGGAACTCGACCGAAACAAAGTATAGGTTTTCATTATGTGTATAACTTGAAAATCTTAGCTCAAACAGCTGCAAATCCTGTTTTCCCAGCACAAGGACCTTGAGTTCTATAAGATAAAGCCATAAACATGTGTATCCGAGTCTTCTATCAAAAGTTACAGCTATTTATATGAAGTTGTACAAAAACGCTTTCTTTCGCCAAGACAGTGCGTTTCTCACTGTTACATGCATTTGAATGGGGAACTCGACCGAAACAAAGTATAGGTTTTCATTATGTGTATAACTTGAAAATCTTAGCTCAAACAGCTGCAAATCCTGTTTTCCCAGCACAGGGACCTTGAGTTCTATAAGATAAAGCCATAAACATGTGTATCCGCGTCTTCTATCAAAAGTTACAGCTATTTATATGAAGTTGTACAAAAACGCTTTCTGTCGCCAAGACAGTGCGTTTCTCACTGTTACATGCATTTGAATGGGGAACTCGCCTGAAACAAAGTATAGGTTTTCATTATGTGTATAATTTGAAAATCTTAGCTCAAACAGCTGCAAATCCTGTTTTCCCAGCACAGGGACCTTGAGTTCTATAAGATAAAGCCATAAACATGTGTATCCGAGTCTTCTATCAAAAGTTACAGCTATTTATATGAAGTTGTACAAAAACGCTTTCTGTCGCCAAGACAGTGCGTTTCTCACTGTTACATGCATTTGAATGGGGAACTCGCCTGAAACAAAGTATAGGTTTTCATTATGTGTATAATTTGAAAATCTTAGCTCAAACAGCTGCAAATCCTGTTTTCCCAGCACAGGGACCTTGAGTTCTATAAGATAAAGCCATAAACATGTGTATCCGAGTCTTCTATCAAAAGTTACAGCGATTTATATGAAGTTGTACGAAAACGCTTTCTTTCGCCAAGACAGTGCGTTTCTCACTGTTACATGCATTTGAATGGGGAACTCGACCGAAACAAAGTATAGGTTTTCATTATGTGTATAACTTGAAAATCTTAGCTCAAACAGCTGCAAAACCTGTTTTCCCAGCACGGGGACCTTGAGTTCTATAAGATAAAGCCATAAACATGTGTATACGAGTCTTCTATCAAAAGTTACAGCTATTTATATGAAGTTGTACAAAAACGCTTTCTTTCGCCAAGACAGTGCGTTACATGCAGTTGAATGGGGAACTCGACCGAAACAAAGTATAGGTTTTCATTATGTGTATAACTTGAAAATCTTAGCTCAAACAGCTGCAAATCCTGTTTTCCCAGCACAGGGACCTTGAGTTCTATAAGATAAAGCCATAAACATGTGTATACGAGTCTTCTATCAAAAGTTACAGCTATTTATATGAAGTTGTACAAAAACGCTTTCTTTCGCCAAGACAGTGCGTTTCTCACTGTTACATGCATTTGAATGGGGAACTCGACCGAAACAAAGTATAGGTTTTCATTATGTGTATAACTTGAAAATCTTAGCTCAAACAGCTGCAAATCCTGTTTTCCCAGCACAGGGACCTTGAGTTCTATAAGATAAAGCCATAAACATGTGTATCCGAGTCTTCTATCAAAAGTTACAGCTATTTATATGAAGTTGTACAAAAACGCTTTCTTTCGCCAAGACAGTGCGTTTCTCACTGTTACATGCATTTGAATGGGGAACTCGACCGAAACAAAGTATAGGTTTTCATTATGTGTATAACTTGAAAATCTTAGCTCAAACAGCTGCAAAACCTGTTTTCCCAGCACGGGGACCTTGAGTTCTATAAGATAAAGCCATAAACATGTGTATACGAGTCTTCTATCAAAAGTTACAGCTATTTATATGAAGTTGTACAAAAACGCTTTCTTTCGCCAAGACAGTGCGTTTCTCACTGTTACATGCATTTGAATGGGGAACTCGACCGAAACAAAGTATAGGTTTTCATTATGTGTATAACTTGAAAATCTTAGCTCAAACAGCTGCAAATCCTGTTTTCCCAGCACAGGGACCTTGAGTTCTATAAGATAAAGCCATAAACATGTTTGTCTGAGTCTTCTATCAAAAGTTACAGCTATTTATATGAAGTTGTACAAAAACGCTTTCTTTCGCCAAGACAGTGCGTTTCTCACTGTTACATGCATTTGAATGGGGAACTCGACCGAAACAAAGTATAGGTTTTCATTATGTTTATAACTTGAAAATCTTAGCTCAAACAGCTGCAAATCCTGTTTTCCCAGCACAGGGACCTTGAGTTCTATAAGATAAAGCCATAAACATATGTATCCGAGTCTTCTATCAAAAGTTACAGCGATTTATATGAAGTTGTACAAAAACGCTTTCTTTCGCCAAGACAGTGCGTTTCTCACTGTTACATGCATTTGAATGGGGAACTCGACCGAAACAAAGTATAGGTTTTCATTATGTGTATAACTTGAAAATCTTAGCTCAAACAGCTGCAAATCCTGTTTTCCCAGCACAGGGACCTTGAGTTCTATAAGATAAAGCCATAAACATGTGTATCCGAGTCTTCTATCAAAAGTTACAGCTATTTATATGAAGTTGTACAAAAACGCTTTCTTTCGCCAAGACAGTGCGTTTCTCACTGTTACATGCATTTGAATGGGGAACTCGACCGAAACAAAGTATAGGTTTTCATTATGTGTATAACTTGAAAATCTTAGCTCAAACAGCTGCAAATCCTGTTTTCCCAGCACAGGGACCTTGAGTTCTATAAGATAAAGCCATAAACATGTGTATCCGAGTCTTCTATCAAAAGTTACAGCTATTTATATGAAGTTGTACAAAAACGCTTTCTTTCGCCAAGACAGTGCGTTTCTCACTGTTACATGCATTTGAATGGGGAACTCGACCGAAACAAAGTATAGGTTTTCATTATGTGTATAACTTGAAAATCTTAGCTCAAACAGCTGCAAATCCTGTTTTCCCAGCACAGGGACCTTGAGTTCTATAAGATAAAGCCATAAACATGTGTATACGAGTCTTCTATCAAAAGTTACAGCTATTTATATGAAGTTGTACAAAAACGCTTTCTTTCGCCAAGACAGTGCGTTTCTCACTGTTACATGCATTTGAATGGGGAACTCGACCGAAACAAAGTATAGGTTTTCATTATGTGTATAACTTGAAAATCTTAGCTCAAACAGCTGCAAATCCTGTTTTCCCAGCACAGGGACCTTGAGTTCTATAAGATAAAGCCATAAACATGTGTATCCGAGTCTTCTATCAAAAGTTACAGCTATTTATATGAAGTTGTACAAAAACGCTTTCTTTCGCCAAGACAGTGCGTTTCTCACTGTTACATGCATTTGAATGGGGAACTCGACCGAAACAAAGTATAGGTTTTCATTATGTGTATAACTTGAAAATCTTAGCTCAAACAGCTGCAAAACCTGTTTTCCCAGCACGGGGACCTTGAGTTCTATAAGATAAAGCCATAAACATGTGTATACGAGTCTTCTATCAAAAGTTACAGCTATTTATATGAAGTTGTACAAAAACGCTTTCTTTCGCCAAGACAGTGCGTTTCTCACTGTTACATGCATTTGAATGGGGAACTCGACCGAAACAAAGTATAGGTTTTCATTATGTGTATAACTTGAAAATCTTAGCTCAAACAGCTGCAAATCCTGTTTTCCCAGCACAGGGACCTTGAGTTCTATAAGATAAAGCCATAAACATGTTTGTCTGAGTCTTCTATCAAAAGTTACAGCTATTTATATGAAGTTGTACAAAAACGCTTTCTGTCGCCAAGACAGTGCGTTTCTCACTGTTACATGCATTTGAATGGGGAACTCGACCGAAACAAAGTATAGGTTTTCATTATGTTTATAACTTGAAAATCTTAGCTCAAACAGCTGCAAATCCTGTTTTCCCAGCACAGGGACCTTGAGTTCTATAAGATAAAGCCATAAACATGTGTATACGAGTCTTCTATCAAAAGTTACAGCGATTTATATGAAGTTGTACAAAAACGCTTTCTTTCGCCAAGACAGTGCGTTTCTCACTGTTACATGCATTTGAATGGGGAACTCGACCGAAACAAAGTATAGGTTTTCATTATGTGTATAACTTGAAAATCTTAGCTCAAACAGCTGCAAATCCTGTTTTCCCAGCACGGGGTCCTTGAGTTCTATAAGATAAAGCCATAAACATGTGTATCCGAGTCTTCTATCAAAAGTTACAGCGATTTATATGAAGTTGTACAAAAACGCTTTCTTTCGCCAAGACAGTGCGTTTCTCACTGTTACATGCATTTGAATGGGGAACTCGACCGAAACAAAGTATAGGTTTTCATTATGTGTATAACTTGAAAATCTTAGCTCAAACAGCTGCAAATCCTGTTTTCCCAGCACAGGGACCTTGCGTTCTATAAGATAAAGCCATAAACATGTGTATCCGAGTCTTCTATCAAAAGTTACAGCTATTTATATGAAGTTGTACAAAAACGCTTTCTTTCGCCAAGACAGTGCGTTTCTCACTGTTACATGCATTTGAATGGGGAACTCGACCAAAACAAAGTATAGGTTTTCATTATGTGTATAACTTGAAAATCTTAGCTCAAACGGCTGCAAATCCTGTTTTCCCAGCACAGGGACCTTGAGTTCTATAAGATAAAGCCATAAACATGTGTATACGAGTCTTCTATCAAAAGTTACAGCGATTTATATGAAGTTGTACAAAAACGCTTTCTTTCGCCAAGACAGTGCGTTTCTCACTGTTACATGCATTTGAATGGGGAACTCGACCGAAACAAAGTATAGGTTTTCATTATGTGTATAACTTGAAAATCTTAGCTCAAACAGCTGCAAATCCTGTTTTCCCAGCACAGGGACCTTGAGTTCTATAAGATAAAGCCATAAACATGTTTATCCGAGTCTTCTATCAAAAGTTACAGCTATTTATATGAAGTTGTACAAAAACGCTTTCTTTCGCCAAGACAGTGCGTTTCTCACTGTTACATGCATTTGAATGGGGAACTCGACCGAAACAAAGTATAGGTTTTCATTATGTGTATAACTTGAAAATCTTAGCTCAAACAGCTGCAAATCCTGTTTTCCCAGCACAAGGACCTTGAGTTCTATAAGATAAAGCCATAAACATGTGTATCCGAGTCTTCTATCAAAAGTTACAGCTATTTATATGAAGTTGTACAAAAACGCTTTCTTTCGCCAAGACAGTGCGTTTCTCACTGTTACATGCATTTGAATGGGGAACTCGACCGAAACAAAGTATAGGTTTTCATTATGTGTATAACTTGAAAATCTTAGCTCAAACAGCTGCAAATCCTGTTTTCCCAGCACAGGGACCTTGAGTTCTATAAGATAAAGCCATAAACATGTGTATCCGCGTCTTCTATCAAAAGTTACAGCTATTTATATGAAGTTGTACAAAAACGCTTTCTGTCGCCAAGACAGTGCGTTTCTCACTGTTACATGCATTTGAATGGGGAACTCGCCTGAAACAAAGTATAGGTTTTCATTATGTGTATAATTTGAAAATCTTAGCTCAAACAGCTGCAAATCCTGTTTTCCCAGCACAGGGACCTTGAGTTCTATAAGATAAAGCCATAAACATGTGTATCCGAGTCTTCTATCAAAAGTTACAGCTATTTATATGAAGTTGTACAAAAACGCTTTCTGTCGCCAAGACAGTGCGTTTCTCACTGTTACATGCATTTGAATGGGGAACTCGCCTGAAACAAAGTATAGGTTTTCATTATGTGTATAATTTGAAAATCTTAGCTCAAACAGCTGCAAATCCTGTTTTCCCAGCACAGGGACCTTGAGTTCTATAAGATAAAGCCATAAACATGTGTATCCGAGTCTTCTATCAAAAGTTACAGCGATTTATATGAAGTTGTACGAAAACGCTTTCTTTCGCCAAGACAGTGCGTTTCTCACTGTTACATGCATTTGAATGGGGAACTCGACCGAAACAAAGTATAGGTTTTCATTATGTGTATAACTTGAAAATCTTAGCTCAAACAGCTGCAAAACCTGTTTTCCCAGCACGGGGACCTTGAGTTCTATAAGATAAAGCCATAAACATGTGTATACGAGTCTTCTATCAAAAGTTACAGCTATTTATATGAAGTTGTACAAAAACGCTTTCTTTCGCCAAGACAGTGCGTTACATGCAGTTGAATGGGGAACTCGACCGAAACAAAGTATAGGTTTTCATTATGTGTATAACTTGAAAATCTTAGCTCAAACAGCTGCAAATCCTGTTTTCCCAGCACAGGGACCTTGAGTTCTATAAGATAAAGCCATAAACATGTTTATCCGAGTCTTCTATCAAAAGTTACAGCTATTTATATGAAGTTGTACAAAAACGCTTTCTTTCGCCAAGACAGTGCGTTTCTCACTGTTACATGCATTTGAATGGGGAACTCGACCGAAACAAAGTATAGGTTTTCATTATGTGTATAACTTGAAAATCTTAGCTCAAACAGCTGCAAATCCTGTTTTCCCAGCACAGGGACCTTGAGTTCTATAAGATAAAGCCATAAACATGTTTATCCGAGTCTTCTATCAAAAGTTACAGCTATTTATATGAAGTTGTACAAAAACGCTTTCTTTCGCCAAGACAGTGCGTTTCTCACTGTTACATGCATTTGAATGGGGAACTCGACCGAAACAAAGTATAGGTTTTCATTATGTGTATAACTTGAAAATCTTAGCTCAAACAGCTGCAAATCCTGTTTTCCCAGCACAAGGACCTTGAGTTCTATAAGATAAAGCCATAAACATGTGTATCCGAGTCTTCTATCAAAAGTTACAGCTATTTATATGAAGTTGTACAAAAACGCTTTCTTTCGCCAAGACAGTGCGTTTCTCACTGTTACATGCATTTGAATGGGGAACTCGACCGAAACAAAGTATAGGTTTTCATTATGTGTATAACTTGAAAATCTTAGCTCAAACAGCTGCAAATCCTGTTTTCCCAGCACAGGGACCTTGAGTTCTATAAGATAAAGCCATAAACATGTGTATCCGCGTCTTCTATCAAAAGTTACAGCTATTTATATGAAGTTGTACAAAAACGCTTTCTGTCGCCAAGACAGTGCGTTTCTCACTGTTACATGCATTTGAATGGGGAACTCGCCTGAAACAAAGTATAGGTTTTCATTATGTGTATAATTTGAAAATCTTAGCTCAAACAGCTGCAAATCCTGTTTTCCCAGCACAGGGACCTTGAGTTCTATAAGATAAAGCCATAAACATGTGTATCCGAGTCTTCTATCAAAAGTTACAGCTATTTATATGAAGTTGTACAAAAACGCTTTCTGTCGCCAAGACAGTGCGTTTCTCACTGTTACATGCATTTGAATGGGGAACTCGCCTGAAACAAAGTATAGGTTTTCATTATGTGTATAATTTGAAAATCTTAGCTCAAACAGCTGCAAATCCTGTTTTCCCAGCACAGGGACCTTGAGTTCTATAAGATAAAGCCATAAACATGTGTATCCGAGTCTTCTATCAAAAGTTACAGCGATTTATATGAAGTTGTACGAAAACGCTTTCTTTCGCCAAGACAGTGCGTTTCTCACTGTTACATGCATTTGAATGGGGAACTCGACCGAAACAAAGTATAGGTTTTCATTATGTGTATAACTTGAAAATCTTAGCTCAAACAGCTGCAAAACCTGTTTTCCCAGCACGGGGACCTTGAGTTCTATAAGATAAAGCCATAAACATGTGTATACGAGTCTTCTATCAAAAGTTACAGCTATTTATATGAAGTTGTACAAAAACGCTTTCTTTCGCCAAGACAGTGCGTTACATGCAGTTGAATGGGGAACTCGACCGAAACAAAGTATAGGTTTTCATTATGTGTATAACTTGAAAATCTTAGCTCAAACAGCTGCAAATCCTGTTTTCCCAGCACAGGGACCTTGAGTTCTATAAGATAAAGCCATAAACATGTGTATACGAGTCTTCTATCAAAAGTTACAGCTATTTATATGAAGTTGTACAAAAACGCTTTCTTTCGCCAAGACAGTGCGTTTCTCACTGTTACATGCATTTGAATGGGGAACTCGACCGAAACAAAGTATAGGTTTTCATTATGTGTATAACTTGAAAATCTTAGCTCAAACAGCTGCAAATCCTGTTTTCCCAGCACAGGGACCTTGAGTTCTATAAGATAAAGCCATAAACATGTGTATCCGAGTCTTCTATCAAAAGTTACAGCTATTTATATGAAGTTGTACAAAAACGCTTTCTTTCGCCAAGACAGTGCGTTTCTCACTGTTACATGCATTTGAATGGGGAACTCGACCGAAACAAAGTATAGGTTTTCATTATGTGTATAACTTGAAAATCTTAGCTCAAACAGCTGCAAAACCTGTTTTCCCAGCACGGGGACCTTGAGTTCTATAAGATAAAGCCATAAACATGTGTATACGAGTCTTCTATCAAAAGTTACAGCTATTTATATGAAGTTGTACAAAAACGCTTTCTTTCGCCAAGACAGTGCGTTTCTCACTGTTACATGCATTTGAATGGGGAACTCGACCGAAACAAAGTATAGGTTTTCATTATGTGTATAACTTGAAAATCTTAGCTCAAACAGCTGCAAATCCTGTTTTCCCAGCACAGGGACCTTGAGTTCTATAAGATAAAGCCATAAACATGTTTGTCTGAGTCTTCTATCAAAAGTTACAGCTATTTATATGAAGTTGTACAAAAACGCTTTCTTTCGCCAAGACAGTGCGTTTCTCACTGTTACATGCATTTGAATGGGGAACTCGACCGAAACAAAGTATAGGTTTTCATTATGTTTATAACTTGAAAATCTTAGCTCAAACAGCTGCAAATCCTGTTTTCCCAGCACAGGGACCTTGAGTTCTATAAGATAAAGCCATAAACATATGTATCCGAGTCTTCTATCAAAAGTTACAGCGATTTATATGAAGTTGTACAAAAACGCTTTCTTTCGCCAAGACAGTGCGTTTCTCACTGTTACATGCATTTGAATGGGGAACTCGACCGAAACAAAGTATAGGTTTTCATTATGTGTATAACTTGAAAATCTTAGCTCAAACAGCTGCAAATCCTGTTTTCCCAGCACAGGGACCTTGAGTTCTATAAGATAAAGCCATAAACATGTGTATCCGAGTCTTCTATCAAAAGTTACAGCTATTTATATGAAGTTGTACAAAAACGCTTTCTTTCGCCAAGACAGTGCGTTTCTCACTGTTACATGCATTTGAATGGGGAACTCGACCGAAACAAAGTATAGGTTTTCATTATGTGTATAACTTGAAAATCTTAGCTCAAACAGCTGCAAATCCTGTTTTCCCAGCACAGGGACCTTGAGTTCTATAAGATAAAGCCATAAACATGTGTATCCGAGTCTTCTATCAAAAGTTACAGCTATTTATATGAAGTTGTACAAAAACGCTTTCTTTCGCCAAGACAGTGCGTTTCTCACTGTTACATGCATTTGAATGGGGAACTCGACCGAAACAAAGTATAGGTTTTCATTATGTGTATAACTTGAAAATCTTAGCTCAAACAGCTGCAAATCCTGTTTTCCCAGCACAGGGACCTTGAGTTCTATAAGATAAAGCCATAAACATGTGTATACGAGTCTTCTATCAAAAGTTACAGCTATTTATATGAAGTTGTACAAAAACGCTTTCTTTCGCCAAGACAGTGCGTTTCTCACTGTTACATGCATTTGAATGGGGAACTCGACCGAAACAAAGTATAGGTTTTCATTATGTGTATAACTTGAAAATCTTAGCTCAAACAGCTGCAAATCCTGTTTTCCCAGCACAGGGACCTTGAGTTCTATAAGATAAAGCCATAAACATGTGTATCCGAGTCTTCTATCAAAAGTTACAGCTATTTATATGAAGTTGTACAAAAACGCTTTCTTTCGCCAAGACAGTGCGTTTCTCACTGTTACATGCATTTGAATGGGGAACTCGACCGAAACAAAGTATAGGTTTTCATTATGTGTATAACTTGAAAATCTTAGCTCAAACAGCTGCAAAACCTGTTTTCCCAGCACGGGGACCTTGAGTTCTATAAGATAAAGCCATAAACATGTGTATACGAGTCTTCTATCAAAAGTTACAGCTATTTATATGAAGTTGTACAAAAACGCTTTCTTTCGCCAAGACAGTGCGTTTCTCACTGTTACATGCATTTGAATGGGGAACTCGACCGAAACAAAGTATAGGTTTTCATTATGTGTATAACTTGAAAATCTTAGCTCAAACAGCTGCAAATCCTGTTTTCCCAGCACAGGGACCTTGAGTTCTATAAGATAAAGCCATAAACATGTTTGTCTGAGTCTTCTATCAAAAGTTACAGCTATTTATATGAAGTTGTACAAAAACGCTTTCTTTCGCCAAGACAGTGCGTTTCTCACTGTTACATGCATTTGAATGGGGAACTCGACCGAAACAAAGTATAGGTTTTCATTATGTGTATAACTTGAAAATCTTAGCTCAAACAGCTGCAAAACCTGTTTTCCCAGCACGGGGACCTTGAGTTCTATAAGATAAAGCCATAAACATGTGTATACGAGTCTTCTATCAAAAGTTACAGCTATTTATATGAAGTTGTACAAAAACGCTTTCTTTCGCCAAGACAGTGCGTTTCTCACTGTTACATGCATTTGAATGGGGAACTCGACCGAAACAAAGTATAGGTTTTCATTATGTGTATAACTTGAAAATCTTAGCTCAAACAGCTGCAAATCCTGTTTTCCCAGCACAGGGACCTTGAGTTCTATAAGATAAAGCCATAAACATGTTTGTCTGAGTCTTCTATCAAAAGTTACAGCTATTTATATGAAGTTGTACAAAAACGCTTTCTTTCGCCAAGACAGTGCGTTTCTCACTGTTACATGCATTTGAATGGGGAACTCGACCGAAACAAAGTATAGGTTTTCATTATGTTTATAACTTGAAAATCTTAGCTCAAACAGCTGCAAATCCTGTTTTCCCAGCACAGGGACCTTGAGTTCTATAAGATAAAGCCATAAACATGTGTATACGAGTCTTCTATCAAAAGTTACAGCGATTTATATGAAGTTGTACAAAAACGCTTTCTTTCGCCAAGACAGTGCGTTTCTCACTGTTACATGCATTTGAATGGGGAACTCGACCGAAACAAAGTATAGGTTTTCATTATGTGTATAACTTGAAAATCTTAGCTCAAACAGCTGCAAATCCTGTTTTCCCAGCACGGGGTCCTTGAGTTCTATAAGATAAAGCCATAAACATGTGTATCCGAGTCTTCTATCAAAAGTTACAGCGATTTATATGAAGTTGTACAAAAACGCTTTCTTTCGCCAAGACAGTGCGTTTCTCACTGTTACATGCATTTGAATGGGGAACTCGACCGAAACAAAGTATAGGTTTTCATTATGTGTATAACTTGAAAATCTTAGCTCAAACAGCTGCAAATCCTGTTTTCCCAGCACAGGGACCTTGCGTTCTATAAGATAAAGCCATAAACATGTGTATCCGAGTCTTCTATCAAAAGTTACAGCTATTTATATGAAGTTGTACAAAAACGCTTTCTTTCGCCAAGACAGTGCGTTTCTCACTGTTACATGCATTTGAATGGGGAACTCGACCAAAACAAAGTATAGGTTTTCATTATGTGTATAACTTGAAAATCTTAGCTCAAACGGCTGCAAATCCTGTTTTCCCAGCACAGGGACCTTGAGTTCTATAAGATAAAGCCATAAACATGTGTATACGAGTCTTCTATCAAAAGTTACAGCGATTTATATGAAGTTGTACAAAAACGCTTTCTTTCGCCAAGACAGTGCGTTTCTCACTGTTACATGCATTTGAATGGGGAACTCGACCGAAACAAAGTATAGGTTTTCATTATGTGTATAACTTGAAAATCTTAGCTCAAACAGCTGCAAATCCTGTTTTCCCAGCACAGGGACCTTGAGTTCTATAAGATAAAGCCATAAACATGTTTATCCGAGTCTTCTATCAAAAGTTACAGCTATTTATATGAAGTTGTACAAAAACGCTTTCTTTCGCCAAGACAGTGCGTTTCTCACTGTTACATGCATTTGAATGGGGAACTCGACCGAAACAAAGTATAGGTTTTCATTATGTGTATAACTTGAAAATCTTAGCTCAAACAGCTGCAAATCCTGTTTTCCCAGCACAAGGACCTTGAGTTCTATAAGATAAAGCCATAAACATGTGTATCCGAGTCTTCTATCAAAAGTTACAGCTATTTATATGAAGTTGTACAAAAACGCTTTCTTTCGCCAAGACAGTGCGTTTCTCACTGTTACATGCATTTGAATGGGGAACTCGACCGAAACAAAGTATAGGTTTTCATTATGTGTATAACTTGAAAATCTTAGCTCAAACAGCTGCAAATCCTGTTTTCCCAGCACAGGGACCTTGAGTTCTATAAGATAAAGCCATAAACATGTGTATCCGCGTCTTCTATCAAAAGTTACAGCTATTTATATGAAGTTGTACAAAAACGCTTTCTGTCGCCAAGACAGTGCGTTTCTCACTGTTACATGCATTTGAATGGGGAACTCGCCTGAAACAAAGTATAGGTTTTCATTATGTGTATAATTTGAAAATCTTAGCTCAAACAGCTGCAAATCCTGTTTTCCCAGCACAGGGACCTTGAGTTCTATAAGATAAAGCCATAAACATGTGTATCCGAGTCTTCTATCAAAAGTTACAGCTATTTATATGAAGTTGTACAAAAACGCTTTCTGTCGCCAAGACAGTGCGTTTCTCACTGTTACATGCATTTGAATGGGGAACTCGCCTGAAACAAAGTATAGGTTTTCATTATGTGTATAATTTGAAAATCTTAGCTCAAACAGCTGCAAATCCTGTTTTCCCAGCACAGGGACCTTGAGTTCTATAAGATAAAGCCATAAACATGTGTATCCGAGTCTTCTATCAAAAGTTACAGCGATTTATATGAAGTTGTACGAAAACGCTTTCTTTCGCCAAGACAGTGCGTTTCTCACTGTTACATGCATTTGAATGGGGAACTCGACCGAAACAAAGTATAGGTTTTCATTATGTGTATAACTTGAAAATCTTAGCTCAAACAGCTGCAAAACCTGTTTTCCCAGCACGGGGACCTTGAGTTCTATAAGATAAAGCCATAAACATGTGTATACGAGTCTTCTATCAAAAGTTACAGCTATTTATATGAAGTTGTACAAAAACGCTTTCTTTCGCCAAGACAGTGCGTTACATGCAGTTGAATGGGGAACTCGACCGAAACAAAGTATAGGTTTTCATTATGTGTATAACTTGAAAATCTTAGCTCAAACAGCTGCAAATCCTGTTTTCCCAGCACAGGGACCTTGAGTTCTATAAGATAAAGCCATAAACATGTGTATACGAGTCTTCTATCAAAAGTTACAGCTATTTATATGAAGTTGTACAAAAACGCTTTCTTTCGCCAAGACAGTGCGTTTCTCACTGTTACATGCATTTGAATGGGGAACTCGACCGAAACAAAGTATAGGTTTTCATTATGTGTATAACTTGAAAATCTTAGCTCAAACAGCTGCAAATCCTGTTTTCCCAGCACAGGGACCTTGAGTTCTATAAGATAAAGCCATAAACATGTGTATCCGAGTCTTCTATCAAAAGTTACAGCTATTTATATGAAGTTGTACAAAAACGCTTTCTTTCGCCAAGACAGTGCGTTTCTCACTGTTACATGCATTTGAATGGGGAACTCGACCGAAACAAAGTATAGGTTTTCATTATGTGTATAACTTGAAAATCTTAGCTCAAACAGCTGCAAAACCTGTTTTCCCAGCACGGGGACCTTGAGTTCTATAAGATAAAGCCATAAACATGTGTATACGAGTCTTCTATCAAAAGTTACAGCTATTTATATGAAGTTGTACAAAAACGCTTTCTTTCGCCAAGACAGTGCGTTTCTCACTGTTACATGCATTTGAATGGGGAACTCGACCGAAACAAAGTATAGGTTTTCATTATGTGTATAACTTGAAAATCTTAGCTCAAACAGCTGCAAATCCTGTTTTCCCAGCACAGGGACCTTGAGTTCTATAAGATAAAGCCATAAACATGTTTGTCTGAGTCTTCTATCAAAAGTTACAGCTATTTATATGAAGTTGTACAAAAACGCTTTCTTTCGCCAAGACAGTGCGTTTCTCACTGTTACATGCATTTGAATGGGGAACTCGACCGAAACAAAGTATAGGTTTTCATTATGTTTATAACTTGAAAATCTTAGCTCAAACAGCTGCAAATCCTGTTTTCCCAGCACAGGGACCTTGAGTTCTATAAGATAAAGCCATAAACATATGTATCCGAGTCTTCTATCAAAAGTTACAGCGATTTATATGAAGTTGTACAAAAACGCTTTCTTTCGCCAAGACAGTGCGTTTCTCACTGTTACATGCATTTGAATGGGGAACTCGACCGAAACAAAGTATAGGTTTTCATTATGTGTATAACTTGAAAATCTTAGCTCAAACAGCTGCAAATCCTGTTTTCCCAGCACAGGGACCTTGAGTTCTATAAGATAAAGCCATAAACATGTGTATCCGAGTCTTCTATCAAAAGTTACAGCTATTTATATGAAGTTGTACAAAAACGCTTTCTTTCGCCAAGACAGTGCGTTTCTCACTGTTACATGCATTTGAATGGGGAACTCGACCGAAACAAAGTATAGGTTTTCATTATGTGTATAACTTGAAAATCTTAGCTCAAACAGCTGCAAATCCTGTTTTCCCAGCACAGGGACCTTGAGTTCTATAAGATAAAGCCATAAACATGTGTATCCGAGTCTTCTATCAAAAGTTACAGCTATTTATATGAAGTTGTACAAAAACGCTTTCTTTCGCCAAGACAGTGCGTTTCTCACTGTTACATGCATTTGAATGGGGAACTCGACCGAAACAAAGTATAGGTTTTCATTATGTGTATAACTTGAAAATCTTAGCTCAAACAGCTGCAAATCCTGTTTTCCCAGCACAGGGACCTTGAGTTCTATAAGATAAAGCCATAAACATGTGTATACGAGTCTTCTATCAAAAGTTACAGCTATTTATATGAAGTTGTACAAAAACGCTTTCTTTCGCCAAGACAGTGCGTTTCTCACTGTTACATGCATTTGAATGGGGAACTCGACCGAAACAAAGTATAGGTTTTCATTATGTGTATAACTTGAAAATCTTAGCTCAAACAGCTGCAAATCCTGTTTTCCCAGCACAGGGACCTTGAGTTCTATAAGATAAAGCCATAAACATGTGTATCCGAGTCTTCTATCAAAAGTTACAGCTATTTATATGAAGTTGTACAAAAACGCTTTCTTTCGCCAAGACAGTGCGTTTCTCACTGTTACATGCATTTGAATGGGGAACTCGACCGAAACAAAGTATAGGTTTTCATTATGTGTATAACTTGAAAATCTTAGCTCAAACAGCTGCAAAACCTGTTTTCCCAGCACGGGGACCTTGAGTTCTATAAGATAAAGCCATAAACATGTGTATACGAGTCTTCTATCAAAAGTTACAGCTATTTATATGAAGTTGTACAAAAACGCTTTCTTTCGCCAAGACAGTGCGTTTCTCACTGTTACATGCATTTGAATGGGGAACTCGACCGAAACAAAGTATAGGTTTTCATTATGTGTATAACTTGAAAATCTTAGCTCAAACAGCTGCAAATCCTGTTTTCCCAGCACAGGGACCTTGAGTTCTATAAGATAAAGCCATAAACATGTTTGTCTGAGTCTTCTATCAAAAGTTACAGCTATTTATATGAAGTTGTACAAAAACGCTTTCTTTCGCCAAGACAGTGCGTTTCTCACTGTTACATGCATTTGAATGGGGAACTCGACCGAAACAAAGTATAGGTTTTCATTATGTTTATAACTTGAAAATCTTAGCTCAAACAGCTGCAAATCCTGTTTTCCCAGCACAGGGACCTTGAGTTCTATAAGATAAAGCCATAAACATATGTATCCGAGTCTTCTATCAAAAGTTACAGCGATTTATATGAAGTTGTACAAAAACGCTTTCTTTCGCCAAGACAGTGCGTTTCTCACTGTTACATGCATTTGAATGGGGAACTCGACCGAAACAAAGTATAGGTTTTCATTATGTGTATAACTTGAAAATCTTAGCTCAAACAGCTGCAAATCCTGTTTTCCCAGCACAGGGACCTTGAGTTCTATAAGATAAAGCCATAAACATGTGTATCCGAGTCTTCTATCAAAAGTTACAGCTATTTATATGAAGTTGTACAAAAACGCTTTCTTTCGCCAAGACAGTGCGTTTCTCACTGTTACATGCATTTGAATGGGGAACTCGACCGAAACAAAGTATAGGTTTTCATTATGTGTATAACTTGAAAATCTTAGCTCAAACAGCTGCAAATCCTGTTTTCCCAGCACAGGGACCTTGAGTTCTATAAGATAAAGCCATAAACATGTGTATCCGAGTCTTCTATCAAAAGTTACAGCTATTTATATGAAGTTGTACAAAAACGCTTTCTTTCGCCAAGACAGTGCGTTTCTCACTGTTACATGCATTTGAATGGGGAACTCGACCGAAACAAAGTATAGGTTTTCATTATGTGTATAACTTGAAAATCTTAGCTCAAACAGCTGCAAATCCTGTTTTCCCAGCACAGGGACCTTGAGTTCTATAAGATAAAGCCATAAACATGTGTATCCGAGTCTTCTATCAAAAGTTACAGCTATTTATATGAAGTTGTACAAAAACGCTTTCTTTCGCCAAGACAGTGCGTTTCTCACTGTTACATGCATTTGAATGGGGAACTCGACCGAAACAAAGTATAGGTTTTCATTATGTGTATAACTTGAAAATCTTAGCTCAAACAGCTGCAAATCCTGTTTTCCCAGCACAGGGACCTTGAGTTCTATAAGATAAAGCCATAAACATGTGTATCCGAGTCTTCTATCAAAAGTTACAGCTATTTATATGAAGTTGTACAAAAACGCTTTCTTTCGCCAAGACAGTGCGTTTCTCACTGTTACATGCATTTGAATGGGGAACTCGACCGAAACAAAGTATAGGTTTTCATTATGTGTATAACTTGAAAATCTTAGCTCAAACAGCTGCAAATCCTGTTTTCCCAGCACAGGGACCTTGAGTTCTATAAGATAAAGCCATAAACATGTGTATCCGAGTCTTCTATCAAAAGTTACAGCTATTTATATGAAGTTGTACAAAAACGCTTTCTGTCGCCAAGACAGTGCGTTTCTCACTGTTACATGCATTTGAATGGGGAACTCGACCGAAACAAAGTATAGGTTTTCATTATGTGTATAACTTGAAAATCTTAGCTCAAACAGCTGCAAATCCTGTTTTCCCAGCACAGGGACCTTGAGTTCTATAATATAAAGCCATAAACATGTGTATACGAGTCTTCTATCAAAAGTTACAGCTATTTATATGAAGTTGTACAAAAACGCTTTCTTTCGCCAAGACAGTGCGTTTCTCACTGTTACATGCATTTGAATGGGGAACTCGACCGAAACAAAGTATAGGTTTTCATTATGTGTATAACTTGAAAATCTTAGCTCAAACAGCTGCAAATCCTGTTTTCCCAGCACAGGGACCTTGAGTTCTATAAGATAAAGCCATAAACATGTTTGTCTGAGTCTTCTATCAAAAGTTACAGCTATTTATATGAAGTTGTACAAAAACGCTTTCTTTTGCCAAGACAGTGCGTTTCTCACTGTTACATGCATTTGAATGGGGAACTCGACCGAAACAAAGTATAGGTTTTCATTATGTGTATAACTTGAAAATCTTAGCTCAAACAGCTGCAAATCCTGTTTTCCCAGCACAGGGACCTTGAGTTCTATAAGATAAAGCCATAAACATATGTATCCGAGTCTTTTATCAAAAGTTACAGCGATTTATATGAAGTTGTACAAAAACGCTTTCTTTCGCCAAGACAGTGCGTTTCTCACTGTTACATGCATTTGAATGGGGAACTCGACCGAAACAAAGTATAGGTTTTCATTATGTGTATAACTTGAAAATCTTAGCTCAAACAGCTGCAAATCCTGTTTTCCCAGCACAGGGACCTTGAGTTCTATAAGATAAAGCCATAAACATGTGTATCCGAGTCTTCTATCAAAAGTTACAGCTATTTATATGAAGTTGTACAAAAACGCTTTCTTTCGCCAAGACAGTGCGTTTCTCACTGTTACATGCATTTGAATGGGGAACTCGACCGAAACAAAGTATAGGTTTTCATTATGTGTATAACTTGAAAATCTTAGCTCAAACAGCTGCAAATCCTGTTTTCCCAGCACAGGGACCTTGAGTTCTATAAGATAAAGCCATAAACATGTGTATCCGAGTCTTCTATCAAAAGTTACAGCGATTTATATGAAGTTGTACAAAAACGCTTTCTTTCGCCAAGACAGTGCGTTTCTCACTGTTACATGCATTTGAATGGGGAACTCGACCGAAACAAAGTATAGGTTTTCATTATGTGTATAACTTGAAAATCTTAGCTCAAACAGCTGCAAATCCTGTTTTCCCAGCACAGGGACCTTGCGTTCTATAAGATAAAGCCATAAACATGTGTATCCGAGTCTTCTATCAAAAGTTACAGCTATTTATATGAAGTTGTACAAAAACGCTTTCTTTCGCCAAGACAGTGCGTTTCTCACTGTTACATGCATTTGAATGGGGAACTCGACCGAAACAAAGTATAGGTTTTCATTATGTGTATAACTTGAAAATCTTAGCTCAAACAGCTGCAAATCCTGTTTTCCCAGCACAGGGACCTTGAGTTCTATAAGATAAAGCCATAAACATGTGTATACGAGTCTTCTATCAAAAGTTACAGCGATTTATATGAAGTTGTACAAAAACGCTTTCTTTCGCCAAGACAGTGCGTTTCTCACTGTTACATGCATTTGAATGGGGAACTCGACCGAAACAAAGTATAGGTTTTCATTATGTGTATAACTTGAAAATCTTAGCTCAAACAGCTGCAAATCCTGTTTTCCCAGCACAGGGGCCTTGCGTTCTATAAGATAAAGCCATAAACATGTGTATACGAGTCTTCTATCAAAAGTTACAGCGATTTATATGAAGTTGTACAAAAACGCTTTCTTTCGCCAAGACAGTGCGTTTCTCACTGTTACATGCATTTGAATGGGGAACTCGACCGAAACAAAGTATAGGTTTTCATTATGTGTATAACTTGAAAATCTTAGCTCAAACAGCTGCAAAACCTGTTTTCCCAGCACGGGGACCTTGAGTTCTATAAGATAAAGCCATAAACATGTGTATACGAGTCTTCTATCAAAAGTTACAGCTATTTATATGAAGTTGTACAAAAACGCTTTATTTCGCCAAGACAGTGCGTTTCTCACTGTTACATGCATTTGAATGGGGAACTCGACCGAAACAAAGTATAGGTTTTCATTATGTGTATAACTTGAAAATCTTAGCTCAAACAGCTGCAAATCCTGTTTTCCCAGCACAGGGACCTTGAGTTCTATAAGATAAAGCCATAAACATGTGTATACGAGTCTTCTATCAAAAGTTACAGCGATTTATATGAAGTTGTACAAAAACGCTTTCTTTCGCCAAGACAGTGCGTTTCTCACTGTTACATGCATTTGAATGGGGAACTCGACCGAAACAAAGTATAGGTTTTCATTATGTGTATAACTTGAAAATCTTAGCTCAAACAGCTGCAAATCCTGTTTTCCCAGCACAGCGACCTTGAGTTCTATAAGATAAAGCCATAAACATGTGTATCCGAGTCTTCTATCAAAAGTTACAGCTATTTATATGAAGTTGTACAAAAACGCTTTCTTTCGCCAAGACAGTGCGTTTCTCACTGTTACATGCATTTGAATGGGGAACTCGACCGAAACAAAGTATAGGTTTTCATTATGTGTATAACTTGAAAATCTTAGCTCAAACAGCTGCAAAACCTGTTTTCCCAGCACGGGGACCTTGAGTTCTATAAGATAAAGCCATAAACATGTGTATACGAGTCTTCTATCAAAAGTTACAGCTATTTATATGAAGTTGTACAAAAACGCTTTATTTCGCCAAGACAGTGCGTTTCTCACTGTTACATGCATTTGAATGGGGAACTCGACCGAAACAAAGTATAGGTTTTCATTATGTGTATAACTTGAAAATCTTAGCTCAAACAGCTGCAAATCCTGTTTTCCCAGCACAGGGACCTTGAGTTCTATAAGATAAAGCCATAAACATGTGTATCCGAGTCTTCTATCAAAAGTTACAGCTATTTATATGAAGTTGTACAAAAACGCTTTCTTTCGCCAAGACAGTGCGTTTCTCACTGTTACATGCATTTGAATGGTGAACTCGACCGAAACAAAGTATAGGTTTTCATTATGTGTATAACTTGAAAATCTTAGCTCAAACAGCTGCAAAACCTGTTTTTCCAGCAAGGGGACCTTGAGTTCTATAAGATAAAGCCATAAACATGTTTGTCTGAGTCTTCTATCAAAAGTTACAGCTATTTATATGAAGTTGTACAAAAACGCTTTCTTTCGCCAAGACAGTGCGTTTCTCACTGTTACATGCATTTGAATGGGGAACTCGACCGAAACAAAGTATAGGTTTTCATTATGTGTATAACTTGGAAATCTTAGCTCAAACAGCTGCAAATCCTGTTTTCCTAGCACAGGGACCTTGAGTTCTATAAGATAAAGCCATAAACATGTGTATCCGAGTCTTCTATCAAAAGTTACAGCTATTTATATGAAGTTGTACAAAAACGCTTTCTTTCGCCAAGACAGTGCGTTTCTCACTGTTACATGCATTTGAATGGGGAACTCGACCGAAACAAAGTATAGGTTTTCATTATGTGTATAACTTGAAAATCTTAGCTCAAACAGCTGCAAAACCTGTTTTCCCAGCACGGGGACCTTGAGTTCTATAAGATAAAGCCATAAACATGTGTATACGAGTCTTCTATCAAAAGTTACAGCTATTTATATGAAGTTGTACAAAAACGCTTTCTTTCGCCAAGACAGTGCGTTTCTCACTGTTACATGCATTTGAATGGGGAACTCGACCGAAACAAAGTATAGGTTTTCATTATGTGTATAACTTGAAAATCTTAGCTCAAACAGCTGCAAATCCTGTTTTCCCAGCACAGGGACCTTGAGTTCTATAAGATAAAGCCATAAACATGTTTGTCTGAGTCTTCTATCAAAAGTTACAGCTATTTATATGAAGTTGTACAAAAACGCTTTCTTTCGCCAAGACAGTGCGTTTCTCACTGTTACATGCATTTGAATGGGGAACTCGACCGAAACAAAGTATAGGTTTTCATTATGTGTATAACTTGAAAATCTTAGCTCAAACAGCTGCAAATCCTGTTTTCCCAGCACAGGGACCTTGAGTTCTATAAGATAAAGCCATAAACATGTGTATCCGAGTCTTCTATCAAAAGTTACAGCTATTTATATGAAGTTGTACAAAAACGCTTTCTTTCGCCAAGACAGTGCGTTTCTCACTGTTGCATGCATTTGAATGGGTAACTCGACCGAAACAAAGTATAGGTTTTCATTATGTGTATAACTTGGAAATCTTAGCTCAAACAGCTGCAAATCCTGTTTTCCCAGCACAGGGACCTTGAGTTCTATAAGATAAAGCCATAAACATGTGTATCCGAGTCTTCTATCAAAAGTTACAGCTATTTATATGAAGTTGTACAAAAACGCTTTCTTTCGCCAAGACAGTGCGTTTCTCACTGTTGCATGCATTTGAATGGGGAACTCGACCGAAACAAAGTATAGGTTTTCATTATGTGAATAACTAGAAAATCTTAGCTCAAACAGCTGCAAATCCTGTTTTCCCAGCACGGGGATATTGAGTTCTATAAGATAAAGCCATAAACATGTGTATCCGAGTCTTCTATCAAAAGTTACAGCTATTTATATGAAGTTGTACAAAAACGCTTTCTTTCGCCAAGACAGTGCGTTTCTCACTGTTACATGCATTTGAATGGGGAACTCGACCGAAACAAAGTATAGGTTTTCATTATGTGTATAACTTGAAAATCTTAGCTCAAACAGCTGCAAATCCTGTTTTCCCAGCACAGGGACCTTGAGTTCTATAAGATAAAGCCATAAACATATGTATCCGAGTCTTCTATCAAAAGTTACAGCGATTTATATGAAGTTGTACAAAAACGCTTTCTTTCGCCAAGACAGTGCGTTTCTCACTGTTACATGCATTTGAATGGGGAACTCGACCGAAACAAAGTATAGGTTTTCATTATGTGTATAACTTGAAAATCTTAGCTCAAACAGCTGCAAATCCTGTTTTCCCAGCACAGCGACCTTGAGTTCTATAATATAAAGCCATAAACATGTGTATACGAGTCTTCTATCAAAAGTTACAGCTATTTATATGAAGTTGTACAAAAACGCTTTCTTTCGCCAAGACAGTGCGTTTCTCACTGTTACATGCATTTGAATGGGGAACTCGACCGAAACAAAGTATAGGTTTTCATTATGTGTATAACTTGAAAATCTTAGCTCAAACAGCTGCAAATCCTGTTTTCCCAGCACAGGGACCTTGAGTTCTATAAGATAAAGCCATAAACATGTGTATACGAGTCTTCTATCAAAAGTTACAGCGATTTATATGAAGTTGTACAAAAACGCTTTCTTTCGCCAAGACAGTGCGTTTCTCACTGTTACATGCATTTGAATGGGGAACTCGACCGAAACAAAGTATAGGTTTTCATTATGTGTATAACTTGAAAATCTTAGCTCAAACAGCTGCAAATCCTGTTTTCCCAGCACAGGGACCTTGAGTTCTATAAGATAAAGCCATAAACATGTGTATCCGAGTCTTCTATCAAAAGTTACAGCTATTTATATGAAGTTGTACAAAAACGCTTTCTGTCGCCAAGACAGTGCGTTTCTCACTGTTACATGCATTTGAATGGGGAACTCGACCGAAACAAAGTATAGGTTTTCATTATGTGTATAACTTGAAAATCTTAGCTCAAACAGCTGCAAATCCTGTTTTCCCAGCACAGGGACCTTGAGTTCTATAAGATAAAGCCATAAACATGTGTATCCGAGTCTTCTATCAAAAGTTACAGCTATTTATATGAAGTTGTACAAAAACGCTTTCTGTCGCCAAGACAGTGCGTTTCTCACTGTTACATGCATTTGAATGGGGAACTCGACCGAAACAAAGTATAGGTTTTCATTATGTGTATAACTTGAAAATCTTAGCTCAAACAGCTGCAAATCCTGTTTTCCCAGCACGGGGACCTTGAGTTCTATAAGATAAAGCCATAAACATGTGTATACGAGTCTTCTATCAAAAGTTACAGCTATTTATATGAAGTTGTACAAAAACGCTTTCTGTCGCCAAGACAGTGCGTTTCTCACTGTTACATGCATTTGAATGGGGGACTCGACCGAAACAAAGTATAGGTTTTCATTATGTGTATAACTTGAAAATCTTAGCTCAAACAGCTGCAAATCCTGTTTTCCCAGCACAGCGACCTTGAGTTCTATAATATAAAGCCATAAACATGTGTATACGAGTCTTCTATCAAAAGTTACAGCTATTTATATGAAGTTGTACAAAAACGCTTTCTTTCGCCAAGACAGTGCGTTTCTCACTGTTACATGCATTTGAATGAGTAACTCGACCGAAACAAAGTATAGGTTTTCATTATGTGTATAACTTGGAAATCTTAGCTCAAACAGCTGCAAATCCTGTTTTCCCAGCACAGGGACCTTGAGTTCTATAAGATAAAGCCATAAACATGTGTATCCGAGTCTTCTATCAAAAGTTACAGCTATTTATATGAAGTTGTACAAAAACGCTTTCTTTCGCCAAGACAGTGCGTTTCTCACTGTTGCATGCATTTGAATGGGGAACTCGACCGAAACAAAGTGTAGGTTTTCATTATGTGAATAACTTGAAAATCTTAGCTCAAACAGCTGCAAATCCTGTTTTCCCAGCACGGGGACCTTGAGTTCTATAAGATAAAGCCATAAACATGTGTATACGAGTCTTCTATCAAAAGTTACAGCTATTTATATGAAGTTGTACAAAAACGCTTTCTTTCGCCAAGACAGTGCGTTTCTCACTGTTACATGCATTTGAATGGGGAACTCGACCGAAACAAAGTATAGGTTTTCATTATGTGTATAACTTGAAAATCTTAGCTCAAACAGCTGCAAATCCTGTTTTCCCAGCACAGGGACCTTGAGTACTATAAGATAAAGCCATAAACATATGTATCCGAGTCTTCTATCAAAAGTTACAGCGATTTATATGAAGTTGTACAAAAACGCTTTCTTTCGCCAAGACAGTGCGTTTCTCACTGTTACATGCATTTGAATGGGGAACTCGACCGAAACAAAGTATAGGTTTTCATTATGTGTATAACTTGAAAATCTTAGCTCAAACAGCTGCAAATCCTGTTTTCCCAACACAGCGACCTTGAGTTCTATAATATAAAGCCATAAACATGTGTATCCGAGTCTTCTATCAAAAGTTACAGCTATTTATATGAAGTTGTACAAAAACGCTTTCTTTCGCCAAGACAGTGCGTTTCTCACTGTTACATGCATTTGAATGGGGAACTCGACCGAAACAAAGTATAGGTTTTCATTATGTGTATAACTTGAAAATCTTAGCTCAAACAGCTGCAAATCCTGTTTTCCCAGCACAGCGACCTTGAGTTCTATAATATAAAGCCATAAACATGTGTATCCGAGTCTTCTATCAAAAGTTACAGCTATTTATATGAAGTTGTACAAAAACGCTTTCTTTCGCCAAGACAGTGCGTTTCTCACTGTTACATGCATTTGAATGGGGAACTCGACCGAAACAAAGTATAGGTTTTCATTATGTGTATAACTTGAAAATCTTAGCTCAAACAGCTGCAAATCCTGTTTTCCCAGCACAGGGACCTTGAATTCTATAAGATAAAGCCATAAACATGTTTGTCTGAGTCTTCTATCAAAAGTTACAGCTATTTATATGAAGTTGTACAAAAACGCTTTCTTTCGCCAAGACAGTGCGTTTCTCACTGTTACATGCATTTGAATGGGTAACTCGACCGAAACAAAGTATAGGTTTTCATTATGTGTATAACTTGAAAATCTTAGCTCAAACAGCTGCAAATCCTGTTTTCCCAGCACAGGGACCTTGAGTTCTATAAGATAAAGCCATAAACATGTTTGTCTGAGTCTTCTATCAAAAGTTACAGCTATTTATATGAAGTTGTACAAAAACGCTTTCTTTCACCAAGACAGTGCGTTTCTCACTGTTACATGCATTTGAATGGGGAACTCGACCGAAACAAAGTATAGGTTTTCATTATGTGTATAACTTGAAAATCTTAGCTCAAACAGCTGCAAATTCTTTTTTACCAGCACAGGGACCTTGAGTACTATAAGATAAAGCCATAAACATATGTATCCGAGTCTTCTATCAAAAGTTACAGCGATTTATATGAAGTTGTACAAAAACGCTTTCTTTCGCCAAGACAGTGCGTTTCTCACTGTTACATGCATTTGAATGGGGAACTCGACCGAAACAAAGTATAGGTTTTCATTATGTGTATAACTTGAAAATCTTAGCTCAAACAGCTGCAAATCCTGTTTTCCCAACACAGCGACCTTGAGTTCTATAATATAAAGCCATAAACATGTGTATCCGAGTCTTCTATCAAAAGTTACAGCTATTTATATGAAGTTGTACAAAAACGCTTTCTTTCGCCAAGACAGTGCGTTTCTCACTGTTACATGCATTTGAATGGGGAACTCGACCGAAACAAAGTATAGGTTTTCATTATGTGTATAACTTGAAAATCTTAGCTCAAACAGCTGCAAATCCTGTTTTCCCAGCACAGCGACCTTGAGTTCTATAATATAAAGCCATAAACATGTGTATCCGAGTCTTCTATCAAAAGTTACAGCTATTTATATGAAGTTGTACAAAAACGCTTTCTTTCGCCAAGACAGTGCGTTTCTCACTGTTACATGCATTTGAATGGGGAACTCGACCGAAACAAAGTATAGGTTTTCATTATGTGTATAACTTGAAAATCTTAGCTCAAACAGCTGCAAATCCTGTTTTCCCAGCACGGGGACCTTGAATTCTATAAGATAAAGCCATAAACATGTTTGTCTGAGTCTTCTATCAAAAGTTACAGCTATTTATATGAAGTTGTACAAAAACGCTTTCTGTCGCCAAGACAGTGCGTTTCTCACTGTTACATGCATTTGAATGGGGAACTCGACCGAAACAAAGTATAGGTTTTCATTGTGTGAATAACTTGAAAATCTTAGCTCAAACAGCTGCAAATCCTGTTTTCCCAGCACGGGGACCTTGAGTTCTATAAGATAAAGCCATAAACATGTGTATACGAGTCTTCTATCAAAAGTTACAGCTATTTATATGAAGTTGTACAAAAACGCTTTCTTTCGCCAAGACAGTGCGTTTCTCACTGTTACATGCATTTGAATGGGGAACTCGACCGAAACAAAGTATAGGTTTTCATTATGTGTATAACTTGAAAATCTTAGCTCAAACAGCTGCAAATCCTGTTTTCCCAGCACAGGGACCTTGAGTTCTATAAGATAAAGCCATAAACATGTTTGTCTGAGTCTTCTATCAAAAGTTACAGCTATTTATATGAAGTTGTACAAAAACGCTTTCTTTCGCCAAGACAGTGCGTTTCTCACTGTTACATGCATTTGAATGGGTAACTCGACCGAAACAAAGTATAGGTTTTCATTATGTGTATAACTTGGAAATCTTAGCTCAAACAGCTGCAAATCCTGTTTTCCCAGCACAGGGACCTTGAGTTCTATAAGATAAAGCCATAAACATGTGTATCCGAGTCTTCTATCAAAAGTTACAGCTATTTATATGAAGTTGTACAAAAACGCTTTCTTTCGCCAAGACAGTGCGTTTCTCACTGTTGCATGCATTTGAATGGGGAACTCGACCGAAACAAAGTGTAGGTTTTCATTATGTGAATAACTTGAAAATCTTAGCTCAAACAGCTGCAAATCCTGTTTTCCCAGCACGGGGACCTTGAGTTCTATAAGATAAAGCCATAAACATGTGTATACGAGTCTTCTATCAAAAGTTACAGCTATTTATATGAAGTTGTACAAAAACGCTTTCTTTCGCCAAGACAGTGCGTTTCTCACTGTTACATGCATTTGAATGGGGAACTCGACCGAAACAAAGTATAGGTTTTCATTATGTGTATAACTTGAAAATCTTAGCTCAAACAGCTGCAAATCCTGTTTTCCCAGCACAGGGACCTTGAGTTCTATAAGATAAAGCCATAAACATATGTATCCGAGTCTTCTATCAAAAGTTACAGCGATTTATATGAAGTTGTACAAAAACGCTTTCTTTCGCCAAGACAGTGCGTTTCTCACTGTTACATGCATTTGAATGGGGAACTCGACCGAAACAAAGTATAGGTTTTCATTATGTGTATAACTTGAAAATCTTAGCTCAAACAGCTGCAAATCCTGTTTTCCCAGCACAGCGACCTTGAGTTCTATAATATAAAGCCATAAACATGTGTATACGAGTCTTCTATCAAAAGTTACAGCTATTTATATGAAGTTGTACAAAAACGCTTTCTTTCGCCAAGACAGTGCGTTTCTCACTGTTACATGCATTTGAATGGGGAACTCGACCGAAACAAAGTATAGGTTTCATTATGTGTATAACTTGAAAATCTTAGCTCAAACAGCTGCAAATCCTGTTTTCCCAGCACAGGGACCTTGAGTTCTATAAGATAAAGCCATAAACATGTTTGTCTGAGTCTTCTATCAAAAGTTACAGCTATTTATATGAAGTTGTACAAAAACGCTTTCTTTCGCCAAGACAGTGCGTTTCTCACTGTTACATGCATTTGAATGGGTAACTCGACCGAAACAAAGTATAGGTTTTCATTATGTGTATAACTTGGAAATCTTAGCTCAAACAGCTGCAAATCCTGTTTTCCCAGCACGGGGACCTTGAGTTCTATAAGATAAAGCCATAAACATGTGTATCCGAGTCTTCTATCAAAAGTTACAGCTATTTATATGAAGTTGTACAAAAACGCTTTCTTTCGCCAAGACAGTGCGTTTCTCACTGTTACATGCATTTGAATGGGGAACTCGACCGAAACAAAGTATAGGTTTTCATTATGTGTATAACTTGAAAATCTTAGCTCAAACAGCTGCAAATCCTGTTTTCCCAGCACAGGGACCTTGAGTTCTATAAGATAAAGCCATAAACATATGTATCCGAGTCTTCTATCAAAAGTTACAGCGATTTATATGAAGTTGTACAAAAACGCTTTCTTTCGCCAAGACAGTGCGTTTCTCACTGTTACATGCATTTGAATGGGGAACTCGACCGAAACAAAGTATAGGTTTTCATTATGTGTATAACTTGAAAATCTTAGCTCAAACAGCTGCAAATCCTGTTTTCCCAGCACAGCGACCTTGAGTTCTATAATATAAAGCCATAAACATGTGTATACGAGTCTTCTATCAAAAGTTACAGCTATTTATATGAAGTTGTACAAAAACGCTTTCTTTCGCCAAGACAGTGCGTTTCTCACTGTTACATGCATTTGAATGGGGAACTCGACCGAAACAAAGTATAGGTTTTCATTATGTGTATAACTTGAAAATCTTAGCTCAAACAGCTGCAAATCCTGTTTTCCCAGCACAGGGACCTTGAGTTCTATAAGATAAAGCCATAAACATGTGTATCCGAGTCTTCTATCAAAAGTTACAGCTATTTATATGAAGTTGTACAAAAACGCTTTCTGTCGCCAAGACAGTGCGTTTCTCACTGTTACATGCATTTGAATGGGGAACTCGACCGAAACAAAGTATAGGTTTTCATTATGTGTATAACTTGGAAATCTTAGCTCAAACAGCTGCAAAACCTTTTTGCCCAGCACGGGGACCTTGAGTTCTATAAGATAAAGCCATAAACATGTGTATACTAGTCTTCTATCAAAAGTTACAGCTATTTATATGAAGTTGTACAAAAACGCTTTCTTTCGCCAAGACAGTGCGTTTCTCACTGTTACATGCATTTGAATGGGTAACTCGACCGAAACAAAGTATAGGTTTTCATTATGTGTATAACTTGGAAATCTTAGCTCAAACAGCTGCAAATCCTGTTTTCCCAGCACAGGGACCTTGAGTTCTATAAGATAAAGCCATAAACATGTGTATCCGAGTCTTCTATCAAAAGTTACAGCTATTTATATGAAGTTGTACAAAAACGCTTTCTTTCGCCAAGACAGTGCGTTTCTCACTGTTGCATGCATTTGAATGGGGAACTCGACCGAAACAAAGTGTAGGTTTTCATTATGTGAATAACTTGAAAATCTTAGCTCAAACAGCTGCAAATCCTGTTTTCCCAGCACGGGGACCTTGAGTTCTATAAGATAAAGCCATAAACATGTGTATCCGAGTCTTCTATCAAAAGTTACAGCTATTTATATGAAGTTGTACAAAAACGCTTTCTTTCGCCAAGACAGTGCGTTTCTCACTGTTACATGCATTTGAATGGGGAACTCGACCGAAACAAAGTATAGGTTTTCATTATGTGTATAACTTGAAAATCTTAGCTCAAACAGCTGCAAATCCTGTTTTCCCAGCACAGGGACCTTGAGTTCTATAAGATAAAGCCATAAACATATGTATCCGAGTCTTCTATCAAAAGTTACAGCGATTTATATGAAGTTGTACAAAAACGCTTTCTTTCGCCAAGACAGTGCGTTTCTCACTGTTACATGCATTTGAATGGGGAACTCGACCGAAACAAAGTATAGGTTTTCATTATGTGTATAACTTGAAAATCTTAGCTCAAACAGCTGCAAATCCTGTTTTCCCAGCACAGGGACCTTGAGTTCTATAAGATAAAGCCATAAACATGTGTATCCGAGTCTTCTATCAAAAGTTACAGCTATTTATATGAAGTTGTACAAAAACGCTTTCTGTCGCCAAGACAGTGCGTTTCTCACTGTTACATGCATTTGAATGGGGAACTCGACCGAAACAAAGTATAGGTTTTCATTATGTGTATAACTTGGAAATCTTAGCTCAAACAGCTGCAAAACCTTTTTGCCCAGCACGGGGACCTTGAGTTCTATAAGATAAAGCCATAAACATGTGTATACTAGTCTTCTATCAAAAGTTACAGCTATTTATATGAAGTTGTACAAAAACGCTTTCTTTCGCCAAGACAGTGCGTTTCTCACTGTTACATGCATTTGAATGGGTAACTCGACCGAAACAAAGTATAGGTTTTCATTATGTGTATAACTTGGAAATCTTAGCTCAAACAGCTGCAAATCCTGTTTTCCCAGCACAGGGACCTTGAGTTCTATAAGATAAAGCCATAAACATGTGTATCCGAGTCTTCTATCAAAAGTTACAGCTATTTATATGAAGTTGTACAAAAACGCTTTCTTTCGCCAAGACAGTGCGTTTCTCACTGTTGCATGCATTTGAATGGGGAACTCGACCGAAACAAAGTGTAGGTTTTCATTATGTGAATAACTTGAAAATCTTAGCTCAAACAGCTGCAAATCCTGTTTTCCCAGCACGGGGACCTTGAGTTCTATAAGATAAAGCCATAAACATGTGTATCCGAGTCTTCTATCAAAAGTTACAGCTATTTATATGAAGTTGTACAAAAACGCTTTCTTTCGCCAAGACAGTGCGTTTCTCACTGTTACATGCATTTGAATGGGGAACTCGACCGAAACAAAGTATAGGTTTTCATTATGTGTATAACTTGAAAATCTTAGCTCAAACAGCTGCAAATCCTGTTTTCCCAGCACAGGGACCTTGAGTTCTATAAGATAAAGCCATAAACATATGTATCCGAGTCTTCTATCAAAAGTTACAGCGATTTATATGAAGTTGTACAAAAACGCTTTCTTTCGCCAAGACAGTGCGTTTCTCACTGTTACATGCATTTGAATGGGGAACTCGACCGAAACAAAGTATAGGTTTTCATTATGTGTATAACTTGAAAATCTTAGCTCAAACAGCTGCAAATCCTGTTTTCCCAGCACAGCGACCTTGAGTTCTATAATATAAAGCCATAAACATGTGTATACGAGTCTTCTATCAAAAGTTACAGCTATTTATATGAAGTTGTACAAAAACGCTTTCTTTCGCCAAGACAGTGCGTTTCTCACTGTTACATGCATTTGAATGGGGAACTCGACCGAAACAAAGTATAGGTTTTCATTATGTGTATAACTTGAAAATCTTAGCTCAAACAGCTGCAAATCCTGTTTTCCCAGCACAGGGACCTTGAGTTCTATAAGATAAAGCCATAAACATGTGTATCCGAGTCTTCTATCAAAAGTTACAGCTATTTATATGAAGTTGTACAAAAACGCTTTCTGTCGCCAAGACAGTGCGTTTCTCACTGTTACATGCATTTGAATGGGGAACTCGACCGAAACAAAGTATAGGTTTTCATTATGTGTATAACTTGAAAATCTTAGCTCAAACAGCTGCAAATCCTGTTTTCCCAGCACAGGGACCTTGAGTTCTATAAGATAAAGCCATAAACATGTTTGTCTGAGTCTTCTATCAAAAGTTACAGCTATTTATATGAAGTTGTACAAAAACGCTTTCTTTCGCCAAGACAGTGCGTTTCTCACTGTTACATGCATTTGAATGGGTAACTCGACCGAAACAAAGTATAGGTTTTCATTATGTGTATAACTTGGAAATCTTAGCTCAAACAGCTGCAAATCCTGTTTTCCCAGCACAGGGACCTTGAGTTCTATAAGATAAAGCCATAAACATGTGTATCCGAGTCTTCTATCAAAAGTTACAGCTATTTATATGAAGTTGTACAAAAACGCTTTCTTTCGCCAAGACAGTGCGTTTCTCACTGTTGCATGCATTTGAATGGGGAACTCGACCGAAACAAAGTGTAGGTTTTCATTATGTGAATAACTTGAAAATCTTAGCTCAAACAGCTGCAAATCCTGTTTTCCCAGCACGGGGACCTTGAGTTCTATAAGATAAAGCCATAAACATGTGTATACGAGTCTTCTATCAAAAGTTACAGCTATTTATATGAAGTTGTACAAAAACGCTTTCTTTCGCCAAGACAGTGCGTTTCTCACTGTTACATGCATTTGAATGGGGAACTCGACCGAAACAAAGTATAGGTTTTCATTATGTGTATAACTTGAAAATCTTAGCTCAAACAGCTGCAAATCCTGTTTTCCCAGCACAGGGACCTTGAGTTCTATAAGATAAAGCCATAAACATGTTTGTCTGAGTCTTCTATCAAAAGTTACAGCTATTTATATGAAGTTGTACAAAAACGCTTTCTTTCGCCAAGACAGTGCGTTTCTCACTGTTACATGCATTTGAATGGGTAACTCGACCGAAACAAAGTATAGGTTTTCATTATGTGTATAACTTAGAAATCTTAGCTCAAACAGCTGTAAATCCTGTTTTCCCAGCACAGGGACCTTGAGTTCTATAAGATAAAGCCATAAACATGTGTATCCGAGTCTTCTATCAAAAGTTACAGCTATTTATATGAAGTTGTACAAAAACGCTTTCTTTCGCCAAGACAGTGCGTTTCTCACTGTTACATGCATTTGAATGGGTAACTCGACCGAAACAAAGTATAGGTTTTCATTATGTGTATAACTTGGAAATCTTAGCTCAAACAGCTGTAAATCCTGTTTTCCCAGCACAGGGACCTTGAGTTCTATAAGATAAAGCCATAAACATGTGTATCCGAGTCTTCTATCAAAAGTTACAGCTATTTATATGAAGTTGTACAAAAACGCTTTCTTTCGCCAAGACAGTGCGTTTCTCACTGTTACATGCATTTGAATGGGGAACTCGACCGAAACAAAGTATAGGTTTTCATTATGTGTATAACTTGAAAATCTTAGCTCAAACAGCTGCAAATCCTGTTTTCCCAGCACGGGGACCTTGAGTTCTATAAGATAAAGCCATAAACATGTGTATACGAGTCTTCTATCAAAAGTTACAGCTATTTATATGAAGTTGTACAAAAACGCTTTCTTTCGCCAAGACAGTGCGTTTCTCACTGTTACATGCATTTGAATGGGGAACTCGACCGAAACAAAGTATAGGTTTTCATTATGTGTATAACTTGAAAATCTTAGCTCAAACAGCTGCAAATCCTGTTTTCCCAGCACAGGGACCTTGAGTTCTATAAGATAAAGCCATAAACATATGTATCCGAGTCTTCTATCAAAAGTTACAGCGATTTATATGAAGTTGTACAAAAACGCTTTCTTTCGCCAAGACAGTGCGTTTCTCACTGTTACATGCATTTGAATGGGGAACTCGACCGAAACAAAGTATAGGTTTTCATTATGTGTATAACTTGAAAATCTTAGCTCAAACAGCTGCAAATCCTGTTTTCCCAGCACAGGGACCTTGAGTTCTATAAGATAAAGCCATAAACATGTGTATCCGAGTCTTCTATCAAAAGTTACAGCTATTTATATGAAGTTGTACAAAAACGCTTTCTGTCGCCAAGACAGTGCGTTTCTCACTGTTACATGCATTTGAATGGGGAACTCGACCGAAACAAAGTATAGGTTTTCATTATGTGTATAACTTGAAAATCTTAGCTCAAACAGCTGCAAATCCTGTTTTCCCAGCACAGGGACCTTGAGTTCTATAAGATAAAGCCATAAACATGTGTATCCGAGTCTTCTATCAAAAGTTACAGCTATTTATATGAAGTTGTACAAAAACGCTTTCTTTCGCCAAGACAGTGCGTTTCTCACTGTTACATGCATTTGAATGGGGAACTCGACCGAAACAAAGTATAGGTTTTCATTATGTGTATAACTTGAAAATCTTAGCTCAAACAGCTGCAAATCCTGTTTTCCCAGCACGGGGACCTTGAGTTCTATAAGATAAAGCCATAAACATGTGTATACGAGTCTTCTATCAAAAGTTACAGCTATTTATATGAAGTTGTACAAAAACGCTTTCTGTCGCCAAGACAGTGCGTTTCTCACTGTTACATGCATTTGAATGGGGAACTCGACCGAAACAAAGTATAGGTTTTCATTATGTGTATAACTTGAAAATCTTAGCTCAAACAGCTGCAAATCCTGTTTTCCCAGCACAGCGACCTTGAGTTCTATAAGATAAAGCCATAAACATGTGTATACGAGTCTTCTATCAAAAGTTACAGCTATTTATATGAAGTTGTACAAAAACGCTTTCTTTCGCCAAGACAGTGCGTTTCTCACTGTTACATGCATTTGAATGGGGAACTCGACCGAAACAAAGTATAGGTTTTCATTATGTGTATAACTTGAAAATCTTAGCTCAAACAGCTGCAAATCCTGTTTTCCCAGCACAGGGACCTTGAGTTCTATAAGATAAAGCCATAAACATGTTTGTCTGAGTCTTCTATCAAAAGTTACAGCTATTTATATGAAGTTGTACAAAAACGCTTTCTTTCGCCAAGACAGTGCGTTTCTCACTGTTACATGCATTTGAATGGGTAACTCGACCGAAACAAAGTATAGGTTTTCATTATGTGTATAACTTGGAAATCTTAGCTCAAACAGCTGCAAATCCTGTTTTCCCAGCACAGGGACCTTGAGTTCTATAAGATAAAGCCATAAACATGTGTATCCGAGTCTTCTATCAAAAGTTACAGCTATTTATATGAAGTTGTACAAAAACGCTTTCTTTCGCCAAGACAGTGCGTTTCTCACTGTTGCATGCATTTGAATGGGGAACTCGACCGAAACAAAGTGTAGGTTTTCATTATGTGAATAACTTGAAAATCTTAGCTCAAACAGCTGCAAATCCTGTTTTCCCAGCACGGGGACCTTGAGTTCTATAAGATAAAGCCATAAACATGTGTATCCGAGTCTTCTATCAAAAGTTACAGCTATTTATATGAAGTTGTACAAAAACGCTTTCTTTCGCCAAGACAGTGCGTTTCTCACTGTTACATGCATTTGAATGGGGAACTCGACCGAAACAAAGTATAGGTTTTCATTATGTGTATAACTTGACAATCTTAGCTCAAACAGCTGCAAATCCTGTTTTCCCAGCACAGGGACCTTGAGTTCTATAAGATAAAGCCATAAACATATGTATCCGAGTCTTCTATCAAAAGTTACAGCGATTTATATGAAGTTGTACAAAAACGCTTTCTTTCGCCAAGACAGTGCGTTTCTCACTGTTACATGCATTTGAATGGGGAACTCGACCGAAACAAAGTATAGGTTTTCATTATGTGTATAACTTGAAAATCTTAGCTCAAACAGCTGCAAATCCTGTTTTCCCAGCACAGGGACCTTGAGTTCTATAAGATAAAGCCATAAACATGTGTATCCGAGTCTTCTATCAAAAGTTACAGCTATTTATATGAAGTTGTACAAAAACGCTTTCTGTCGCCAAGACAGTGCGTTTCTCACTGTTACATGCATTTGAATGGGGAACTCGACCGAAACAAAGTATAGGTTTTCATTATGTGTATAACTTGAAAATCTTAGCTCAAACAGCTGCAAATCCTGTTTTCCCAGCACAGGGACCTTGAGTTCTATAAGATAAAGCCATAAACATGTGTATCCGAGTCTTCTATCAAAAGTTACAGCTATTTATATGAAGTTGTACAAAAACGCTTTCTTTCGCCAAGACAGTGCGTTTCTCACTGTTACATGCATTTGAATGGGGAACTCGACCGAAACAAAGTATAGGTTTTCATTATGTGTATAACTTGAAAATCTTAGCTCAAACAGCTGCAAATCCTGTTTTCCCAGCACAGGGACCTTGAGTTCTATAATATAAAGCCATAAACATGTGTATACGAGTCTTCTATCAAAAGTTACAGCTATTTATATGAAGTTGTACAAAAACGCTTTCTTTCGCCAAGACAGTGCGTTTCTCACTGTTACATGCATTTGAATGGGGAACTCGACCGAAACAAAGTATAGGTTTCATTATGTGTATAACTTGAAAATCTTAGCTCAAACAGCTGCAAATCCTGTTTTCCCAGCACAGGGACCTTGAGTTCTATAAGATAAAGCCATAAACATGTTTGTCTGAGTCTTCTATCAAAAGTTACAGCTATTTATATGAAGTTGTACAAAAACGCTTTCGTTCGCCAAGACAGTGCGTTTCTCACTGTTACATGCATTTGAATGGGTAACTCGACCGAAACAAAGTATAGGTTTTCATTATGTGTATAACTTGGAAATCTTAGCTCAAACAGCTGCAAATCCTGTTTTCCCAGCACAGGGACCTTGAGTTCTATAAGATAAAGCCATAAACATGTGTATCCGAGTCTTCTATCAAAAGTTACAGCTATTTATATGAAGTTGTACAAAAACGCTTTCTGTCGCCAAGACAGTGCGTTTCTCACTGTTACATGCATTTGAATGGGGAACTCGACCGAAACAAAGTATAGGTTTTCATTATGTGTATAACTTGAAAATCTTAGCTCAAACAGCTGCAAATCCTGTTTTCCCAGCACAGGGACCTTGAGTTCTATAAGATAAAGCCATAAACATGTTTGTCTGAGTCTTCTATCAAAAGTTACAGCTATTTATATGAAGTTGTACAAAAACGCTTTCTTTCGCCAAGACAGTGCGTTTCTCACTGTTACATGCATTTGAATGGGTAACTCGACCGAAACAAAGTATAGGTTTTCATTATGTGTATAACTTGGAAATCTTAGCTCAAACAGCTGCAAATCCTGTTTTCCCAGCACAGGGACCTTGAGTTCTATAAGATAAAGCCATAAACATATGTATCCGAGTCTTCTATCAAAAGTTACAGCTATTTATATGAAGTTGTACAAAAACGCTTTCTTTCGCCAAGACAGTGCGTTTCTCACTGTTACATGCATTTGAATGGGGAACTCGACCGAAACAAAGTATAGGTTTTCATTATGTGTATAACTTGAAAATCTTAGCTCAAACAGCTGCAAATCCTGTTTTCCCAGCACAGGGACCTTGAGTTCTATAAGATAAAGCCATAAACATATGTATCCGAGTCTTCTATCAAAAGTTACAGCTATTTATATGAAGTTGTACAAAAACGCTTTCTTTCGCCAAGACAGTGCGTTTCTCACTGTTACATGCATTTGAATGGGGAACTCGACCGAAACAAAGTGTAGGTTTTCATTATGTGAATAACTTGAAAATCTTAGCTCAAACAGCTGCAAATCCTGTTTTCCCAGCACGGGGACCTTGAGTTCTATAAGATAAAGCCATAAACATGTGTATACGAGTCTTCTATCAAAAGTTACAGCTATTTATATGAAGTTGTACAAAAACGCTTTCTTTCGCCAAGACAGTGCGTTTCTCACTGTTACATGCATTTGAATGGGGAACTCGACCGAAACAAAGTATAGGTTTTCATTATGTGTATAACTTGAAAATCTTAGCTCAAACAGCTGCAAATCCTGTTTTCCCAGCACAGGGACCTTGAGTTCTATAAGATAAAGCCATAAACATATGTATCCGAGTCTTCTATCAAAAGTTACAGCGATTTATATGAAGTTGTACAAAAACGCTTTCTTTCGCCAAGACAGTGCGTTTCTCACTGTTACATGCATTTGAATGGGGAACTCGACCGAAACAAAGTATAGGTTTTCATTATGTGTATAACTTGAAAATCTTAGCTCAAACAGCTGCAAATCCTGTTTTCCCAGCACAGGGACCTTGAGTTCTATAAGATAAAGCCATAAACATGTGTATACGAGTCTTCTATCAAAAGTTACAGCTATTTATATGAAGTTGTACAAAAACGCTTTCTTTCGCCAAGACAGTGCGTTTCTCACTGTTGCATGCATTTGAATGGGGAACTCGACCGAAACAAAGTATAGGTTTTCATTATGTGTATAACTTGAAAATCTTAGCTCAAACAGCTGCAAATCCTGTTTTCCCAGCACAGGGACCTTGAGTTCTATAAGATAAAGCCATAAACATGTGTATCCGAGTCTTCTATCAAAAGTTACAGCTATTTATATGAAGTTGTACAAAAACGCTTTCTTTCGCCAAGACAGTGCGTTTCTCACTGTTACATGCATTTGAATGGGGAACTCGACCGAAACAAAGTATAGGTTTTCATTATGTGTATAACTTGGAAATCTTAGCTCAAACAGCTGCAAAACCTTTTTGCCCAGCACGGGGACCTTGAGTTCTATAAGATAAAGCCATAAACATGTGTATACTAGTCTTCTATCAAAAGTTACAGCTATTTATATGAAGTTGTACAAAAACGCTTTCTTTCGCCAAGACAATGCGTTTCTCACTGTTACATGCATTTGAATGGGGAACTCGACCGAAACAAAGTATAGGTTTTCATTATGTGTATAACTTGAAAATCTTAGCTCAAACAGCTGCAAATCCTGTTTTCCCAGCACAGGGACCTTGAGTTCTATAAGATAAAGCCATAAACATGTTTGTCTGAGTCTTCTATCAAAAGTTACAGCTATTTATATGAAGTTGTACAAAAACGCTTTCTTTCGCCAAGACAGTGCGTTTCTCACTGTTACATGCATTTGAATGGGGAACTCGACCGAAACAAAGTATAGGTTTTCATTATGTGTATAACTTGGAAATCTTACCTCAAACAGCTGCAAATCCTGTTTTCCCAGCACAGGGACCTTGAGTTCTATAAGATAAAGCCATAAACATGTTTGTCTGAGTCTTCTATCAAAAGTTACAGCTATTTATATGAAGTTGTACAAAAACGCTTTATTTCGCCAAGACAATGCGTTTCTCACTGTTACATGCATTTGAATGGGGAACTCGACCGAAACAAAGTATAGGTTTTCATTATGTGTATAACTTGAAAATCTTAGCTCAAACAGCTGCAAATCCTGTTTTCCCAGCACGGGGACCTTGAGTTCTATAAGATAAAGCCATAAACATGTTTGTCTGAGTCTTCTATCAAAAGTTACAGCTATTTATATGAAGTTGTACAAAAACGCTTTATTTCGCCAAGACAATGCGTTTCTCACTGTTACATGCATTTGAATGGGGAACTCGACCGAAACAAAGTATAGGTTTTCATTATGTGTATAACTTGGAAATCTTAGCTCAAACAGCTGCAAAACCTGTTCTGTTTTCCCAGCACGGGGACCTTGAGTTCTATAAGATAAAGCCATAAACATGTTTGTCCGAGTCTTCTATCAAAAGTTACAGCGATTTATATGAAGTTGTACAAAAACGCTTTCTTTCGCCAAGACAGTGCGTTTCTCACTGTTACATGCATTTGAATGGGGAACTCGACCGAAACAAAGTATAGGTTTTCATTATGTGTATAACTTGAAAATCTTAGCTCAAACAGCTGCAAATCCTGTTTTCCCAGCACAGGGACCTTGAGTTCTATAAGATAAAGCCATAAACATGTGTATCCGAGTCTTCTATCAAAAGTTACAGCTATTTATATGAAGTTGTACAAAAACGCTTTCTGTCGCCAAGACAGTGCGTTTCTCACTGTTACATGCATTTGAATGGGGAACTCGACCGAAACAAAGTATAGGTTTTCATTATGTGTATAACTTGAAAATCTTAGCTCAAACAGCTGCAAATCCTGTTTTCCCAGCACAGGGACCTTGAGTTCTATAAGATAAAGCCATAAACATGTGTATCCGAGTCTTCTATCAAAAGTTACAGCTATTTATATGAAGTTGTACAAAAACGCTTTCTTTCGCCAAGACAGTGCGTTTCTCACTGTTACATGCATTTGAATGGGGAACTCGACCGAAACAAAGTATAGGTTTTCATTATGTGTATAACTTGAAAATCTTAGCTCAAACAGCTGCAAATCCTGTTTTCCCAGCACAGGGACCTTGAGTTCTATAATATAAAGCCATAAACATGTGTATACGAGTCTTCTATCAAAAGTTACAGCTATTTATATGAAGTTGTACAAAAACGCTTTCTTTCGCCAAGACAGTGCGTTTCTCACTGTTACATGCATTTGAATGGGGAACTCGACCGAAACAAAGTATAGGTTTCATTATGTGTATAACTTGAAAATCTTAGCTCAAACAGCTGCAAATCCTGTTTTCCCAGCACAGGGACCTTGAGTTCTATAAGATAAAGCCATAAACATGTTTGTCTGAGTCTTCTATCAAAAGTTACAGCTATTTATATGAAGTTGTACAAAAACGCTTTCGTTCGCAAGACAGTGCGTTTCTCACTGTTACATGCATTTGAATGGGTAACTCGACCGAAACAAAGTATAGGTTTTCATTATGTGTATAACTTGGAAATCTTAGCTCAAACAGCTGCAAATCCTGTTTTCCCAGCACAGGGACCTTGAGTTCTATAAGATAAAGCCATAAACATGTGTATCCGAGTCTTCTATCAAAAGTTACAGCTATTTATATGAAGTTGTACAAAAACGCTTTCTGTCGCCAAGACAGTGCGTTTCTCACTGTTACATGCATTTGAATGGGGAACTCGACCGAAACAAAGTATAGGTTTTCATTATGTGTATAACTTGAAAATCTTAGCTCAAACAGCTGCAAATCCTGTTTTCCCAGCACAGGGACCTTGAGTTCTATAAGATAAAGCCATAAACATGTTTGTCTGAGTCTTCTATCAAAAGTTACAGCTATTTATATGAAGTTGTACAAAAACGCTTTCTTTCGCCAAGACAGTGCGTTTCTCACTGTTACATGCATTTGAATGGGTAACTCGACCGAAACAAAGTATAGGTTTTCATTATGTGTATAACTTGGAAATCTTAGCTCAAACAGCTGCAAATCCTGTTTTCCCAGCACAGGGACCTTGAGTTCTATAAGATAAAGCCATAAACATATGTATCCGAGTCTTCTATCAAAAGTTACAGCTATTTATATGAAGTTGTACAAAAACGCTTTCTTTCGCCAAGACAGTGCGTTTCTCACTGTTACATGCATTTGAATGGGGAACTCGACCGAAACAAAGTATAGGTTTTCATTATGTGTATAACTTGAAAATCTTAGCTCAAACAGCTGCAAATCCTGTTTTCCCAGCACAGGGACCTTGAGTTCTATAAGATAAAGCCATAAACATATGTATCCGAGTCTTCTATCAAAAGTTACAGCGATTTATATGAAGTTGTACAAAAACGCTTTCTTTCGCCAAGACAGTGCGTTTCTCACTGTTACATGCATTTGAATGGGGAACTCGACCGAAACAAAGTGTAGGTTTTCATTATGTGAATAACTTGAAAATCTTAGCTCAAACAGCTGCAAATCCTGTTTTCCCAGCACGGGGACCTTGAGTTCTATAAGATAAAGCCATAAACATGTGTATACGAGTCTTCTATCAAAAGTTACAGCTATTTATATGAAGTTGTACAAAAACGCTTTCTTTCGCCAAGACAGTGCGTTTCTCACTGTTACATGCATTTGAATGGGGAACTCGACCGAAACAAAGTATAGGTTTTCATTATGTGTATAACTTGAAAATCTTAGCTCAAACAGCTGCAAATCCTGTTTTCCCAGCACAGGGACCTTGAGTTCTATAAGATAAAGCCATAAACATATGTATCCGAGTCTTCTATCAAAAGTTACAGCGATTTATATGAAGTTGTACAAAAACGCTTTCTTTCGCCAAGACAGTGCGTTTCTCACTGTTACATGCATTTGAATGGGGAACTCGACCGAAACAAAGTATAGGTTTTCATTATGTGTATAACTTGAAAATCTTAGCTCAAACAGCTGCAAATCCTGTTTTCCCAGCACAGGGACCTTGAGTTCTATAAGATAAAGCCATAAACATGTGTATCCGAGTCTTCTATCAAAAGTTACAGCTATTTATATGAAGTTGTACAAAAACGCTTTCTGTCGCCAAGACAGTGCGTTTCTCACTGTTACATGCATTTGAATGGGGAACTCGACCGAAACAAAGTATAGGTTTTCATTATGTGTATAACTTGAAAATCTTAGCTCAAACAGCTGCAAATCCTGTTTTCCCAGCACAGGGACCTTGAGTTCTATAAGATAAAGCCATAAACATGTGTATCCGAGTCTTCTATCAAAAGTTACAGCTATTTATATGAAGTTGTACAAAAACGCTTTCTTTCGCCAAGACAGTGCGTTTCTCACTGTTACATGCATTTGAATGGGGAACTCGACCGAAACAAAGTATAGGTTTTCATTATGTGTATAACTTGAAAATCTTAGCTCAAACAGCTGCAAATCCTGTTTTCCCAGCACAGCGACCTTGAGTTCTATAATATAAAGCCATAAACATGTGTATACGAGTCTTCTATCAAAAGTTACAGCTATTTATATGAAGTTGTACAAAAACGCTTTCTTTCGCCAAGACAGTGCCTTTCTCACTGTTACATGCATTTGAATGGGGAACTCGACCGAAACAAAGTATAGGTTTTCATTATGTGTATAACTTGAAAATCTTAGCTCAAACAGCTGCAAATCCTGTTTTCCAAGCACAGGGACCTTGAGTTCTATAAGATAAAGCCATAAACATGTTTGTCTGAGTCTTCTATCAAAAGTTACAGCTATTTATATGAAGTTGTACAAAAACGCTTTCTTTCGCCAAGACAGTGCGTTTCTCACTGTTACATGCATTTGAATGGGTAACTCGACTGAAACAAAGTATAGGTTTTCATTATGTGTATAACTTGAAAATCTTAGCTCAAACAGCTGCAAATCCTGTTTTCCCAGCACGGGGACCTTGAGTTCTATAAGATAAAGCCATAAACATGTGTATACGAGTCTTCTATCAAAAGTTACAGCTATTTATATGAAGTTGTACAAAAACGCTTTCTTTCGCCAAGACAGTGCGTTTCTCACTGTTACATGCATTTGAATGGGGAACTCGACCGAAACAAAGTATAGGTTTTCATTATGTGTATAACTTGAAAATCTTAGCTCAAACAGCTGCAAATCCTGTTTTCCCAGCACAGGGACCTTGAGTTCTATAAGATAAAGCCATAAACATGTGTATCCGAGTCTTCTATCAAAAGTTACAGCTATTTATATGAAGTTGTACAAAAACGCTTTCTGTCGCCAAGACAGTGCGTTTCTCACTGTTACATGCATTTGAATGGGGAACTCGACCGAAACAAAGTATAGGTTTTCATTATGTGTATAACTTGAAAATCTTAGCTCAAACAGCTGCAAATCCTGTTTTCCCAGCACAGCGACCTTGAGTTCTATAATATAAAGCCATAAACATGTGTATACGAGTCTTCTATCAAAAGTTACAGCTATTTATATGAAGTTGTACAAAAACGCTTTCTTTCGCCAAGACAGTGCGTTTCTCACTGTTACATGCATTTGAATGGGGAACTCGACCGAAACAAAGTATAGGTTTTCATTATGTGTATAACTTGAAAATCTTAGCTCAAACAGCTGCAAATCCTGTTTTCCCAGCACAGCGACCTTGAGTTCTATAATATAAAGCCATAAACATGTGTATACGAGTCTTCTATCAAAAGTTACAGCTATTTATATGAAGTTGTACAAAAACGCTTTCTTTCGCCAAGACAGTGCCTTTCTCACTGTTACATGCATTTGAATGGGGAACTCGACCGAAACAAAGTATAGGTTTTCATTATGTGTATAACTTGAAAATCTTAGCTCAAACAGCTGCAAATCCTGTTTTCCAAGCACAGGGACCTTGAGTTCTATAAGATAAAGCCATAAACATGTTTGTCTGAGTCTTCTATCAAAAGTTACAGCTATTTATATGAAGTTGTACAAAAACGCTTTCTTTCGCCAAGACAGTGCGTTTCTCACTGTTACATGCATTTGAATGGGTAACTCGACTGAAACAAAGTATAGGTTTTCATTATGTGTATAACTTGAAAATCTTAGCTCAAACAGCTGCAAATCCTGTTTTCCCAGCACGGGGACCTTGAGTTCTATAAGATAAAGCCATAAACATGTGTATACGAGTCTTCTATCAAAAGTTACAGCTATTTATATGAAGTTGTACAAAAACGCTTTCTTTCGCCAAGACAGTGCGTTTCTCACTGTTACATGCATTTGAATGGGGAACTCGACCGAAACAAAGTATAGGTTTTCATTATGTGTATAACTTGAAAATCTTAGCTCAAACAGCTGCAAATCCTGTTTTCCCAGCACAGGGACCTTGAGTTCTATAAGATAAAGCCATAAACATGTGTATCCGAGTCTTCTATCAAAAGTTACAGCTATTTATATGAAGTTGTACAAAAACGCTTTCTGTCGCCAAGACAGTGCGTTTCTCACTGTTACATGCATTTGAATGGGGAACTCGACCGAAACAAAGTATAGGTTTTCATTATGTGTATAACTTGAAAATCTTAGCTCAAACAGCTGCAAATCCTGTTTTCCCAGCACAGCGACCTTGAGTTCTATAATATAAAGCCATAAACATGTGTATACGAGTCTTCTATCAAAAGTTACAGCTATTTATATGAAGTTGTACAAAAACGCTTTCTTTCGCCAAGACAGTGCGTTTCTCACTGTTACATGCATTTGAATGGGGAACTCGACCGAAACAAAGTATAGGTTTTCATTATGTGTATAACTTGAAAATCTTAGCTCAAACAGCTGCAAATCCTGTTTTCCCAGCACAGCGACCTTGAGTTCTATAAGATAAAGCCATAAACATGTTTGTCTGAGTCTTCTATCAAAAGTTACAGCTATTTATATGAAGTTGTACAAAAACGCTTTCTTTCGCCAAGACAGTGCGTTTCTCACTGTTACATGCATTTGAATGGGTAACTCGACTGAAACAAAGTATAGGTTTTCATTATGTGTATAACTTGAAAATCTTAGCTCAAACAGCTGCAAATCCTGTTTTCCCAGCACGGGGACCTTGAGTTCTATAAGATAAAGCCATAAACATGTGTATACGAGTCTTCTATCAAAAGTTACAGCTATTTATATGAAGTTGTACAAAAACGCTTTCTTTCGCCAAGACAGTGCGTTTCTCACTGTTACATGCATTTGAATGGGGAACTCGACCGAAACAAAGTATAGGTTTTCATTATGTGTATAACTTGAAAATCTTAGCTCAAACAGCTGCAAATCCTGTTTTCCCAGCACAGGGACCTTGAGTTCTATAAGATAAAGCCATAAACATGTGTATCCGAGTCTTCTATCAAAAGTTACAGCTATTTATATGAAGTTGTACAAAAACGCTTTCTGTCGCCAAGACAGTGCGTTTCTCACTGTTACATGCATTTGAATGGGGAACTCGACCGAAACAAAGTATAGGTTTTCATTATGTGTATAACTTGAAAATCTTAGCTCAAACAGCTGCAAATCCTGTTTTCCCAGCACAGCGACCTTGAGTTCTATAATATAAAGCCATAAACATGTGTATACGAGTCTTCTATCAAAAGTTACAGCTATTTATATGAAGTTGTACAAAAACGCTTTCTTTCGCCAAGACAGTGCGTTTCTCACTGTTACATGCATTTGAATGGGGAACTCGACCGAAACAAAGTATAGGTTTTCATTATGTGTATAACTTGAAAATCTTAGCTCAAACAGCTGCAAATCCTGTTTTCCCAGCACAGCGACCTTGAGTTCTATAATATAAAGCCATAAACATGTGTATACGAGTCTTCTATCAAAAGTTACAGCTATTTATATGAAGTTGTACAAAAACGCTTTCTTTCGCCAAGACAGTGCCTTTCTCACTGTTACATGCATTTGAATGGGGAACTCGACCGAAACAAAGTATAGGTTTTCATTATGTGTATAACTTGAAAATCTTAGCTCAAACAGCTGCAAATCCTGTTTTCCAAGCACAGGGACCTTGAGTTCTATAAGATAAAGCCATAAACATGTTTGTCTGAGTCTTCTATCAAAAGTTACAGCTATTTATATGAAGTTGTACAAAAACGCTTTCTTTCGCCAAGACAGTGCGTTTCTCACTGTTACATGCATTTGAATGGGTAACTCGACTGAAACAAAGTATAGGTTTTCATTATGTGTATAACTTGAAAATCTTAGCTCAAACAGCTGCAAATCCTGTTTTCCCAGCACGGGGACCTTGAGTTCTATAAGATAAAGCCATAAACATGTGTATACGAGTCTTCTATCAAAAGTTACAGCTATTTATATGAAGTTGTACAAAAACGCTTTCTTTCGCCAAGACAGTGCGTTTCTCACTGTTACATGCATTTGAATGGGGAACTCGACCGAAACAAAGTATAGGTTTTCATTATGTGTATAACTTGAAAATCTTAGCTCAAACAGCTGCAAATCCTGTTTTCCCAGCACAGGGACCTTGAGTTCTATAAGATAAAGCCATAAACATGTGTATCCGAGTCTTCTATCAAAAGTTACAGCTATTTATATGAAGTTGTACAAAAACGCTTTCTGTCGCCAAGACAGTGCGTTTCTCACTGTTACATGCATTTGAATGGGGAACTCGACCGAAACAAAGTATAGGTTTTCATTATGTGTATAACTTGAAAATCTTAGCTCAAACAGCTGCAAATCCTGTTTTCCCAGCACAGCGACCTTGAGTTCTATAATATAAAGCCATAAACATGTGTATACGAGTCTTCTATCAAAAGTTACAGCTATTTATATGAAGTTGTACAAAAACGCTTTCTTTCGCCAAGACAGTGCGTTTCTCACTGTTACATGCATTTGAATGGGGAACTCGACCGAAACAAAGTATAGGTTTTCATTATGTGTATAACTTGAAAATCTTAGCTCAAACAGCTGCAAATCCTGTTTTCCCAGCACAGGGACCTTGAGTTCTATAAGATAAAGCCATAAACATGTGTATCCGAGTCTTCTATCAAAAGTTACAGCTATTTATATGAAGTTGTACAAAAACGCTTTCTTTCGCCAAGACAGTGCGTTTCTCACTGTTACATGCATTTGAATGGGGAACTCGACCGAAACAAAGTATAGGTTTTCATTATGTGTATAACTTGAAAATCTTAGCTCAAACAGCTGCAAATCCTATTTTCCCAGCACAGGGACCTTGAGTTCTATAAGATAAAGCCATAAACATGTTTGTCTGAGTCTTCTATCAAAAGTTACAGCTATTTATATGAAGTTGTACAAAAACGCTTTCTTTCGCCAAGACAGTGCGTTTCTCACTGTTACATGCATTTGAATGGGTAACTCGACCGAAACAAAGTATAGGTTTTCATTATGTGTATAACTTGGAAATCTTAGCTCAAACAGCTGCAAATCCTGTTTTCCCAGCACAGGGACCTTGAGTTCTATAAGATAAAGCCATAAACATGTGTATCCGAGTCTTCTATCAAAAGTTACAGCTATTTATATGAAGTTGTACAAAAACGCTTTCTTTCGCCAAGACAGTGCGTTTCTCACTGTTGCATGCATTTGAATGGGGAACTCGACCGAAACAAAGTGTAGGTTTTCATTATGTGAATAACTTGAAAATCTTAGCTCAAACAGCTGCAAATCCTGTTTTCCCAGCACGGGGACCTTGAGTTCTATAAGATAAAGCCATAAACATGTGTATCCGAGTCTTCTATCAAAAGTTACAGCTATTTATATGAAGTTGTACAAAAACGCTTTCTTTCGCCAAGACAGTGCGTTTCTCACTGTTACATGCATTTGAATGGGGAACTCGACCGAAACAAAGTATAGGTTTTCATTATGTGTATAACTTGAAAATCTTAGCTCAAACAGCTGCAAATCCTGTTTTCCCAGCACGGGGACCTTGAGTTCTATAAGATAAAGCCATAAACATGTGTATACGAGTCTTCTATCAAAAGTTACAGCTATTTATATGAAGTTGTACAAAAACGCTTTCTGTCGCCAAGACAGTGCGTTTCTCACTGTTACATGCATTTGAATGGGGAACTCGACCGAAACAAAGTATAGGTTTTCATTATGTGTATAACTTGAAAATCTTAGCTCAAACAGCTGCAAATCCTGTTTTCCCAGCACAGCGACCTTGAGTTCTATAATATAAAGCCATAAACATGTGTATACGAGTCTTCTATCAAAAGTTACAGCTATTTATATGAAGTTGTACAAAAACGCTTTCTTTCGCCAAGACAGTGCGTTTCTCACTGTTACATGCATTTGAATGGGGAACTCGACCGAAACAAAGTATAGGTTTTCATTATGTGTATAACTTGAAAATCTTAGCTCAAACAGCTGCAAATCCTGTTTTCCCAGCACAGGGACCTTGAGTTCTATAAGATAAAGCCATAAACATGTGTATCCGAGTCTTCTATCAAAAGTTACAGCGATTTATATGAAGTTGTACAAAAACGCTTTCTGTCGCCAAGACAGTGCGTTTCTCACTGTTACATGCATTTGAATGGGGAACTCGACCGAAACAAAGTATAGGTTTTCATTATGTGTATAACTTGAAAATCTTAGCTCAAACAGCTGCAAATCCTGTTTTCCCAGCACAGGGACCTTGAGTTCTATAAGATAAAGCCATAAACATGTTTGTCTGAGTCTTCTATCAAAAGTTACAGCTATTTATATGAAGGTGTACAAAAACGCTTTCTTTCGCCAAGACAGTGCGTTTCTCACTGTTACATGCATTTGAATGGGTAACTCGACCGAAACAAAGTATAGGTTTTCATTATGTGTATAACTTGGAAATCTTAGCTCAAACAGCTGCAAATCCTGTTTTCCCAGCACAGGGACCTTGAGTTCTATAAGATAAAGCCATAAACATGTGTATCCGAGTCTTCTATCAAAAGTTACAGCTATTTATATGAAGTTGTACAAAAACGCTTTCTTTCGCCAAGACAGTGCGTTTCTCACTGTTGCATGCATTTGAATGGGGAACTCGACCGAAACAAAGTGTAGGTTTTCATTATGTGAATAACTTGAAAATCTTAGCTCAAACAGCTGCAAATCCTGTTTTCCCAGCACGGGGACCTTGAGTTCTATAAGATAAAGCCATAAACATGTGTATACGAGTCTTCTATCAAAAGTTACAGCTATTTATATGAAGTTGTACAAAAACGCTTTCTTTCGCCAAGACAGTGCGTTTCTCACTGTTACATGCATTTGAATGGGGAACTCGACCGAAACAAAGTATAGGTTTTCATTATGTGTATAACTTGAAAATCTTAGCTCAAACAGCTGCAAATCCTGTTTTCCCAGCACAGGGACCTTGAGTTCTATAAGATAAAGCCATAAACATGTGTATACGAGTCTTCTATCAAAAGTTACAGCTATTTATATGAAGTTGTACAAAAACGCTTTCTTTCGCCAAGACAGTGCGTTTCTCACTGTTGCATGCATTTGAATGGGGAACTCGACCGAAACAAAGTATAGGTTTTCATTATGTGTATAACTTGAAAATCTTAGCTCAAACAGCTGCAAATCCTGTTTTCCCAGCACAGGGACCTTGAGTTCTATAAGATAAAGCCATAAACATGTGTATCCGAGTCTTCTATCAAAAGTTACAGCTATTTATATGAAGTTGTACAAAAACGCTTTCTTTCGCCAAGACAGTGCGTTTCTCACTGTTACATGCATTTGAATGGGGAACTCGACCGAAACAAAGTATAGGTTTTCATTATGTGTATAACTTGGAAATCTTAGCTCAAACAGCTGCAAAACCTTTTTGCCCAGCACGGGGACCTTGAGTTCTATAAGATAAAGCCATAAACATGTGTATACTAGTCTTCTATCAAAAGTTACAGCTATTTATATGAAGTTGTACAAAAACGCTTTCTTTCGCCAAGACAATGCGTTTCTCACTGTTACATGCATTTGAATGGGGAACTCGACCGAAACAAAGTATAGGTTTTCATTATGTGTATAACTTGAAAATCTTAGCTCAAACAGCTGCAAATCCTGTTTTCCCAGCACAGGGACCTTGAGTTCTATAAGATAAAGCCATAAACATGTTTGTCTGAGTCTTCTATCAAAAGTTACAGCTATTTATATGAAGTTGTACAAAAACGCTTTCTTTCGCCAAGACAGTGCGTTTCTCACTGTTACATGCATTTGAATGGGGAACTCGACCGAAACAAAGTATAGGTTTTCATTATGTGTATAACTTGGAAATCTTACCTCAAACAGCTGCAAATCCTGTTTTCCCAGCACAGGGACCTTGAGTTCTATAAGATAAAGCCATAAACATGTTTGTCTGAGTCTTCTATCAAAAGTTACAGCTATTTATATGAAGTTGTACAAAAACGCTTTATTTCGCCAAGACAATGCGTTTCTCACTGTTACATGCATTTGAATGGGGAACTCGACCGAAACAAAGTATAGGTTTTCATTATGTGTATAACTTGAAAATCTTAGCTCAAACAGCTGCAAATCCTGTTTTCCCAGCACGGGGACCTTGAGTTCTATAAGATAAAGCCATAAACATGTTTGTCTGAGTCTTCTATCAAAAGTTACAGCTATTTATATGAAGTTGTACAAAAACGCTTTATTTCGCCAAGACAATGCGTTTCTCACTGTTACATGCATTTGAATGGGGAACTCGACCGAAACAAAGTATAGGTTTTCATTATGTGTATAACTTGGAAATCTTAGCTCAAACAGCTGCAAAACCTGTTCTGTTTTCCCAGCACGGGGACCTTGAGTTCTATAAGATAAAGCCATAAACATGTTTGTCTGAGTCTTCTATCAAAAGTTACAGCTATTTATATGAAGTTGTACAAAAACGCTTTATTTCGCCAAGACAGTGCGTTTCTCACTGTTGCATGCATTTGAATGGGGAACTCGCCCGAAACAAAGTATAGGTTTTCATTATGTGAATAATTTTAAAATCTTAGCTCAAACGGCTGCAAAACCTGTTCTGTTTTCCCAGCACAGGGACCTTGAGTTCTATAAGATAAAGCCATAAACATGTTTGTCTGAGTCTTCTATCAAAAGTTACAGCTATTTATATGAAGTTGTACAAAAACGCTTTCTTTCGCCAAGACAGTGCGTTTCTCACTGTTACATGCATTTGAATGGGGAACTCGACCGAGACAAAGTATAGGTTTTCATTATGTCTATAACTTGGAAATCTTAGCTCAAACAGCTGCAAAACCTGTTCTGTTTTCCCAGCACGGGGATATTGAGTTCTATAAGATAAAGCCATAAACATGTGTATCCGAGTCTTCTATCAAAAGTTACAGCGATTTATATGAAGTTGTACAAAAACGCTTTATTTCACCAAGACAATGCGTTTCTCAGTGTTACATGCATTTGAATGGGGAACTCGACCGAAACAAAGTATAGGTTTTCATTATGTGAATAACTTGGAAATCTTAGCTCCAACAGCTGCAAAACCTGTTTTCCCAGCACGGGGACCTTGAGTTCTATAAGATAAAGCCATAAACATGTTTGTCTGAGTCTTCTATCAATAGTTACAGCTATTTATATGAAGTTGTACAAAAACGCTTTCTTTTGCCAAGACAGTGCGTTTCTCACTGTTGCATGCATTTGAATGGGGAACTCGCCCGAAACAAAGCATAGGTTTTCATTATGTGAATAATTTTAAAATCTTAGCTCAAACGGCTGCAAAACCTGTTCTGTTTTCCCAGCACAGGGACCTTGAGTTCTATAAGATAAAGCCATAAACATGTTTGTCCGAGTCTTCTATCAATAGTTACAGCTATTTATATGAAGTTGTACAAAAACGCTTTCTTTTGCCAAGACAATGCGTTTCTCACTGTTACATGCATTTGAATGGGGAACTCGACCGAAACAAAGTATAGGTTTTCATTATGTGTATAACATGAAAATCTTAGCTCAAACAGCTGCAAATCCTGTTTTCCCAGCACAGGGACCTTGAGTTCTATAAGATAAAGCCATAAACATGTGTATCCGAGTCTTCTATCAAAAGTTACAGCGATTTATATGAAGTTGTACAAAAACGCTTTCTTTCGCCAAGACAGTGCGTTTCTCACTGTTGCATGCATTTGAATGGGGAACTCGACCGAAACAAAGTATAGGTTTTCATTATGTGTATAACTTGAAAATCTTAGCTCAAACAGCTGCAAATCCTGTTTTCCCAGCACAGGGACCTTGAGTTCTATAAGATAAAGCCATAAACATGTTTGTCTGAGTCTTCTATCAAAAGTTACAGCTATTTATATGAAGTTGTACAAAAACGCTTTCTTTCGCCAAGACAGTGCGTTTCTCACTGTTACATGCATTTGAATGGGTAACTCGACCGAAATAAAGTATAGGTTTTCATTATGTGTATAACTTGGAAATCTTAGCTCAAACAGCTGCAAATCCTGTTTTCCCAGCACAGGGACCTTGAGTTCTATAAGATAAAGCCATAAACATGTGTATCCGAGTCTTCTATCAAAAGTTACAGCTATTTATATGAAGTTGTACAAAAACGCTTTCTTTCGCCAAGACAGTGCGTTTCTCACTGTTGCATGCATTTGAATGGGGAACTCGACCGAAACAAAGTGTAGGTTTTCATTATGTGAATAACTTGAAAATCTTAGCTCAAACAGCTGCAAATCCTGTTTTCCCAGCACGGGGACCTTGAGTTCTATAAGATAAAGCCATAAACATGTGTATACGAGTCTTCTATCAAAAGTTACAGCTATTTATATGAAGTTGTACAAAAACGCTTTCTTTCGCCAAGACAGTGCGTTTCTCACTGTTACATGCATTTGAATGGGGAACTCGACCGAAACAAAGTATAGGTTTTCATTATGTGTATAACTTGAAAATCTTAGCTCAAACAGCTGCAAATCCTGTTTTCCCAGCACAGGGACCTTGAGTTCTATAAGATAAAGCCATAAACATGTGTATACGAGTCTTCTATCAAAAGTTACAGCTATTTATATGAAGTTGTACAAAAACGCTTTCTTTCGCCAAGACAGTGCGTTTCTCACTGTTGCATGCATTTGAATGGGGAACTCGACCGAAACAAAGTATAGGTTTTCATTATGTGTATAACTTGAAAATCTTAGCTCAAACAGCTGCAAATCCTGTTTTCCCAGCACAGGGACCTTGAGTTCTATAAGATAAAGCCATAAACATGTGTATCCGAGTCTTCTATCAAAAGTTACAGCTATTTATATGAAGTTGTACAAAAACGCTTTCTTTCGCCAAGACAGTGCGTTTCTCACTGTTACATGCATTTGAATGGGGAACTCGACCGAAACAAAGTATAGGTTTTCATTATGTGTATAACTTGGAAATCTTAGCTCAAACAGCTGCAAAACCTTTTTGCCCAGCACGGGGACCTTGAGTTCTATAAGATAAAGCCATAAACATGTGTATACTAGTCTTCTATCAAAAGTTACAGCTATTTATATGAAGTTGTACAAAAACGCTTTCTTTCGCCAAGACAATGCGTTTCTCACTGTTACATGCATTTGAATGGGGAACTCGACCGAAACAAAGTATAGGTTTTCATTATGTGTATAACTTGAAAATCTTAGCTCAAACAGCTGCAAATCCTGTTTTCCCAGCACAGGGACCTTGAGTTCTATAAGATAAAGCCATAAACATGTTTGTCTGAGTCTTCTATCAAAAGTTACAGCTATTTATATGAAGTTGTACAAAAACGCTTTCTTTCGCCAAGACAGTGCGTTTCTCACTGTTACATGCATTTGAATGGGGAACTCGACCGAAACAAAGTATAGGTTTTCATTATGTGTATAACTTGGAAATCTTACCTCAAACAGCTGCAAATCCTGTTTTCCCAGCACGGGGACCTTGAGTTCTATAAGATAAAGCCATAAACATGTTTGTCTGAGTCTTCTATCAAAAGTTACAGCTATTTATATGAAGTTGTACAAAAACGCTTTATTTCGCCAAGACAATGCGTTTCTCACTGTTACATGCATTTGAATGGGGAACTCGACCGAAACAAAGTATAGGTTTTCATTATGTGTATAACTTGAAAATCTTAGCTCAAACAGCTGCAAATCCTGTTTTCCCAGCACGGGGACCTTGAGTTCTATAAGATAAAGCCATAAACATGTTTGTCTGAGTCTTCTATCAAAAGTTACAGCTATTTATATGAAGTTGTACAAAAACGCTTTATTTCGCCAAGACAATGCGTTTCTCACTGTTGCATGCATTTGAATGGGGAACTCGCCCGAAACAAAGTATAGGTTTTCATTATGTGAATAATTTTAAAATCTTAGCTCAAACGGCTGCAAAACCTGTTCTGTTTTCCCAGCACAGGGACCTTGAGTTCTATAAGATAAAGCCATAAACATGTTTGTCTGAGTCTTCTATCAAAAGTTACAGCTATTTATATGAAGTTGTACAAAAACGCTTTCTTTCGCCAAGACAGTGCGTTTCTCACTGTTACATGCATTTGAATGGGGAACTCGACCGAGACAAAGTATAGGTTTTCATTATGTCTATAACTTGGAAATCTTAGCTCAAACAGCTGCAAAACCTGTTCTGTTTTCCCAGCACGGGGATATTGAGTTCTATAAGATAAAGCCATAAACATGTGTATCCGAGTCTTCTATCAAAAGTTACAGCGATTTATATGAAGTTGTACAAAAACGCTTTATTTCACCAAGACAATGCGTTTCTCACTGTTACATGCATTTGAATGGGGAACTCGACCGAAACAAAGTATAGGTTTTCATTATGTGAATAACTTGGAAATCTTAGCTCCAACAGCTGCAAAACCTGTTTTCCCAGCACGGGGACCTTGAGTTCTATAAGATAAAGCCATAAACATGTTTGTCTGAGTCTTCTATCAATAGTTACAGCTATTTATATGAAGTTGTACAAAAACGCTTTCTTTTGCCAAGACAGTGCGTTTCTCACTGTTGCATGCATTTGAATGGGGAACTCGCCCGAAACAAAGCATAGGTTTTCATTATGTGAATAATTTTAAAATCTTAGCTCAAACGGCTGCAAAACCTGTTCTGTTTTCCCAGCACAGGGACCTTGAGTTCTATAAGATAAAGCCATAAACATGTTTGTCCGAGTCTTCTATCAATAGTTACAGCTATTTATATGAAGTTGTACAAAAACGCTTTCTTTTGCCAAGACAATGCGTTTCTCACTGTTACATGCATTTGAATGGGAAACTCGACCGAAACAAAGTATAGGTTTTCATTATGTGTATAACATGAAAATCTTAGCTCAAACAGCTGCAAATCCTGTTTTCCCAGCACAGGGACCTTGAGTTCTATAAGATAAAGCCATAAACATGTGTATCCGAGTCTTCTATCAAAAGTTACAGCGATTTATATGAAGTTGTACAAAAACGCTTTCTTTCGCCAAGACAGTGCGTTTCTCACTGTTGCATGCATTTGAATGGGGAACTCGACCGAAACAAAGTATAGGTTTTCATTATGTGTATAACTTGAAAATCTTAGCTCAAACAGCTGCAAATCCTGTTTTCCCAGCACAGGGACCTTGAGTTCTATAAGATAAAGCCATAAACATGTTTGTCCGAGTCTTCTATCAAAAGTTACAGCTATTTATATGAAGTTGTACAAAAACGCTTTATTTCGACAAGACAGTGCGTTTCTCACTGTTACATGCATTTGAATGGGGAACTCGACCGAAACAAAGTATAGGTTTTCATTATGTGAATAACTTGGAAATCTTAGCTCAAACAGCTGCAAAACCTGTTTTCCCAGCACGGGGACCTTGAGTTCTATAAGATAAAGCCATAAACATGTTTGTCTGAGTCTTCTATCAATAGTTACAGCTATTTATATGAAGTTGTACAAAAACGCTTTCTTTTGCCAAGACAGTGCGTTTCTCACTGTTGCATGCATTTGAATGGGGAACTCGCCCGAAACAAAGCATAGGTTTTCATTATGTGAATAATTTTAAAATCTTAGCTCAAACGGCTGCAAAACCTGTTTTCCCAGCACGGGGACCTTGAGTTCTATAAGATAAAGCCATAAACATGTGTATCCGAGTCTTCTATCAAAAGTTACAGCGATTTATATGAAGTTGTACAAAAACGCTTTCTTTCGCCAAGACAGTGCGTTTCTCACTGTTACATGCATTTGAATGGGGAACTCGACCGAGGCAAAGTATAGGTTTTCATTATGTCTATAACTTGGAAATGTTAGCTCAAACAGCTGCAAAACCTGTTCTGTTTTCCCAGCACGGGGATATTGAGTTCTATAAGATAAAGCCATAAACATGTGTATCCGAGTCTTCTATCAAAAGTTACAGCGATTTATATGAAGTTGTACAAAAACGCTTTATTTCACCAAGACAGTGCGTTTCTCACTGTTACATGCATTTGAATGGGGAACTCGCCCGAAACAAAGTATAGGTTTTCATTATGTGTATAACTTGGAAATCTTAGCTCAAACAGCTGCAAAACCTGTTCTGTTTTCCCAGCACGGGGACCTTGAGTTCTATAAGATAAAGCCATAAACATGTTTGTCTGAGTCTTCTATCAAAAGTTACAGCTATTTATATGAAGTTGTACAAAAACGCTTTATTTCGCCAAGACAGTGCGTTTCTCACTGTTGCATGCATTTGAATGGGGAATTCGCCCGAAACAAAGTATTGGTTTTCATTATGTGAATAATTTTAAAATCTTAGCTCAAACGGCTGCAAAACCTGTTCTGTTTTCCCAGCACAGGGACCTTGAGTTCTATAAGATAAAGCCATAAACATGTGTATACGAGTCTTCTATCAAAAGTTACAGCTATTTATATGAAGTTGTACAAAAACGCTTTCTTTCGCCAAGACAGTGCGTTTCTCACTGTTACATGCATTTGAATGGGGAACTCGACTGAAACAAAGTATAGGTTTTCATTATGTGTATAACTTGGAAATCTTAGCTCAAACAGCTGCAAATCCTGTTTTCCCAGCACGGGGACCTTGAGTTCTATAAGATAAAGCCATAAACATGTTTGTCTGAGTCTTCTATCAATAGTTACAGCTATTTATATGAAGTTGTACAAAAACGCTTTCTTTTGCCAAGACAGTGCGTTTCTCACTGTTGCATGCATTTGAATGGGGAACTCGGCCGAAACAAAGTATAGGTTTTCATTATGTCTATAACTTGGAAATGTTAGCTCAAACAGCTGCAAAACCTGTTCTGTTTTCCCAGCACGGGGATATTGAGTTCTATAAGATAAAGCCATAAACATGTGTATCCGAGTTTTCTATCAAAAGTTACAGCGATTTATATGAAGTTGTACAAAAACGCTTTCTTTTGCCAAGACAGTGCGTTTCTCACTGTTACATGCATTTGAATGGGGAACTCGACCGAAACAAAGTATAGGTTTTTATTATGTGAAAAACTTGGAAATCTTAGCTCAAACAGCTGCAAATCCTGTTTTCCCAGCACGAGGACCTTGAGTTCTATAAGATAAAGCCATAAACATTTTTGTCTGAGTCTTCTATCAATAGTTACAGCTATTTATATGAAGTTGTACAAAAACGCTTTCTTTTGCCAAGACAGTGCGTTTCTCACTGTTACATGCATTTGAATGGGGAACTCGACTGAACCAAAGTATAGGTTTTCATTATGTGTATAACTTGGAAATCTTAGCTCAAACAGCTGCAAATCCTGTTTTCCCAGCACGGGGACCTTGAGTTCTATAAGATAAAGCCATGAACATGTTTGTCTGAGTCTTCTATCAATAGTTACAGCTATTTATATGAAGTTGTACAAAAACGCTTTCTTTTGCCAAGACAGTGCGTTTCTCACTGTTGCATGCATTTGAATGGGGAACTCGGCCGAAACAAAGTATAGGTTTTCATTATGTGAATAATTTTAAAATCTTAGCTCAAACGGCTGCAAAACCTGTTCTGTTTTCCCAGCACGGGGACCTTGAGTTCTATAAGATAAAGCCATAAACATGTTTGTCTGAGTCTTCTATCAAAAGTTACAGCTATTTATATGAAGTTGTACAAAAACGCTTTCTTTCGCCAAGACAGTGCGTTTCTCACTGTTACATGCATTTGAATGGGGAACTCGACTGAGACAAAGTATAGGTTTTCATTATGTCTATAACTTGGAAATGTTAGCTCAAACAGCTGCAAAACCTGTTCTGTTTTCCCAGCACGGGGATATTGAGTTCTATAAGATAAAGCCATAAACATGTGTATCCGAGTCTTCTATCAAAAGTTACAGCTATTTATATGAAGTTGTACAAAAACGCTTTATTTCACCAAGACAGTGCGTTTCTCACTGTTACATGCATTTGAATGGGGAACTCGCCCGAAACAAAGTATAGGTTTTCATTATGTGTATAACTTGGAAATCTTAGCTCAAACAGCTGCAAAACCTGTTCTGTTTTCCCAGCACGGGGACCTTGAGTTCTATAAGATAAAGCCATAAACATGTTTGTCTGAGTCTTCTATCAAAAGTTACAGCTATTTATATGAAGTTGTACAAAAACGCTTTATTTCGCCAAGACAGTGCGTTTCTCACTGTTGCATGCATTTGAATGGGGAACTCGCCCGAAACAAAGTATTGGTTTTCATTATGTGAATAATTTTAAAATCTTAGCTCAAACGGCTGCAAAACCTGTTCTGTTTTCCCAGCACAGGGACCTTGAGTTCTATAAGATAAAGCCATAAACATATTTGTCCGAGTCTTCTATCAAAAGTTACAGCGATTTATATGAAGTTGTACAAAAACGCTTTCTTTCGCCAAGACAGTGCGTTTATCACTGTTACATGCATTTGAATGGGGAACTCGACCGAAACAAAGTATAGGTTTTCATTATGTGAATAACTTGGAAATCTTAGCTCAAACAGCTGCAAAACCTGTTTTCCCAGCACGGGGACCTTGAGTTCTATAAGATAAAGCCATAAACATGTTTGTCTGAGTCTTCTATCAATAGTTACAGCTATTTATATGAAGTTGTACAAAAACGCTTTCTTTCGCCAAGACAGTGCGTTTCTCACTGTTGCATGCATTTGAATGGGGAACTCGCCCGAAACAAAGTATAGGTTTTCATTATGTGTATAACTTGGAAATCTTAGCTCAAACAGCTGCAAAACCTGTTCTGTTTTCCCAGCACGGGGACCTTGAGTTCTATAAGATAAAGCCATAAACATGTTTGTCTGAGTCTTCTATCAAAAGTTACAGCGATTTATATGAAGTTGTACAAAAACGCTTTCTTTCGCCAAGACAGTGCGTTTCTCACTGTTACATGCATTTGAATGGGGAACTCGACCGAGACAAAGTATAGGTTTTCATTATGTCTATAACTTGGAAATCTTAGCTCAAACAGCTGCAAAACCTGTTCTGTTTTCCCAGCACGGGGATATTGAGTTCTATAAGATAAAGCCATAAACATGTGTATCCGAGTCTTTTATCAAAAGTTACAGCGATTTATATGAAGTTGTACAAAAACGCTTTATTTCACCAAGACAGTGCGTTTCTCACTGTTACATGCATTTGAATGGGGAACTCGCCCGAAACAAAGTATAGGTTTTCATTATGTGTATAACTTGGAAATCTTAGCTCAAACAGCTGCAAAACCTGTTCTGTTTTCCCAGCACGGGGACCTTGAGTTCTATAAGATAAAGCCATAAACATGTGTATCCGAGTCTTCTATCAAAAGTTACAGCGATTTATATGAAGTTGTACAAAAACGCTTTCTTTCACCAAGACAATGCGTTTCTCACTGTTACATGCATTTGAATGGGGAACTCGACCGAAACAAAGTATTGGTTTTCATTATGTGAATATTTTTAAAATCTTAGCTCAAACGGCTGCAAAACATGTTTGCCCAGCACAGGGATATTGAGTTCTATAAGATAAAGCCATAAACATGTTTGTCTGAGTCTTCTATCAAAAGTTACAGCGATTTATATGAAGTTGTACAAAAACGCTTTATTTCGCCAAGACAGTGTGTTTCTCACTGTTACATGCATTTGAATGGGAAACTCACCCGAGACAAAGTATAGGTTTTCATTATGTGAATAATTTTAAAATCTTAGCTCAAACAGCTGCAAATCCTGTTTTCCCAGCACGGGGACCTTGAGTTCTATAAGATAAAGCCATAAACATGTTTGTCTGAGTCTTCTATCAAAAGTTACAGCTATTTATATGAAGTTGTACAAAAACGCTTTATTTCGCCAAGACAGTGCGTTTCTCACTGTTGCATGCATTTGAATGGGGAACTCGCCCGAAACAAAGTATAGGTTTTCATTATTTGAATAATTTTAAAATCTTAGCTCAAACGGCTGCAAAACCTGTTCTGTTTTCCCAGCACAGGGACCTTGAGTTCTATAAGATAAAGCCATAAATACGTAAATCTGAGCCTTCTATCACAAGTTACAGCTGTCTTCATGAAGCTGTACAAAAACACTTTATTTCGCAGAGACAGTGTGTTTCTGACTATTACATGCATTTGAATGCAGTTCTCGCACGAAACAAAGTATAGGTTTTCATTATGTGAATAACTTGAAAATCTTAGCTCAAACCTGTTTGCTCAACACGGGGATACTGAATATTATAAGATAAAGCCATAACTACGTAAATCTGAATCTTCTATCAAAAGTTACAGCTAACTTCATGAAGTTGTACAAAAAGGCTTTATTTTGCAACGATAGTGCGTTTCTGACTATTACATGGGAGACATGTGTCTCTTTATTGTGTTTAAGACACTTTACAGGTCCCTCCCCTAATGAAGAGTAGTGAGCAGCTGATTGGACCATGGAACAGGTGACCACGTTCAAAAAGCCGCTCTGACAGCTCCAGAGGGGAGAGAGAGAGAGAGTGTGTGCAACAAGCGAGTAGCCTGACAGCCGTCGCGGTCCTGACCATGGTTTTCCCAGCCTGTGCTTATCTTGTGTATTTGTGTGAGGGTGAATTGTAAAAGCCGCTCCTAGTGCATTAGCTGAGAGCTTAGGCACTGGTGGGCTGAAGCGGAAGGGGTGAGCTGCCTTTTCTTTTGGAATCGTTTTCTCCTGTTTTCTTGGTCAGGGAGCGAGGGATAGCTCTGTCATTTGTTTGTTCTTTTTCTTTCCTAGGGTTTAGTTAGTCTTTTCTGGTGGGTCTTAGTTGGTTTTGTTTATTATTTTGGCCTGGGCTCACCCTGGAGCTATGCTTCTTGTCCTTAAATAAAATCACCTTTTTTTACTCACAACTGGTTTGGATGTTTGGCTTGGGAACCAGGGCGGGGATTTGTCTCTCTCTCCTCCAACCTTATGTGCGTCCCTACACGCCTAGATTAGGGGCGTAACATAAATGGAGTTCTCACACGAAACAAAGTATAGCTTTTTATTTTGTGAATAACTTAAAAATCTTAGCTCACATAGCTTTAAAACTGTTTGCTCAACGGGGATATTGAATTCTATAAGATAAAGCCATAAATACGTATATCTGAGTTTCCTATCAAAAGTTACAGCTGTCTTCATGAAGTTGTAAACCCTTTATTTCGCCAAGACAGTGCGTTTCTGACTTTTACATGCACTTGAATGGAGTTCTCGCACGAAACAAAGTATAGGCTTGCATTTTTTCAATAACTGGAAGCTCTTGGCTCAAACAGCTGCAAAACCTGTTTCCCCAGCACGGAGATGCTGAATTGTATAAGGCAAAGCCATATTGATCTGTGTCTGAGCCTTCTATCAAAAGTTACAGGTAACTTCATGAAGCTGTACAAAAACACTTTATTTCGCCGAGACAGTGCGTTTCTGACTATTACATGCATTTGAATGGAGTTGTCGCACGAAACAAAGTATAGGTATTCATTTTGTGAATAACTTGAAAATCTTAGATCAAACAGCTGCAAAACCTGTTTGCTCAACACGGGGATATCGAACTTTATAAGATAAAGCCATAAATATGTTTATATGCGTCTTCTATCAAAAGTTACAGCTGTCTTGAATGAAAGCATTATAGCAGCTTACCTCGATCATGTGGTAGAACAGATACATGGGCCACCTACGTGTCCTTCTACGGCAGGAGTAGTTGCCACAAACCTGCAAAACAAAAATAAATGATCAGGTGACATGAACAGATTTATACAGCCATAAGCAAGAGATTCTTCCTGCCTGTGGGCGTCAAACTGGACCCCCCCCCCCCCCCCCCTCCTTACTGTAACTATCAAAACTATCACAGTCTAAAACTATCATCTCATATCAAAACTATTATAATCACATTATCTGACTTTATCAGTTATAACAATGAGAAACGGTAAACAATTTGGCAAATAAATTACTTATAATTGTGCTTACCTGGTCCAAATGATCCACAGTCCCTTTGCATTTGTTATAATCCAGGATGATGTGGGGCTTTCTCTTCCCAGAGTCCTGGACTTGTAGCTCACGGTGCCTGGTGCTCAATAAGACAGCCTTTTTTCTTTGCTTGGGGATGTAGGAAACCACAGCCTTGCCCCCCCCCTGTAGCGACCTGGACGGGAGAGACGATCATCGAATCTTACTGCCCGATTAATTTGCTCAAATCTTTTTTTTTTTTTTGACATGGTAGCATGAAACAGAAGAGCCCTGTCTCCCCATTTCACAGGCTTGTTGTCGTTTCATGTTGAGACCTGTACAGGCCAGCCAGCATCACAAGCCCCATGTAAGCCTGCAACTCCTCATCTATGTCCTTCCAGTCTTTTACTGACCTGTTGCCCCTGCAGGTTGGTGAAATGCAGGATTAGCTGCATAATGTCCTCTGCAAAAAAAAGATGGAAAGTGCTCACAGGGCTGCTGATCCTATACGAATTGCATAATGGGTTGGTCCTGGGGTTAAAATGGGGGGAGGAAAAAATGGCAGGACCTCTTCGTGTGTGGGTTGCCACATGATTTCTCCATTTTTAGATCTCCACTGGCCATCCTCCAGTCTTGTCTCTTCCTCCTGCTCTTCTTCCTCCTTCTCCTCCTCCGCACATGAGCTGCAAAGCTCCTCGGTGCCTGGCAAAAATTCTTCTTCGCTGTCAGAAGTATCTCCACTGCTTGTGGAGAGTGCAAAACTGCAGCAACAGCCTCCTCTAAACTGAGTGCACGCTTCATTGTGTCTGTGCAGAAATGACCACTCAGACCAGGCTGCAAAGTATTCTCATAGACTTCAAAGGTGCACCTGAATAAACATGCTATACCATACATCCAATAAGAGAGAGGAGGCACACTCTTGGTCAAGAAAAAACATAAGCGCACGCCTTTGATCTCTCCCCCCCCCCCTCTCTCTCTTTCTCTCTCTCTCTCTCTCTCTCTCACACACACACACACACATGCACATACATACATACACAATACCATTTTATGGTGGTTAGCTGTTTTATTGTCATGCATTTTACAAGGTAAGATAACCATGTCCTGCATTCAAAACCACTGAAAATGTCTATGGTGGTGCTGTGCCTAATATTGTGCTGGTGTATGCTGGGTAATCGCACAGCTAGCGACTGGGTGACTTTATTCACCCGCTTCGGCTGTTATCAGTCCATATCCCCTAGATATGGACCATCTCCTGCTAGATTGTTCAGAAGGTTGTTATCATCCATCCAGATGGAGGATCACTAACAGGAGCGTGGGAAGACTCCAGAATCCACTCTGGCTGCAATGTGTGTACAGGTAAGACCGTTTAAACGGACAGCATTTATAGAATGACTATTAAAAGTCAGACCAGCGAGTGTCAATAATGTTAATGTGGCTATGTTAGTAATACACCGAGTGCTAATATAACAGCTTTAAGATGCATTTGTAGATGTTATTACGTGTTTTACCGTCTTTATGGTGCTAGCTTAAAGTTACGGTGTAAACGTTAGCTTATATTGGAGTAAAGCTGTTACTGTTTAAACGATGTTAGCACAGAAATATTAGCTTCTGTCATGACTGACGAAGTTACTAGTTAATAAAGTTTCCAGTAAAGTGTTTAATCGCAGCCACAGACTGACAGCAAATATCTCGATTAGCTTCAGTGCATCTGTAATAAATATGTGCAAGTTTCAGTGCTTCGTTTAAACTGTATGATACTTATACTGACCCAGGGTCAGTGTAAAATACAATCCTAGCTGTGTGAACAAAGCCTGGCTCCTTTAATCCTGCATGAAAAACCTCAGGATGCAGGCTATTATTACTCTTTCCTGCTGGCACACCTGTCACACCTGAGAGTCAGCTAGAAACTTACAGTGACGTGGACATCATGCAAAGACTGCCAGACTCTGTAATACTGCAAATGATCAGTGACTCAAGTTAACACTAAACTTTAAACGGTACCTCTGTGTCTCTGTGTGCTGAACATTTAGGATTGAGTCAGGCTGCATCTGTGTTAGTCCTCTGACAGACTGGTGACCTGTCCAGGTGTGCTCTACCTATGACTACTGGGACAGGCTCTAGCTCCTGTAATAGAAATTTTATGTTATTCTCATTTAAAGCATTTAAGTGCTTATGCATATGCTTAGTTGTGACACTGTTATAGACTGTTCAATGAAAGTTTCTAAAACTAGATGAACTTACTTCAGCAGTTTGAGAAAACAACTCCCTTTACAGGTGCTGATAACGTCAAGGGCACAAAACAGCATAACCATTGATCCGTTAGGTTTCATAGCGAGACACGTGAAGTGGCAGAGCTGACATGACTGAACTGTGATGTTTGATGTGTGTTTGCTCTCCTGTGCACAGTAATAAATAGCATGATCACAGCTCTTTCTGTGTTGCAGACTTTATTAAAAAAATTCCATGACATCTACTATAACTGAACCAACCTGGTGCTCTTCATTTATGGAGGCTGTTGAGTCTGAATGTTGGATGTTGTGTATCTCGTGTTCTCTGGGCTTTGTTGTCCTCAGTCTTTTTGCAGGATCAGAAAACAAAACCGGGAGGCGCGTAAATGTTTCTTCTCCATGATGTTTCTTCAAATGTTTCTTCTGGATGATGATATGACCGTGACACGGGATGCCACCTTTGGTCTTGTGACGAAGCAAAGCTCAGGAAGAAGTGTGATTAAATGGTACCCACATGTTGAGAAGGGTGTACAGGGCACCTGCAGCCAAATCCAAGCTTCAGCTTAGTTGTAGTTGCAGAATGCTATAGGACTGAGACATCTAAGGCATCAAATGTTTGATTAAACGGATGAAAAAGAGAAGTTTTTTCCCTATAATTATCACTTCTTAAAATCTGTAGCAACTTCAAGTCTGTCAGCATGCTGAGCATGCTCAGAATGTGACAATATATTTTTGTTCAATATTTAATTTCTTTCAGTTGCAATTGTTAAATGAAAAAATATATATTCTTATAATTTAGCAAACGAATTTATCAAAAAAAAACAAACATATATCTGTATTAGTTTTAGTAAATTAATTTGACACCTGTATTGAAAATACCATATTGTATTCATACAGAATCAGTATGGTATCATTGTTTGTCTGTTCACTGATTGTTGAAGCTAAGAGCTACTTTGATCTTTTTAGATCTAAAGTATCCAAAGTTGAGTTCTAATGTTTCTTCACCCCTGTGTGTGTGATATGTGATTTCCTACATGCTGGCAGAGCAGAGCAGCAGTTTGTGCTCACAGATGGTGACGGTGTGGAGAGACGGTGGTATTTCCTCAGAAGAACCAGCAGAGTCACAAAGGACACCAGTCCATCTCACCACCTTGACTTGCTGACTGATGTTCGTCTGCACTGCACAGAGGAAATCAACTGACCGAGGTTTGTCCAGTGACGTGTTATGAAATGTATATTTGTTTTATGCTTACAGATATGTTTTTCTTGACAGAGGCTCTGCAGAGGTTAGACAAAGCAGAGAAAACATGTGCTTTACATTTTACTGTGATTTATTGAGATATTTGTTGCCTGATGTTCAGCAGGAATGGAGAAATAGAATCAAAGGGAGATGTTTTTCCTGTTTTTGTAATGATGTAAGTAAATCTTCAATATTATTTATTTGCTTGGTTATATTAGGAGCGTTTCTGAGTGAGGGGGAGAGGAGTCATCATCCAGGTAAAGTGACGTGGATCAGTGGATACACTTGTCTCCCCTTTAAAGGAGACGATCCAAGTCATCCTTAAATGTTAGCGCTTTCAAATACACAAACATTTTTAAAGGACAAAAATGAACATCCAACTTTGACTGTAATACAAAATAAATCTTTGCATGTGTGTTTTCAAACTCTCAGATGGGCAGTATATCAGTCTTGGACTGTCTAACCTGCCGGAGCAGCACTGAATGACCATCGCACGAGCATGTTCCTGCAACATTCAGCATCTGATCCTTCATCTGTGTGCTTCTGCTTTTGGTAAGTAGAGTTACCCAACTCCAGTAACTCTAAACACATGCCATCCATTTCTAACGGCCTGGTTACTTCCTGTCAGTTACTTTAGAAATCATGTGGTCACCTGACCTAACACTGTTTCTTCTTCTTCCCCTTAATGTTGAAGTGTCAAATGTCAAACAGCTGGAGAGGAAACTACACCAGTGTACTGGGATGTTTCAGCAACACGTGCCAGATGCTGTTCCTTCATGGTGACATCACCAGAGACAGTCCCGCCCACCTCAGGACCCATTGATTATGATGATCTGATCCATCAAACCCCCAGCAGGTGAACTTTATTCATGACATAACACCGCAACAATGTAAAAAATTAAACAGCAACAGTCTAAATGTAAAGTGCATTCTAAAGTCCTCTTCAATAAATTGTATGCAAAGAGTCATTCAGGTCACTACAGAACCCAGAGTCTTCATCATTAAATCTCTGGTTGCTTCATTTTTCTATCCTATATCAGATATTTTAAAGGTTAGCTTAGGTAAAGTTCCATTCTCATGGTGAGGCAAAGTGCTTTATGTGTGTGTGTGCGTGTCATGAACGGCTATAAAAGGCCTATAATTAAAGAACAAAGTGGGGTTTGAGTTCGAGTTGCGGCAGACTGTCACTACTTGTAAATGGAACGCAGCCTTCCTACGGCGGACAGCTAATAACAGGAATCGGACGCGGTCCAGCCAAGTCCACAGCAACCACCATAGCAACCGCCTAGCATGACCTTAAAAACATATTCTGTCTTCATAACTATCAAAATCGTGAAATGATTTGCAAAGTGTGAAAGTGTTACAGCTGCAGAGAGCTATGGCGGTATCTATGGAAGCTGTTTACATAGCTAATAATATACGATGTAACCATGGAGACAGTTAGTCACTTGAGCTAGCGGTGCATGTTTACTACAGTGAATAAGGTGATTGAGTGCACAGCGTCCACACTCTGCAGGGGGTAAAGACATTACTTCAATATTATTTTATATTGATATATATTAGTCTTCTGTTGACCATCACCTCAGGTTCACCATTACAGTTTCAGATTACAGATGCACACTGTCTAAACACATTCAAAAACTCATGTCTCAGAAATAAGCACAGCTGTTCATGTTTGTCATTAGAGTTTTATTTGTAAGAAAATTATGAACTTCATATTGTGCATTAAATAAAAGAACATTTCACAACTCTGAGTCAACAGAAACAGGTAACAGAAATGTCTCTAATGTGTACAGTGTAGTGTAAGCATTAAAAGATCATAAAGGAAAAACTAACATTTATGTGAAACTAATTGTAATAAAAAATGAGCAGGTGCTTTATAGATTTAAAAGAAAGAATCTGAAAACAACACTTTTTTGGTCTAAGTGATCAAAGTAGAAAACAGAACTGATGTTCAAGAACAAACCGTAGCTGCACTAATATTACACATCTTGATCGTTGTACTGAACAGACATGTTGCTTTTAAAACCACATGCAGTGTGTGACCATGACTGTTCACTGAGACCATGAACGCCACTTCGCTGAAGCATTCTTCTTCTTCTTCTTGCCATTAAATTGGAAGCAGAAGCAGCACGAGCTGATTTGATCTACTGAAAGGAAAAAGCAGAACATCTGAGTTGAAACCAGTCAGCTGAAATCATTAAGACAGGAACAAATTCAATGCAGTGTCTCAAGTGGCTTAGCCTGTTACAACTGTTGATACAAGCTAAATACGGTTAACACACAGTGTCAGGGAGCTCCAGTGTGGGAACTAGTGGCTTTAGGTTTGTAGTCATTTAACTTTCATCCATTCATTCATTTAATTCAGGAGGAAGAAATGCCAGGTTGGTGCAGGCTGGTTTCATGCATTTGGTCCCATGCTGTCTTTAATTAAATGACTTGGTTCATTTTATGGCTGGGCTGTATGTGGGGTTATATCATGTTATTTGGGCAGGAGTACCTGTCCCCTGTTAGACTTAGAAAGTTTCTCCATAAGTAGAGTTTCTAACTCTTCTAGCACATCTGTGGCTGACAGCTTTTTGGTGGCTCTTTTTACCCCACACTGGTTGTGAGTGTGTAAATAGCCCCACTAGTTATTTTGGGTTGCAGTTAACTAGGGAGGAAGGGGTGGGTATGCCATGATTAGGTGAATAACAATTATATGTGATACATAAATTTCACAATGCATGCATATATCTCTATCAATTAAACCTGGCCTGAGGGCTGCCATTTTTTACATTCAGTTATTTCTCTTAGAAATGTTGGAACTAAATAATGAATGTGTTACAGTTAAAGTGAAACACTGGTCAGTGTAAATGGCTCATTGGGACACAGAAACCTTTAAATTAAACCTGATATCTAGTGTCAAACAATATCAAAGCTGTAAAAGATGTTTACATTCAGAATTTATAAAACTATGATTGTAAATAAATTCAAACAAGTGAGCTTTTCTCTTTGTGCTGAATATCAACACTGTGGTTTCTTAGACTGTAAGCTTTACTTTAGTGCAACCAGTTGCAGAAGCTGCCACTCCAAATGTCTTTTGATAACAAGAAAAAAATACCTTTTCAGTACACGGCCTGAAGTTCTTCTCCGAAATCTTCTGCAATCGGCTTTGTCTGCTGGTTTGAAGACAATAAACCACAAAAAAGATGATTTAGTCACTTTGTCTGCGTCATGCAGCTCGAATGTGTCGTGTAACGATGTTGAATAGCCGTCGTTATCCCTCTGCTTTGAGCCTTTTATCAAAAGTTACAGCTAACTTCATGAAGTTGTACAAAAAGGCTTCATTTCGCCGAGACAGTGCGTTTCTGACTATTACATGCATTTGAATGGAGTTCTTGCACGAAACAAAGTATAAGTTTTCATTATGTGAATAACTTGTATTTTACACTGACCCTGGGTCAGTATCAACTTCATGAAGACAGCTGTAACTTTTGATAGAGGACTCACACACACATATTTATGGCTTTGCCTTATAGAATTCAGCATCTCCGTGCTGAGGAAATAGGTTTTGCAGCTGTTTGAGCTAAGATTTTCAAGTTATTCACAAATTGAAAACCTATACTTTGTGTCGGGCGAGAACTCCATTCAAATGCATGTAATAGCGAGAAACGCACTAACGTGGTGAAATAAAGCGTTTTTCCATAAACTTCATAAAGACAGCTGTAAATTTTGAGAGAAGACTCGCACACACATTGGGGGGATATTGAAGTCTATAAGATAAAGCCATGAATATGTTTGTCTGAGTCTTCTATCAAAAGTTACAGCAAGCTCTATGAAGTTGATGAGAAACGCTTTACTTCGCCAAGACAGTGCGTTTCTCACTGTTACATGCATTTGAATTTAGTTCTTGCCCGACATAAAGTATAGGTTTTAATTTGTGAATAACTTGAAAATCTTAGCTCAAACAGCTGCAAAACCTATTTCCTGAGCACTGAGATGCTGAATTCTATAAGGCAAAGCCATAAATATGTGTGTGTGATTCTTCTATCAACAGTTACACCTGTCTTCTTGAAGTTGATACTGACCCAGGGTCAGTGTAAAATACAATCCTAGCTGTGTGAACAAAGCTTGGCTCCTTTAATCCTGCATGACAAACCTCAGGATGCAGGTTATTATTACTCTTTCCTGCTGGCACACCTGAGAGTCAGCTAGAAACTTACAGTGACGTGGACATCATGCAAAGACTGCCAGACTCTGTAATACTGTGAATGATCAGTGACTCAAGTTAACACTAAACTTTAAACAGTACCTCTGTGTCTCTGTGTGCTGAACATTTAGGATTGAGTCTGCATTGACTTTATTTATTGAGACTTTAATGTGCTAAAAGCAGGTTGAAGACAGCTCAGAAACATTTGAAGATTAAAATTTAGCATTATGGCTGCTGGTGGTTTGTAAAGCCTATACTCAGCTGTAGTTTTTGTTACTAATTTATGTTTGTTGTTGTTTAACACAGATTTCAGAAGAGCAAATATGCTTAATAGTTTAACTAGATTTCATTTGTCAGTGTGGGACTGCTGAGTCACCTGAAGAACTCATTTCATTCATTCTCCACATGATGTTCATATACAGAAATGTTTCACAGGAACTGGTTCCTCCCAAACTGTGAACTAGTGTGTTTCCATAGATTATCTCTGTATGAATGTACTTTTAAATGAAGGCAAGTGTTTGTCCTTTTTTGTTCCTCAGTTACAGTACGTGATATCTTGATATCAGGCGGTCAACACTGGGGGAAGACAAGAAGCAGACGTACTTCCAAGAGGGAGCTGCAGTGAGGACACAGCCAGGTCACTGAGGTCAGAGGTCAGAATCTGAAACAGCTCAGGTTTATATTTTAGGGGTTATAAAAAATCAAAATGTATTTATGAAGAAACCTTTAAATAATAGTCATAATTATGATTATTATAAGAAATATCAAACATTTAAGTGGATTTTCTGTTACACATATTGTATTAGCCCTGCAATAAACTGGCAGCCTGTCTTTGTCCTGTATCAGCTGGGATAGGCTTCATCCTCCCGCAACCCTGAATTGGATACATTGTATTCCAATTATGTAATCTGATCATTTACAAACTCAAGGTATCTAATCAAAATGTAAGTAATAATTATAAAATGGGAAAGCAGAAATAAGTGTGACATAAATGTAAATGTGTTAGCTGACATAGAGGACAGCTACATGTAGTCTGAAAAACCTTTGTTGTCAAGTTTGCAGGTATATCAGCACGAGACATTCTTACATAGAAGAGTCTGTTAAAGTCTCTAACTCAGCGAAGCATTATTGGTCCCGTCTGTTTGGATAAATATAGTAAGTTGATGTTTGTCCATTTATTGACACATTTTCTTAAGTGCTTATCCAGTTCAGGATCACAGTGGAGCTGCAGCTGGATATGTTCATTAAATAAACCTTACAAAAGTTAACAATAAACCTGCATCCATGTACGTTGTTGTCCACAGGATAAGAAAATCAAACTGGAACACTGTGGAACATGTTAATAAATGTTTGTGTGTTTATGCCTGTGTCTTTCACAGGAGGCGCTGGAAGGTTTCCCTAATAGTTCCTGGTGAATCAAAGCAGAACCATAAAGGTTGCTGGATTGCATGATGGCCTTACCCCTGAGCAGTCATCCTGTTAAAGGAGGAACCAGTTAGAAGCTGTTTTCAAAGTAGCTGAGCAGATTTCATCTCAAGTAAGCGATTAACTGTTTGTTCATCTGTTCTGCCACTTAAAGAGCATTTAAGGACGTCTTTCGAGTGTCCAGCTGAATTAATTCTACTGGCTCTCATGGTCATTTGTTATTATAGACATATTTTTCATGTTCATCCAGCTATTTAGTAAATTCTATCTATTTAGTAATATCCGTCAGCTATAAAATGTAATATAGATATAAAAAATATCTAAATATCTCCTGCACTTTATATTTTAATGATGTAAGTCTGTTATCGTGTTACATTAGCATTCCTCACATATCAATGAGATGCTGTACAGTACAATCCTACTGACGCAGCAGAGGGATAACGACGGCTATTCAACATCGTTACACGACACATTCGAGCTGCATGACGCAGACAAAGTGACTAAATCATCTTTTTTATGGTTTATTGTCTTCAAACCAGCAGACAAAGCCGATTGCAGAAGATTTCGGAGAAGAACTTCAGGCCGTGTACTGAAAAGGTATTTTTTTCTTGTTATCAAAAGACATTTGGAGTGGCAGCTTCTGCAACTGGTTGCACTAAAGTAAAGCTTACAGTCTAAGAAACCACAGTGTTGATATTCAGCACAAAGAGAAAAGCTCACTTGTTTGAATTTATTTACAATCATAGTTTTATAAATTCTGAATGTAAACATCTTTTACAGCTTTGATATTGTTTGACACTAGATATCAGGTTTAATTTAAAGGTTTCTGTGTCCCAATGAGCCATTTACACTGACCAGTGTTTCACTTTAACTGTAACACATTCATTATTTAGTTCCAACATTTCTAAGAGAAATAACTGAATGTAAAAAATGGCAGCCCTCAGGCCAGGTTTAATTGATAGAGATATATGCATGCATTGTGAAATTTATGTATCACATATAATTGTTATTCACCTAATCATGGCATACCCACCCCTTCCTCCCTAGTTAACTGCAACCCAAAATAACTAGTGGGGCTATTTACACACTCACAACCAGTGTGGGGTAAAAAGAGCCACCAAAAAGCTGTCAGCCACAGATGTGCTAGAAGAGTTAGAAACTCTACTTATGGAGAAACTTTCTAAGTCTAACAGGGGACAGGTACTCCTGCCCAAATAACATGATATAACCCCACATACAGCCCAGCCATAAAATGAACCAAGTCATTTAATTAAAGACAGCATGGGACCAAATGCATGTAACCAGCCTGCACCAACCTGGCATTTCTTCCTCCTGAATTAAATGAATGAATGGATGAAAGTTAAATGACTACAAACTTAAAGCCACTAGTTCCCACACTGGAGCTCCCTGACACTGTGTGTTAACCGTATTTAGCTTGTATCAACAGTTGTAACAGGCTAAGCCACTTGAGACACTGCATTGAATTTGTTCCTGTCTTAATGATTTCAGCTGACTGGTTTCAACTCAGATGTTCTGCTTTTTCCTTTCAGTAGATCAAATCAGCTCGTGCTGCTTCTGCTTCCAATTTAATGGCAAGAAGAAGAAGAAGAATGCTTCAGCGAAGTGGCGTTCATGGTCTCAGTGAACAGTCATGGTCACACACTGCATGTGGTTTTAAAAGCAACATATCTGTTCAGTACAACGATCGAGATGTGTAATATTAGTGCAGCTACGGTTTGTTCTTGAACATCAGTTCTGTTTTCTACTTTGATCACTTAGACCAAAAAAGTGTTGTTTTCAGATTCTTTCTTTTAAATCTATAAAGCACCTGCTCATTTTTTATTACAATTAGTTTCACATAAATGTTAGTTTTTCCTTTATGATCTTTTAATGTTTACACTACACTGTACACATTAGAGACATTTCTGTTACCTGTTTCTGTTGACTCAGAGTTGTGAAATGTTCTTTTATTTAATGCACAATATGAAGTTCATAATTTTCTTACAAATAAAACTCTAATGACAAACATGAACAGCTGTGCTTATCTCTGAGACATGAGTTTTTGAATGTGTTTAGACAGTGTGCATTTGTATGCTGAAACTATAATGGTGAACCTGAGGTGATGGTCAACAGAAGGCAAATATATATCAATATAAAACAATATTGAAGTAATGTCTTTACCCCCTGCAGAGTGTGGACGCTGTGCACTCAATCACCTTATTCACTGTAGAAAAGGTGACTGACTGTCTCCATGGTTACATCGTATATTATTAGCTATGTAAACAGCTTCCATAGATACCGCCATAGCTCTCTGCAGCTGTAACACTTTCACACTTTGCAAATCATTTCACGATTTTGATAGTTATGAAGACAGAATATGTTTTTAAGGTCATGCTAGGCGGTTGCTATGGTGGTTGCTGTGGACTTGGCTGGACCGCGTCCGATTCCTGTTATTAGCTGTCCGCCGTAGGAAGGCTGCGTTCCATTTACAAGTAGTGACAGTCTGCCGCAACTCAAACTCAAACCCCGCTTTGTTCTTTAATTATAGGCCTTTTATAGCCGTTCATGACACCCGCACACACATACATAAAGCACTTTGCCTCACAATGAGAATGGAACTTTACCTAAGCTAACCTTTAAAATATCTGATATAGGATAGAAAAATGAAGCAACCAGAGATTTAATGATGAAGACTCTAAAACCCACTGTCTTGACAAAATAAAGCGTTTTTGTACAACTTCATATAAATAGCTGTAACTTTTGATAGAAGACTCAGACAAACATGTTTATGGCTTTATCTTATAGAACTCAATATCCCCGTGCTGGGCAAACAGGTTTTGCAGCCGTTTGAGCTAAGATTTTAAAATTATTCACATAATGAAAACCTATACTTTGTTTCAGGCGAGTTTCCCATTCAAATGCATGTAACAGTGAGAAACACACTGTCTTGGCGAAATAAAGCGTTTTCGTACAACTTCATATAAATCGCTGTAACTTTTGATAGAAGACTCAGACAAACATGTTTATGGCTTTATCTTATAGAACTCAATATCCCCGTGCTGGGCAAACAGGATTTGCAGCCGTTTGAGCTAAGATTTTAAAATTATTCACATAATGAAAACCTATACTTTGTTTCAGGCGAGTTTCCCATTCAAATGCATGTAACAGTGAGAAACACACTGTCTTGGCGAAATAAAGCGTTTTTCAACCACTTCATATAAATCGCTGTAACTTTTGATAGAAGACTCAGACAAACATGTTTATGGCTTTATCTTATAGAACTCAAGGTCCCCGTGCTGGGCAAACAGGTTTTGCAGCCGTTTGAGCTAAGATTTTAAAATTATTCACATAATGAAAACCTATACTTTGTTTCAGGCGAGTTTCCCATTCAAATGCATGTAACAGTGAGAAACGCATTGTCTTGGCGAAATAAAGCGTTTTCGTACAACTTCATATAAATCGCTGTAACTTTTGATAGAAGACTCAGACAAACATGTTTATGGCTTTATCTTATAGAACTCAATATCCCCGTGCTGGGCAAACAGGTTTTGCAGCCGTTTGAGCTAAGATTTTAAAATTATTCACATAATGAAAACCTATACTTTGTTTCAGGCGAGTTTCCCATTCAAATGCATGTAACAGTGAGAAACGTATTGTCTTGGCGAAATAAAGCGTTTTCGTACAACTTCATATAAATCGCTGTAACTTTTGATAGAAGACTCAGACAAACATGTTTATGGCTTTATCTTATAGAACTCAATATCCCCGTGCTGGGCAAACAGGTTTTGCAGCCGTTTGAGCTAAGATTTTAAAATTATTCACATAATGAAAACCTATACTTTGTCTCGGGCGAGTTTCCCATTCAAATGCATGTAACAGTGAGAAACACACTGTCTTGGCGAAATAAAGCGTTTTGTACAACTTCATATAAATCGCTGTAACTTTTGATAGAAGACTCAGACAAACATGTTTATGGCTTTATCTTATAGAACTCAATATCCCCGTGCTGGGCAAACAGGATTTGCAGCCGTTTGAGCTAAGATTTTAAAATTATTCACATAATGAAAACCTATACTTTGTTTCAGGCGAGTTTCCCATTCAAATGCATGTAACAGTGAGAAACACACTGTCTTGGCGAAATAAAGCGTTTTTCAACCACTTCATATAAATCGCTGTAACTTTTGATAGAAGACTCAGACAAACATGTTTATGGCTTTATCTTATAGAACTCAAGGTCCCCGTGCTGGGCAAACAGGTTTTGCAGCCGTTTGAGCTAAGATTTTAAAATTATTCACATAATGAAAACCTATACTTTGTCTCGGGCGAGTTTCCCATTCAAATGCATGTAACAGTGAGAAACACACTGTCTTGGCGAAATAAAGCGTTTTTCAACCACTTTATATAAATCGCTGTAACTTTTGATAGAAGACTCAGACAAACATGTTTATGGCTTTATCTTATAGAACTCAATATCCCCGTGCTGGGCAAACAGGTTTTGCAGCCGTTTGAGCTAAGATTTTAAAATTATTCACATAATGAAAACCTATACTTTGTCTCGGGCGAGTTTCCCATTCAAATGCATGTAACAGTGAGAAACGCATTGTCTTGGCGAAATAAAGCGTTTTCGTACAACTTCATATAAATCGCTGTAACTTTTGATAGAAGACTCAGACAAACATGTTTATGGCTTTATCTTATAGAACTCAATATCCCCGTGCTGGGCAAACAGGTTTTGCAGCCGTTTGAGCTAAGATTTTAAAATTATTCACATAATGAAAACCTATACTTTGTTTCAGGCGAGTTTCCCATTCAAATGCATGTAACAGTGAGAAACGTATTGTCTTGGCGAAATAAAGCGTTTTCGTACAACTTCATATAAATCGCTGTAACTTTTGATAGAAGACTCAGACAAACATGTTTATGGCTTTATCTTATAGAACTCAATATCCCCGTGCTGGGCAAACAGGTTTTGCAGCCGTTTGAGCTAAGATTTTAAAATTATTCACATAATGAAAACCTATACTTTGTCTCGGGCGAGTTTCCCATTCAAATGCATGTAACAGTGAGAAACACACTGTCTTGGCGAAATAAAGCGTTTTGTACAACTTCATATAAATCGCTGTAACTTTTGATAGAAGACTCAGACAAACATGTTTATGGCTTTATCTTATAGAACTCAATATCCCCGTGCTGGGCAAACAGGATTTGCAGCCGTTTGAGCTAAGATTTTAAAATTATTCACATAATGAAAACCTATACTTTGTTTCAGGCGAGTTTCCCATTCAAATGCATGTAACAGTGAGAAACACACTGTCTTGGCGAAATAAAGCGTTTTTCAACCACTTCATATAAATCGCTGTAACTTTTGATAGAAGACTCAGACAAACATGTTTATGGCTTTATCTTATAGAACTCAAGGTCCCCGTGCTGGGCAAACAGGTTTTGCAGCCGTTTGAGCTAAGATTTTAAAATTATTCACATAATGAAAACCTATACTTTGTCTCGGGCGAGTTTCCCATTCAAATGCATGTAACAGTGAGAAACACACTGTCTTGGCGAAATAAAGCGTTTTTCAACCACTTTATATAAATCGCTGTAACTTTTGATAGAAGACTCAGACAAACATGTTTATGGCTTTATCTTATAGAACTCAATATCCCCGTGCTGGGCAAACAGGTTTTGCAGCCGTTTGAGCTAAGATTTTAAAATTATTCACATAATGAAAACCTATACTTTGTCTCGGGCGAGTTTCCCATTCAAATGCATGTAACAGTGAGAAACGCATTGTCTTGGCGAAATAAAGCGTTTTTGAACAACTTCATATAAATCGCTGTAACTTTTGATAGAAGACTCAGACAAACATGTTTATGGCTTTATCTTATAGAACTCAATATCCCCGTGCTGGGCAAACAGGTTTTGCAGCCGTTTGAGCTAAGATTTTAAAATTATTCACATAATGAAAACCTATACTTTGTTTCAGGCGAGTTTCCCATTCAAATGCATGTAACAGTGAGAAACACACTGTCTTGGCGAAATAAAGCGTTTTTCAACCACTTCATATAAATCGCTGTAACTTTTGATAGAAGACTCAGACAAACATGTTTATGGCTTTATCTTATAGAACTCAAGGTCCCCGTGCTGGGCAAACAGGTTTTGCAGCCGTTTGAGCTAAGATTTTAAAATTATTCACATAATGAAAACCTATACTTTGTCTCGGGCGAGTTTCCCATTCAAATGCATGTAACAGTGAGAAACACACTGTCTTGGCGAAATAAAGCGTTTTTCAACCACTTCATATAAATCGCTGTAACTTTTGATAGAAGACTCAGACAAACATGTTTATGGCTTTATCTTATAGAACTCAAGGTCCCCGTGCTGGGCAAACAGGTTTTGCAGCCGTTTGAGCTAAGATTTTAAAATTATTCACATAATGAAAACCTATACTTTGTTTCAGGCGAGTTTCCCATTCAAATGCATGTAACAGTGAGAAACGTATTGTCTTGGCGAAATAAAGCGTTTTCGTACAACTTCATATAAATCGCTGTAACTTTTGATAGAAGACTCAGACAAACATGTTTATGGCTTTATCTTATAGAACTCAATATCCCCGTGCTGGGCAAACAGGTTTTGCAGCCGTTTGAGCTAAGATTTTAAAATTATTCACATAATGAAAACCTATACTTTGTCTCGGGCGAGTTTCCCATTCAAATGCATGTAACAGTGAGAAACACACTGTCTTGGCGAAATAAAGCGTTTTCGTACAACTTCATATAAATCGCTGTAACTTTTGATAGAAGACTCAGACAAACATGTTTATGGCTTTATCTTATAGAACTCAATATCCCCGTGCTGGGCAAACAGGATTTGCAGCCGTTTGAGCTAAGATTTTAAAATTATTCACATAATGAAAACCTATACTTTGTTTCAGGCGAGTTTCCCATTCAAATGCATGTAACAGTGAGAAACACACTGTCTTGGCGAAATAAAGCGTTTTTCAACCACTTCATATAAATCGCTGTAACTTTTGATAGAAGACTCAGACAAACATGTTTATGGCTTTATCTTATAGAACTCAAGGTCCCCGTGCTGGGCAAACAGGTTTTGCAGCCGTTTGAGCTAAGATTTTAAAATTATTCACATAATGAAAACCTATACTTTGTCTCGGGCGAGTTTCCCATTCAAATGCATGTAACAGTGAGAAACACACTGTCTTGGCGAAATAAAGCGTTTTTCAACCACTTTATATAAATCGCTGTAACTTTTGATAGAAGACTCAGACAAACATGTTTATGGCTTTATCTTATAGAACTCAATATCCCCGTGCTGGGCAAACAGGTTTTGCAGCCGTTTGAGCTAAGATTTTAAAATTATTCACATAATGAAAACCTATACTTTGTCTCGGGCGAGTTTCCCATTCAAATGCATGTAACAGTGAGAAACGCATTGTCTTGGCGAAATAAAGCGTTTTTGAACAACTTCATATAAATCGCTGTAACTTTTGATAGAAGATTCAGATATACGTATTCATGACTTTATCTTATAGAACTCAGTGTCCCCGTGCTGGGCAAACAGGTTTTGCAGCCGTTTGAGCTAAGATCTTAAAATTATTCACATAATGAAAACCTATACTTTGTTTCAGGCGAGTTTCCCATTCAAATGCATGTAACAGTGAGAAACGCATTGTCTTGGCGAAATAAAGCGTTTTTCAACCACTTCATATAAATCGCTGTATCTTTTGATAGAAGACTCAGACAAACATGTTTATGGCTTTATCTTATAGAACTCAATATCCCCGTGCTGGGCAAACAGGTTTTGCAGCCGATTGAGCTAAGATTTTAAAATTATTCACATAATGAAAACCTATACTTTGTTTCAGGCGAGTTTCCCATTCAAATGCATGTAACAGTGAGAAACGCATTGTCTTGGCGAAATAAAGCGTTTTTCAACCACTTCATATAAATCGCTGTATCTTTTGATAGAAGACTCAGACAAACATGTTTATGGCTTTATCTTATAGAACTCAATATCCCCGTGCTGGGCAAACAGGTTTTGCAGCCGTTTGAGCTAAGATTTTAAAATTATTCACATAATGAAAACCTATACTTTGTTTCAGGCGAGTTTCCCATTCAAATGCATGTAACAGTGAGAAACGCATTGTCTTGGCGAAATAAAGCGTTTTTGTACAACTTCATATAAATCGCTGTAACTTTTGATAGAAGACTCAGACAAACATGTTTATGGCTTTATCTTATAGAACTCAATATCCCCGTGCTGGGCAAACAGGTTTTGCAGCCGTTTGAGCTAAGATTTTAAAATTATTCACATAATGAAAACCTATACTTTGTTTCAGGCGAGTTTCCCATTCAAATGCATGTAACAGTGAGAAACGCATTGTCTTGGCGAAATAAAGCGTTTTTGTACAACTTCATATAAATCGCTGTAACTTTTGATAGAAGACTCAGACAAACATGTTTATGGCTTTATCTTATAGAACTCAATATCCCCGTGCTGGGCAAACAGGTTTTGCAGCCGTTTGAGCTAAGATTTTAAAATTATTCACATAATGAAAACCTATACTTTGTTTCAGGCGAGTTTCCCATTCAAATGCATGTAACAGTGAGAAACGTATTGTCTTGGCGAAATAAAGCGTTTTCGTACAACTTCATATAAATCGCTGTAACTTTTGATAGAAGACTCAGACAAACATGTTTATGGCTTTATCTTATAGAACTCAATATCCCCGTGCTGGGCAAACAGGTTTTGCAGCCGTTTGAGCTAAGATTTTAAAATTATTCACATAATGAAAACCTATACTTTGTCTCGGGCGAGTTTCCCATTCAAATGCATGTAACAGTGAGAAACACACTGTCTTGGCGAAATAAAGCGTTTTCGTACAACTTCATATAAATCGCTGTAACTTTTGATAGAAGACTCAGACAAACATGTTTATGGCTTTATCTTATAGAACTCAATATCCCCGTGCTGGGCAAACAGGTTTTGCAGCCGTTTGAGCTAAGATTTTAAAATTATTCACATAATGAAAACCTATACTTTGTTTCAGGCGAGTTTCCCATTCAAATGCATGTAACAGTGAGAAACACACTGTCTTGGCGAAATAAAGCGTTTTTCAACCACTTCATATAAATCGCTGTAACTTTTGATAGAAGACTCAGACAAACATGTTTATGGCTTTATCTTATAGAACTCAAGGTCCCCGTGCTGGGCAAACAGGTTTTGCAGCCATTTGAGCTAAGATTTTAAAATTATTCACATAATGAAAACCTATACTTTGTTTCAGGCGAGTTTCCCATTCAAATGCATGTAACAGTGAGAAACGTATTGTCTTGGCGAAATAAAGCGTTTTCGTACAACTTCATATAAATCGCTGTAACTTTTGATAGAAGACTCAGACAAACATGTTTATGGCTTTATCTTATAGAACTCAATATCCCCGTGCTGGGCAAACAGGTTTTGCAGCCGTTTGAGCTAAGATTTTAAAATTATTCACATAATGAAAACCTATACTTTGTCTCGGGCGAGTTTCCCATTCAAATGCATGTAACAGTGAGAAACACACTGTCTTGGCGAAATAAAGCGTTTTCGTACAACTTCATATAAATCGCTGTAACTTTTGATAGAAGACTCAGACAAACATGTTTATGGCTTTATCTTATAGAACTCAATATCCCCGTGCTGGGCAAACAGGATTTGCAGCCGTTTGAGCTAAGATTTTAAAATTATTCACATAATGAAAACCTATACTTTGTTTCAGGCGAGTTTCCCATTCAAATGCATGTAACAGTGAGAAACACACTGTCTTGGCGAAATAAAGCGTTTTTCAACCACTTCATATAAATCGCTGTAACTTTTGATAGAAGACTCAGACAAACATGTTTATGGCTTTATCTTATAGAACTCAAGGTCCCCGTGCTGGGCAAACAGGTTTTGCAGCCGTTTGAGCTAAGATTTTAAAATTATTCACATAATGAAAACCTATACTTTGTCTCGGGCGAGTTTCCCATTCAAATGCATGTAACAGTGAGAAACACACTGTCTTGGCGAAATAAAGCGTTTTTCAACCACTTTATATAAATCGCTGTAACTTTTGATAGAAGACTCAGACAAACATGTTTATGGCTTTATCTTATAGAACTCAATATCCCCGTGCTGGGCAAACAGGTTTTGCAGCCGTTTGAGCTAAGATTTTAAAATTATTCACATAATGAAAACCTATACTTTGTTTCAGGCGAGTTTCCCATTCAAATGCATGTAACAGTGAGAAACGTATTGTCTTGGCGAAATAAAGCGTTTTCGTACAACTTCATATAAATCGCTGTAACTTTTGATAGAAGACTCAGACAAACATGTTTATGGCTTTATCTTATAGAACTCAATATCCCCGTGCTGGGCAAACAGGTTTTGCAGCCGTTTGAGCTAAGATTTTAAAATTATTCACATAATGAAAACCTATACTTTGTCTCGGGCGAGTTTCCCATTCAAATGCATGTAACAGTGAGAAACACACTGTCTTGGCGAAATAAAGCGTTTTCGTACAACTTCATATAAATCGCTGTAACTTTTGATAGAAGACTCAGACAAACATGTTTATGGCTTTATCTTATAGAACTCAATATCCCCGTGCTGGGCAAACAGGATTTGCAGCCGTTTGAGCTAAGATTTTAAAATTATTCACATAATGAAAACCTATACTTTGTTTCAGGCGAGTTTCCCATTCAAATGCATGTAACAGTGAGAAACACACTGTCTTGGCGAAATAAAGCGTTTTTCAACCACTTCATATAAATCGCTGTAACTTTTGATAGAAGACTCAGACAAACATGTTTATGGCTTTATCTTATAGAACTCAAGGTCCCCGTGCTGGGCAAACAGGTTTTGCAGCCGTTTGAGCTAAGATTTTAAAATTATTCACATAATGAAAACCTATACTTTGTCTCGGGCGAGTTTCCCATTCAAATGCATGTAACAGTGAGAAACACACTGTCTTGGCGAAATAAAGCGTTTTTCAACCACTTTATATAAATCGCTGTAACTTTTGATAGAAGACTCAGACAAACATGTTTATGGCTTTATCTTATAGAACTCAATATCCCCGTGCTGGGCAAACAGGTTTTGCAGCCGTTTGAGCTAAGATTTTAAAATTATTCACATAATGAAAACCTATACTTTGTCTCGGGCGAGTTTCCCATTCAAATGCATGTAACAGTGAGAAACGCATTGTCTTGGCGAAATAAAGCGTTTTTGAACAACTTCATATAAATCGCTGTAACTTTTGATAGAAGACTCAGACAAACATGTTTATGGCTTTATCTTATAGAACTCAATATCCCCGTGCTGGGCAAACAGGTTTTGCAGCCGTTTGAGCTAAGATTTTAAAATTATTCACATAATGAAAACCTATACTTTGTCTCGGGCGAGTTTCCCATTCAAATGCATGTAACAGTGAGAAACACACTGTCTTGGCGAAATAAAGCGTTTTTCAACCACTTTATATAAATCGCTGTAACTTTTGATAGAAGACTCAGACAAACATGTTTATGGCTTTATCTTATAGAACTCAATATCCCCGTGCTGGGCAAACAGGTTTTGCAGCCGTTTGAGCTAAGATTTTAAAATTATTCACATAATGAAAACCTATACTTTGTCTCGGGCGAGTTTCCCATTCAAATGCATGTAACAGTGAGAAACGCATTGTCTTGGCGAAATAAAGCGTTTTTGTACAACTTCATATAAATAGCTGTAACTTTTGATAGAAGATTCAGATATACGTATTCATGACTTTATCTTATAGAACTCAGTGTCCCCGTGCTGGGCAAACAGGTTTTGCAGCCGTTTGAGCTAAGATCTTAAAATTATTCACATAATGAAAACCTATACTTTGTCTCGGGCGAGTTTCCCATTCAAATGCATGTAACAGTGAGAAACACACTGTCTTGGCGAAATAAAGCGTTTTTCAACCACTTTATATAAATCGCTGTAACTTTTGATAGAAGACTCAGACAAACATGTTTATGGCTTTATCTTATAGAACTCAAGGTCCCCGTGCTGGGCAAACAGGTTTTGCAGCCGTTTGAGCTAAGATTTTAAAATTATTCACATAATGAAAACCTATACTTTGTCTCGGGCGAGTTTCCCATTCAAATGCATGTAACAGTGAGAAACGCATTGTCTTGGCGAAATAAAGCGTTTTTGAACAACTTCATATAAATCGCTGTAACTTTTGATAGAAGACTCAGACAAACATGTTTATGGCTTTATCTTATAGAACTCAATATCCCCGTGCTGGGCAAACAGGTTTTGCAGCCGTTTGAGCTAAGATTTTAAAATTATTCACATAATGAAAACCTATACTTTGTTTCAGGCGAGTTTCCCATTCAAATGCATGTAACAGTGAGAAACACACTGTCTTGGCGAAATAAAGCGTTTTTCAACCACTTCATATAAATCGCTGTAACTTTTGATAGAAGACTCAGACAAACATGTTTATGGCTTTATCTTATAGAACTCAAGGTCCCCGTGCTGGGCAAACAGGTTTTGCAGCCGTTTGAGCTAAGATTTTAAAATTATTCACATAATGAAAACCTATACTTTGTCTCGGGCGAGTTTCCCATTCAAATGCATGTAACAGTGAGAAACACACTGTCTTGGCGAAATAAAGCGTTTTTCAACCACTTTATATAAATCGCTGTAACTTTTGATAGAAGACTCAGACAAACATGTTTATGGCTTTATCTTATAGAACTCAATATCCCCGTGCTGGGCAAACAGGTTTTGCAGCCGTTTGAGCTAAGATTTTAAAATTATTCACATAATGAAAACCTATACTTTGTCTCGGGCGAGTTTCCCATTCAAATGCATGTAACAGTGAGAAACGCATTGTCTTGGCGAAATAAAGCGTTTTTGAACAACTTCATATAAATCGCTGTAACTTTTGATAGAAGACTCAGACAAACATGTTTATGGCTTTATCTTATAGAACTCAATATCCCCGTGCTGGGCAAACAGGTTTTGCAGCCGTTTGAGCTAAGATTTTAAAATTATTCACATAATGAAAACCTATACTTTGTCTCGGGCGAGTTTCCCATTCAAATGCATGTAACAGTGAGAAACACACTGTCTTGGCGAAATAAAGCGTTTTTCAACCACTTCATATAAATCGCTGTAACTTTTGATAGAAGACTCAGACAAACATGTTTATGGCTTTATCTTATAGAACTCAATATCCCCGTGCTGGGCAAACAGGTTTTGCAGCCGTTTGAGCTAAGATTTTAAAATTATTCACATAATGAAAACCTATACTTTGTCTCGGGTGAGTTTCCCATTCAAATGCATGTAACAGTGAGAAACACACTGTCTTGGCGAAATAAAGCGTTTTTCAACCACTTCATATAAATCGCTGTAACTTTTGATAGAAGACTCAGACAAACATGTTTATGGCTTTATCTTATAGAACTCAATATCCCCGTGCTGGGCAAACAGGTTTTGCAGCCGTTTGAGCTAAGATTTTAAAATTATTCACATAATGAAAACCTATACTTTGTTTCAGGCGAGTTTCCCATTCAAATGCATGTAACAGTGAGAAACGCATTGTCTTGGCGAAATAAAGCGTTTTTGAACAACTTCATATAAATCGCTGTAACTTTTGATAGAAGACTCAGACAAACATGTTTATGGCTTTATCTTATAGAACTCAATATCCCCGTGCTGGGCAAAAAGGATTTGCAGCCGTTTGAGCTAAGATTTTAAAATTATTCACATAATGAAAACCTATACTTTGTTTCAGGCGAGTTTCCCATTCAAATGCATGTAACAGTGAGAAACACACTGTCTTGGCGAAATAAAGCGTTTTTCAACCACTTCATATAAATCGCTGTAACTTTTGATAGAAGACTCAGACAAACATGTTTATGGCTTTATCTTATAGAACTCAATATCCCCGTGCTGGGCAAACAGGTTTTGCAGCCGTTTGAGCTAAGATTTTAAAATTATTCACATAATGAAAACCTATACTTTGTCTCAGGCGAGTTTCCCATTCAAATGCATGTAACAGTGAGAAACGCATTGTCTTGGCGAAATAAAGCGTTTTCGTACAACTTCATATAAATCGCTGTAACTTTTGATAGAAGACTCAGACAAACATGTTTATGGCTTTATCTTATAGAACTCAATATCCCCGTGCTGGGCAAACAGGTTTTGCAGCCGTTTGAGCTAAGATTTTAAAATTATTCACATAATGAAAACCTATACTTTGTCTCAGGCGAGTTTCCCATTCAAATGCATGTAACAGTGAGAAACGCATTGTCTTGGCGAAATAAAGCGTTTTCGTACAACTTCATATAAATCGCTGTAACTTTTGATAGAAGACTCAGACAAACATATTTATGGCTTTATCTTATAGAACTCAATATCCCCGTGCTGGGCAAACAGGTTTTGCAGCCGTTTGAGCTAAGATTTTAAAATTATTCACATAATGAAAACCTATACTTTGTTTCAGGCGAGTTTCCCATTCAAATGCATGTAACAGTGAGAAACGTATTGTCTTGGCGAAATAAAGCGTTTTCGTACAACTTCATATAAATCGCTGTAACTTTTGATAGAAGACTCAGACAAACATGTTTATGGCTTTATCTTATAGAACTCAATATCCCCGTGCTGGGCAAACAGGTTTTGCAGCCGTTTGAGCTAAGATTTTAAAATTATTCACATAATGAAAACCTATACTTTGTCTCGGGCGAGTTTCCCATTCAAATGCATGTAACAGTGAGAAACACACTGTCTTGGCGAAATAAAGCGTTTTTCAACCACTTCATATAAATCGCTGTAACTTTTGATAGAAGACTCAGACAAACATGTTTATGGCTTTATCTTATAGAACTCAATATCCCCGTGCTGGGCAAACAGGTTTTGCAGCCGTTTGAGCTAAGATTTTAAAATTATTCACATAATGAAAACCTATACTTTGTTTCAGGCGAGTTTCCCATTCAAATGCATGTAACAGTGAGAAACACACTGTCTTGGCGAAATAAAGCGTTTTTCAACCACTTCATATAAATCGCTGTAACTTTTGATAGAAGACTCAGACAAACATGTTTATGGCTTTATCTTATAGAACTCAATATCCCCGTGCTGGGCAAACAGGTTTTGCAGCCGTTTGAGCTAAGATTTTAAAATTATTCACATAATGAAAACCTATACTTTGTTTCAGGCGAGTTTCCCATTCAAATGCATGTAACAGTGAGAAACGCATTGTCTTGGCGAAATAAAGCGTTTTCGTACAACTTCATATAAATCGCTGTAACTTTTGATAGAAGACTCAGACAAACATGTTTATGGCTTTATCTTATAGAACTCAATATCCCCGTGCTGGGCAAACAGGTTTTGCAGCCGTTTGAGCTAAGATTTTAAAATTATTCACATAATGAAAACCTATACTTTGTCTCAGGCGAGTTTCCCATTCAAATGCATGTAACAGTGAGAAACGCATTGTCTTGGCGAAATAAAGCGTTTTCGTACAACTTCATATAAATCGCTGTAACTTTTGATAGAAGACTCAGACAAACATATTTATGGCTTTATCTTATAGAACTCAATATCCCCGTGCTGGGCAAACAGGTTTTGCAGCCGTTTGAGCTAAGATTTTAAAATTATTCACATAATGAAAACCTATACTTTGTTTCAGGCGAGTTTCCCATTCAAATGCATGTAACAGTGAGAAACGTATTGTCTTGGCGAAATAAAGCGTTTTCGTACAACTTCATATAAATCGCTGTAACTTTTGATAGAAGACTCAGACAAACATGTTTATGGCTTTATCTTATAGAACTCAATATCCCCGTGCTGGGCAAACAGGTTTTGCAGCCGTTTGAGCTAAGATTTTAAAATTATTCACATAATGAAAACCTATACTTTGTCTCGGGCGAGTTTCCCATTCAAATGCATGTAACAGTGAGAAACACACTGTCTTGGCGAAATAAAGCGTTTTTCAACCACTTCATATAAATCGCTGTAACTTTTGATAGAAGACTCAGACAAACATGTTTATGGCTTTATCTTATAGAACTCAATATCCCCGTGCTGGGCAAACAGGTTTTGCAGCCGTTTGAGCTAAGATTTTAAAATTATTCACATAATGAAAACCTATACTTTGTTTCAGGCGAGTTTCCCATTCAAATGCATGTAACAGTGAGTAACGCATTGTCTTGGCGAAATAAAGCGTTTTTGAACAACAATATAAATCGCTGTAACTTTTGATAGAAGACTCAGACAAACATGTTTATGGCTTTATCTTATAGAACTCAATATCCCCGTGCTGGGCAAACAGGTTTTGCAGCCGTTTGAGCTAAGATTTTAAAATTATTCACATAATGAAAACCTATACTTTGTTTCAGGCGAGTTTCCCATTCAAATGCATGTAACAGTGAGAAACACACTGTCTTGGCGAAATAAAGCGTTTTTCAACCACTTCATATAAATCGCTGTAACTTTTGATAGAAGACTCAGACAAACATGTTTATGGCTTTATCTTATAGAACTCAATATCCCCGTGCTGGGCAAACAGGTTTTGCAGCCGTTTGAGCTAAGATTTTAAAATTATTCACATAATGAAAACCTATACTTTGTCTCGGGTGAGTTTCCCATTCAAATGCATGTAACAGTGAGAAACACACTGTCTTGGCGAAATAAAGCTTTTTTCAACCACTTCATATAAATCGCTGTAACTTTTGATAGAAGACTCAGACAAACATGTTTATGGCTTTATCTTATAGAACTCAATATCCCCGTGCTGGGCAAACAGGTTTTGCAGCCGTTTGAGCTAAGATTTTAAAATTATTCACATAATGAAAACCTATACTTTGTTTCAGGCGAGTTTCCCATTCAAATGCATGTAACAGTGAGAAACGCATTGTCTTGGCGAAATAAAGCGTTTTTGAACAACTTCATATAAATCGCTGTAACTTTTGATAGAAGACTCAGACAAACATGTTTATGGCTTTATCTTATAGAACTCAATATCCCCGTGCTGGGCAAAAAGGATTTGCAGCCGTTTGAGCTAAGATTTTAAAATTATTCACATAATGAAAACCTATACTTTGTCTCGGGTGAGTTTCCCATTCAAATGCATGTAACAGTGAGAAACACACTGTCTTGGCGAAATAAAGCGTTTTTCAACCACTTCATATAAATCGCTGTAACTTTTGATAGAAGACTCAGACAAACATGTTTATGGCTTTATCTTATAGAACTCAATATCCCCGTGCTGGGCAAACAGGTTTTGCAGCCGTTTGAGCTAAGATTTTAAAATTATTCACATAATGAAAACCTATACTTTGTCTCGGGCGAGTTTCCCATTCAAATGCATGTAACAGTTTGAAACACACTGTCTTGGCGAAATAAAGCGTTTTTCAACCACTTCATATAAATCGCTGTAACTTTTGATAGAAGACTCAGACAAACATGTTTATGGCTTTATCTTATAGAACTCAATATCCCCGTGCTGGGCAAAAAGGATTTGCAGCCGTTTGAGCTAAGATTTTAAAATTATTCACATAATGAAAACCTATACTTTGTCTCGGGTGAGTTTCCCATTCAAATGCATGTAACAGTGAGAAACACACTGTCTTGGCGAAATAAAGCGTTTTTCAACCACTTCATATAAATCGCTGTAACTTTTGATAGAAGACTCAGACAAACATGTTTATGGCTTTATCTTATAGAACTCAATATCCCCGTGCTGGGCAAACAGGTTTTGCAGCCGTTTGAGCTAAGATTTTAAAATTATTCACATAATGAAAACCTATACTTTGTCTCGGGCGAGTTTCCCATTCAAATGCATGTAACAGTTTGAAACACACTGTCTTGGCGAAATAAAGCGTTTTTCAACCACTTCATATAAATCGCTGTAACTTTTGATAGAAGACTCAGACAAACATGTTTATGGCTTTATCTTATAGAACTCAATATCCCCGTGCTGGGCAAACAGGTTTTGCAGCCGTTTGAGCTAAGATTTTAAAATTATTCACATAATGAAAACCTATACTTTGTTTCAGGCGAGTTTCCCATTCAAATGCATGTAACAGTGAGAAACACACTGTCTTGGCGAAATAAAGCGTTTTTCAACCACTTCATATAAATCGCTGTAACTTTTGATAGAAGACTCAGACAAACATGTTTATGGCTTTATCTTATAGAACTCAATATCCCCGTGCTGGGCAAACAGGTTTTGCAGCCGTTTGAGCTAAGATTTTAAAATTATTCACATAATGAAAACCTATACTTTGTTTCAGGCGAGTTTCCCATTCAAATGCATGTAACAGTGAGAAACGCATTGTCTTGGCGAAATAAAGCGTTTTCGTACAACTTCATATAAATCGCTGTAACTTTTGATAGAAGACTCAGACAAACATGTTTATGGCTTTATCTTATAGAACTCAATATCCCCGTGCTGGGCAAACAGGTTTTGCAGCCGTTTGAGCTAAGATTTTAAAATTATTCACATAATGAAAACCTATACTTTGTCTCAGGCGAGTTTCCCATTCAAATGCATGTAACAGTGAGAAACGCATTGTCTTGGCGAAATAAAGCGTTTTCGTACAACTTCATATAAATCGCTGTAACTTTTGATAGAAGACTCAGACAAACATATTTATGGCTTTATCTTATAGAACTCAATATCCCCGTGCTGGGCAAACAGGTTTTGCAGCCGTTTGAGCTAAGATTTTAAAATTATTCACATAATGAAAACCTATACTTTGTTTCAGGCGAGTTTCCCATTCAAATGCATGTAACAGTGAGAAACGTATTGTCTTGGCGAAATAAAGCGTTTTCGTACAACTTCATATAAATCGCTGTAACTTTTGATAGAAGACTCAGACAAACATGTTTATGGCTTTATCTTATAGAACTCAATATCCCCGTGCTGGGCAAACAGGTTTTGCAGCCGTTTGAGCTAAGATTTTAAAATTATTCACATAATGAAAACCTATACTTTGTCTCGGGCGAGTTTCCCATTCAAATGCATGTAACAGTGAGAAACACACTGTCTTGGCGAAATAAAGCGTTTTTCAACCACTTCATATAAATCGCTGTAACTTTTGATAGAAGACTCAGACAAACATGTTTATGGCTTTATCTTATAGAACTCAATATCCCCGTGCTGGGCAAACAGGTTTTGCAGCCGTTTGAGCTAAGATTTTAAAATTATTCACATAATGAAAACCTATACTTTGTTTCAGGCGAGTTTCCCATTCAAATGCATGTAACAGTGAGTAACGCATTGTCTTGGCGAAATAAAGCGTTTTTGAACAACAATATAAATCGCTGTAACTTTTGATAGAAGACTCAGACAAACATGTTTATGGCTTTATCTTATAGAACTCAATATCCCCGTGCTGGGCAAACAGGTTTTGCAGCCGTTTGAGCTAAGATTTTAAAATTATTCACATAATGAAAACCTATACTTTGTTTCAGGCGAGTTTCCCATTCAAATGCATGTAACAGTGAGAAACACACTGTCTTGGCGAAATAAAGCGTTTTTCAACCACTTCATATAAATCGCTGTAACTTTTGATAGAAGACTCAGACAAACATGTTTATGGCTTTATCTTATAGAACTCAATATCCCCGTGCTGGGCAAACAGGTTTTGCAGCCGTTTGAGCTAAGATTTTAAAATTATTCACATAATGAAAACCTATACTTTGTCTCGGGTGAGTTTCCCATTCAAATGCATGTAACAGTGAGAAACACACTGTCTTGGCGAAATAAAGCTTTTTTCAACCACTTCATATAAATCGCTGTAACTTTTGATAGAAGACTCAGACAAACATGTTTATGGCTTTATCTTATAGAACTCAATATCCCCGTGCTGGGCAAACAGGTTTTGCAGCCGTTTGAGCTAAGATTTTAAAATTATTCACATAATGAAAACCTATACTTTGTTTCAGGCGAGTTTCCCATTCAAATGCATGTAACAGTGAGAAACGCATTGTCTTGGCGAAATAAAGCGTTTTTGAACAACTTCATATAAATCGCTGTAACTTTTGATAGAAGACTCAGACAAACATGTTTATGGCTTTATCTTATAGAACTCAATATCCCCGTGCTGGGCAAAAAGGATTTGCAGCCGTTTGAGCTAAGATTTTAAAATTATTCACATAATGAAAACCTATACTTTGTCTCGGGTGAGTTTCCCATTCAAATGCATGTAACAGTGAGAAACACACTGTCTTGGCGAAATAAAGCGTTTTTCAACCACTTCATATAAATCGCTGTAACTTTTGATAGAAGACTCAGACAAACATGTTTATGGCTTTATCTTATAGAACTCAATATCCCCGTGCTGGGCAAACAGGTTTTGCAGCCGTTTGAGCTAAGATTTTAAAATTATTCACATAATGAAAACCTATACTTTGTCTCGGGCGAGTTTCCCATTCAAATGCATGTAACAGTTTGAAACACACTGTCTTGGCGAAATAAAGCGTTTTTCAACCACTTCATATAAATCGCTGTAACTTTTGATAGAAGACTCAGACAAACATGTTTATGGCTTTATCTTATAGAACTCAATATCCCCGTGCTGGGCAAAAAGGATTTGCAGCCGTTTGAGCTAAGATTTTAAAATTATTCACATAATGAAAACCTATACTTTGTCTCGGGTGAGTTTCCCATTCAAATGCATGTAACAGTGAGAAACACACTGTCTTGGCGAAATAAAGCGTTTTTCAACCACTTCATATAAATCGCTGTAACTTTTGATAGAAGACTCAGACAAACATGTTTATGGCTTTATCTTATAGAACTCAATATCCCCGTGCTGGGCAAACAGGTTTTGCAGCCGTTTGAGCTAAGATTTTAAAATTATTCACATAATGAAAACCTATACTTTGTCTCGGGCGAGTTTCCCATTCAAATGCATGTAACAGTTTGAAACACACTGTCTTGGCGAAATAAAGCGTTTTTCAACCACTTCATATAAATCGCTGTAACTTTTGATAGAAGACTCAGACAAACATGTTTATGGCTTTATCTTATAGAACTCAATATCCCCGTGCTGGGCAAACAGGTTTTGCAGCCGTTTGAGCTAAGATTTTAAAATTATTCACATAATGAAAACCTATACTTTGTTTCAGGCGAGTTTCCCATTCAAATGCATGTAACAGTGAGAAACGCATTGTCTTGGCGAAATAAAGCGTTTTTGAACAACTTCATATAAATCGCTGTAACTTTTGATAGAAGACTCAGACAAACATGTTTATGGCTTTATCTTATAGAACTCAATATCCCCGTGCTGGGCAAACAGGTTTTGCAGCCGTTTGAGCTAAGATTTTAAAATTATTCACATAATGAAAACCTATACTTTGTCTCGGGCGAGTTTCCCATTCAAATGCATGTAACAGTGAGAAACACACTGTCTTGGCGAAATAAAGCGTTTTTCAACCACTTCATATAAATCGCTGTAACTTTTGATAGAAGACTCAGACAAACATGTTTATGGCTTTATCTTATAGAACTCAATATCCCCGTGCTGGGCAAACAGGTTTTGCAGCCGTTTGAGCTAAGATTTTAAAATTATTCACATAATGAAAACCTATACTTTGTCTCGGGCGAGTTTCCCATTCAAATGCATGTAACAGTTTGAAACACACTGTCTTGGCGAAATAAAGCGTTTTTCAACCACTTCATATAAATCGCTGTAACTTTTGATAGAAGACTCAGACAAACATGTTTATGGCTTTATCTTATAGAACTCAATATCCCCGTGCTGGGCAAAAAGGATTTGCAGCCGTTTGAGCTAAGATTTTAAAATTATTCACATAATGAAAACCTATACTTTGTCTCGGGTGAGTTTCCCATTCAAATGCATGTAACAGTGAGAAACACACTGTCTTGGCGAAATAAAGCGTTTTTCAACCACTTCATATAAATCGCTGTAACTTTTGATAGAAGACTCAGACAAACATGTTTATGGCTTTATCTTATAGAACTCAATATCCCCGTGCTGGGCAAACAGGTTTTGCAGCCGTTTGAGCTAAGATTTTAAAATTATTCACATAATGAAAACCTATACTTTGTCTCGGGCGAGTTTCCCATTCAAATGCATGTAACAGTTTGAAACACACTGTCTTGGCGAAATAAAGCGTTTTTCAACCACTTCATATAAATCGCTGTAACTTTTGATAGAAGACTCAGACAAACATGTTTATGGCTTTATCTTATAGAACTCAATATCCCCGTGCTGGGCAAACAGGTTTTGCAGCCGTTTGAGCTAAGATTTTAAAATTATTCACATAATGAAAACCTATACTTTGTTTCAGGCGAGTTTCCCATTCAAATGCATGTAACAGTGAGAAACGCATTGTCTTGGCGAAATAAAGCGTTTTTGAACAACTTCATATAAATCGCTGTAACTTTTGATAGAAGACTCAGACAAACATGTTTATGGCTTTATCTTATAGAACTCAATATCCCCGTGCTGGGCAAACAGGTTTTGCAGCCGTTTGAGCTAAGATTTTAAAATTATTCACATAATGAAAACCTATACTTTGTCTCGGGCAAGTTTCCCATTCAAATGCATGTAACAGTGAGAAACACACTGTCTTGGCGAAATAAAGCGTTTTTCAACCACTTCATATAAATCGCTGTAACTTTTGATAGAAGACTCAGACAAACATGTTTATGGCTTTATCTTATAGAACTCAATATCCCCGTGCTGGGCAAACAGGTTTTGCAGCCGTTTGAGCTAAGATTTTAAAATTATTCACATAATGAAAACCTATACTTTGTCTCGGGCGAGTTTCCCATTCAAATGCATGTAACAGTTTGAAACACACTGTCTTGGCGAAATAAAGCGTTTTTCAACCACTTCATATAAATCGCTGTAACTTTTGATAGAAGACTCAGACAAACATGTTTATGGCTTTATCTTATAGAACTCAATATCCCCGTGCTGGGCAAACAGGTTTTGCAGCCGTTTGAGCTAAGATTTTAAAATTATTCACATAATGAAAACCTATACTTTGTTTCAGGCGAGTTTCCCATTCAAATGCATGTAACAGTGAGAAACGCATTGTCTTGGCGAAATAAAGCGTTTTTGAACAACTTCATATAAATCGCTGTAACTTTTGATAGAAGACTCAGACAAACATGTTTATGGCTTTATCTTATAGAACTCAATATCCCCGTGCTGGGCAAACAGGTTTTGCAGCCGTTTGAGCTAAGATTTTAAAATTATTCACATAATGAAAACCTATACTTTGTCTCGGGTGAGTTTCCCATTCAAATGCATGTAACAGTGAGAAACACACTGTCTTGGCGAAATAAAGCGTTTTTCAACCACTTCATATAAATCGCTGTAACTTTTGATAGAAGACTCAGACAAACATGTTTATGGCTTTATCTTATAGAACTCAATATCCCCGTGCTGGGCAAACAGGTTTTGCAGCCGTTTGAGCTAAGATTTTAAAATTATTCACATAATGAAAACCTATACTTTGTTTCAGGCGAGTTTCCCATTCAAATGCATGTAACAGTGAGAAACGCATTGTCTTGGCGAAATAAAGCGTTTTCGTACAACTTCATATAAATCGCTGTAACTTTTGATAGAAGACTCAGACAAACATGTTTATGGCTTTATCTTATAGAACTCAATATCCCCGTGCTGGGCAAACAGGTTTTGCAGCCGTTTGAGCTAAGATTTTAAAATTATTCACATAATGAAAACCTATACTTTGTTTCAGGCGAGTTTCCCATTCAAATGCATGTAACAGTGAGAAACGCATTGTCTTGGCGAAATAAAGCGTTTTTGAACAACTTCATATAAATCGCTGTAACTTTTGATAGAAGACTCAGACAAACATGTTTATGGCTTTATCTTATAGAACTCAATATCCCCGTGCTGGGCAAACAGGATTTGCAGCCGTTTGAGCTAAGATTTTAAAATTATTCACATAATGAAAACCTATACTTTGTTTCAGGCGAGTTTCCCATTCAAATGCATGTAACAGTGAGAAACACACTGTCTTGGCGAAATAAAGCGTTTTTCAACCACTTCATATAAATCGCTGTAACTTTTGATAGAAGACTCAGACAAACATGTTTATGGCTTTATCTTATAGAACTCAATATCCCCGTGCTGGGCAAACAGGTTTTGCAGCCGTTTGAGCTAAGATTTTAAAATTATTCACATAATGAAAACCTATACTTTGTCTCGGGCGAGTTTCCCATTCAAATGCATGTAACAGTGAGAAACACACTGTCTTGGCGAAATAAAGCGTTTTTCAACCACTTCATATAAATCGCTGTAACTTTTGATAGAAGACTCAGACAAACATGTTTATGGCTTTATCTTATAGAACTCAATATCCCCGTGCTGGGCAAACAGGTTTTGCAGCCGTTTGAGCTAAGATTTTAAAATTATTCACATAATGAAAACCTATACTTTGTCTCGGGCGAGTTTCCCATTCAAATGCATGTAACAGTTTGAAACACACTGTCTTGGCGAAATAAAGCGTTTTTCAACCACTTCATATAAATCGCTGTAACTTTTGATAGAAGACTCAGACAAACATGTTTATGGCTTTATCTTATAGAACTCAATATCCCCGTGCTGGGCAAACAGGTTTTGCAGCCGTTTGAGCTAAGATTTTAAAATTATTCACATAATGAAAACCTATACTTTGTTTCAGGCGAGTTTCCCATTCAAATGCATGTAACAGTGAGAAACGCATTGTCTTGGCGAAATAAAGCGTTTTTGAACAACAATATAAATCGCTGTAACTTTTGATAGAAGACTCAGACAAACATGTTTATGGCTTTATCTTATAGAACTCAATATCCCCGTGCTGGGCAAACAGGTTTTGCAGCCGTTTGAGCTAAGATTTTAAAATTATTCACATAATGAAAACCTATACTTTGTTTCAGGCGAGTTTCCCATTCAAATGCATGTAACAGTGAGAAACACACTGTCTTGGCGAAATAAAGCGTTTTTCAACCACTTCATATAAATCGCTGTAACTTTTGATAGAAGACTCAGACAAACATGTTTATGGCTTTATCTTATAGAACTCAATATCCCCGTGCTGGGCAAACAGGTTTTGCAGCCGTTTGAGCTAAGATTTTAAAATTATTCACATAATGAAAACCTATACTTTGTCTCGGGCGAGTTTCCCATTCAAATGCATGTAACAGTGAGAAACACACTGTCTTGGCGAAATAAAGCGTTTTTCAACCACTTCATATAAATCGCTGTAACTTTTGATAGAAGACTCAGACAAACATGTTTATGGCTTTATCTTATAGAACTCAATATCCCCGTGCTGGGCAAACAGGTTTTGCAGCCGTTTGAGCTAAGATTTTAAAATTATTCACATAATGAAAACCTATACTTTGTCTCGGGCGAGTTTCCCATTCAAATGCATGTAACAGTTTGAAACACACTGTCTTGGCGAAATAAAGCGTTTTTCAACCACTTCATATAAATCGCTGTAACTTTTGATAGAAGACTCAGACAAACATGTTTATGGCTTTATCTTATAGAACTCAATATCCCCGTGCTGGGCAAACAGGTTTTGCAGCCGTTTGAGCTAAGATTTTAAAATTATTCACATAATGAAAACCTATACTTTGTTTCAGGCGAGTTTCCCATTCAAATGCATGTAACAGTGAGAAACGCATTGTCTTGGCGAAATAAAGCGTTTTTGAACAACAATATAAATCGCTGTAACTTTTGATAGAAGACTCAGACAAACATGTTTATGGCTTTATCTTATAGAACTCAATATCCCCGTGCTGGGCAAACAGGTTTTGCAGCCGTTTGAGCTAAGATTTTAAAATTATTCACATAATGAAAACCTATACTTTGTCTCGGGCGAGTTTCCCATTCAAATGCATGTAACAGTGAGAAACACACTGTCTTGGCGAAATAAAGCGTTTTCGTACAACTTCATATAAATCGCTGTAACTTTTGATAGAAGACTCAGACAAACATGTTTATGGCTTTATCTTATAGAACTCAATATCCCCGTGCTGGGCAAACAGGTTTTGCAGCCGTTTGAGCTAAGATTTTAAAATTATTCACATAATGAAAACCTATACTTTGTCTCGGGCGAGTTTCCCATTCAAATGCATGTAACAGTGAGAAACGCATTGTCTTGGCGAAATAAAGCGTTTTTGAACAACAATATAAATCGCTGTAACTTTTGATAGAAGACTCAGACAAACATGTTTATGGCTTTATCTTATAGAACTCAATATCCCCGTGCTGGGCAAACAGGTTTTGCAGCCGTTTGAGCTAAGATTTTAAAATTATTCACATAATGAAAACCTATACTTTGTTTCAGGCGAGTTTCCCATTCAAATGCATGTAACAGTGAGAAACGCATTGTCTTGGCGAAATAAAGCGTTTTTGAACAACAATATAAATCGCTGTAACTTTTGATAGAAGACTCAGACAAACATGTTTATGGCTTTATCTTATAGAACTCAATATCCCCGTGCTGGGAAAACAGGTTTTGCAGCCGTTTGAGCTAAGATTTTAAAATTATTCACATAATGAAAACCTATACTTTGTCTCGGGCGAGTTTCCCATTCAAATGCATGTAACAGTGAGAAACACACTGTCTTGGCGAAATAAAGCGTTTTTCAACCACTTCATATAAATCGCTGTAACTTTTGATAGAAGACTCAGACAAACATGTTTATGGCTTTATCTTATAGAACTCAATATCCCCGTGCTGGGCAAACAGGTTTTGCAGCCGTTTGAGCTAAGATTTTAAAATTATTCACATAATGAAAACCTATACTTTGTTTCAGGCGAGTTTCCCATTCAAATGCATGTAACAGTGAGAAACGCATTGTCTTGGCGAAATAAAGCGTTTTCGTACAACTTCATATAAATCGCTGTAACTTTTGATAGAAGACTCAGACAAACATGTTTATGGCTTTATCTTATAGAACTCAATATCCCCGTGCTGGGCAAACAGGTTTTGCAGCCGTTTGAGCTAAGATTTTAAAATTATTCACATAATGAAAACCTATACTTTGTCTCGGGCGAGTTTCCCATTCAAATGCATGTAACAGTGAGAAACGCATTGTCTTGGCGAAATAAAGCGTTTTTGAACAACAATATAAATCGCTGTAACTTTTGATAGAAGACTCAGACAAACATGTTTATGGCTTTATCTTATAGAACTCAATATCCCCGTGCTGGGCAAACAGGTTTTGCAGCCGTTTGAGCTAAGATTTTAAAATTATTCACATAATGAAAACCTATACTTTGTCTCGGGCGAGTTTCCCATTCAAATGCATGTAACAGTGAGAAACACACTGTCTTGGCGAAATAAAGCGTTTTTCAACCACTTCATATAAATCGCTGTAACTTTTGATAGAAGACTCAGACAAACATGTTTATGGCTTTATCTTATAGAACTCAATATCCCCGTGCTGGGCAAACAGGTTTTGCAGCCGTTTGAGCTAAGATTTTAAAATTATTCACATAATGAAAACCTATACTTTGTCTCGGGCGAGTTTCCCATTCAAATGCATGTAACAGTTTGAAACACACTGTCTTGGCGAAATAAAGCGTTTTTCAACCACTTCATATAAATCGCTGTAACTTTTGATAGAAGACTCAGACAAACATGTTTATGGCTTTATCTTATAGAACTCAATATCCCCGTGCTGGGCAAACAGGTTTTGCAGCCGTTTGAGCTAAGATTTTAAAATTATTCACATAATGAAAACCTATACTTTGTTTCAGGCGAGTTTCCCATTCAAATGCATGTAACAGTGAGAAACGCATTGTCTTGGCGAAATAAAGCGTTTTTGAACAACTTCATATAAATCGCTGTAACTTTTGATAGAAGACTCAGACAAACATGTTTATGGCTTTATCTTATAGAACTCAATATCCCCGTGCTGGGCAAACAGGTTTTGCAGCCGTTTGAGCTAAGATTTTAAAATTATTCACATAATGAAAACCTATACTTTGTCTCGGGTGAGTTTCCCATTCAAATGCATGTAACAGTGAGAAACACACTGTCTTGGCGAAATAAAGCGTTTTTCAACCACTTCATATAAATCGCTGTAACTTTTGATAGAAGACTCAGACAAACATGTTTATGGCTTTATCTTATAGAACTCAATATCCCCGTGCTGGGCAAACAGGTTTTGCAGCCGTTTGAGCTAAGATTTTAAAATTATTCACATAATGAAAACCTATACTTTGTTTCAGGCGAGTTTCCCATTCAAATGCATGTAACAGTGAGAAACGCATTGTCTTGGCGAAATAAAGCGTTTTCGTACAACTTCATATAAATCGCTGTAACTTTTGATAGAAGACTCAGACAAACATGTTTATGGCTTTATCTTATAGAACTCAATATCCCCGTGCTGGGCAAACAGGTTTTGCAGCCGTTTGAGCTAAGATTTTAAAATTATTCACATAATGAAAACCTATACTTTGTTTCAGGCGAGTTTCCCATTCAAATGCATGTAACAGTGAGAAACGCATTGTCTTGGCGAAATAAAGCGTTTTTGAACAACTTCATATAAATCGCTGTAACTTTTGATAGAAGACTCAGACAAACATGTTTATGGCTTTATCTTATAGAACTCAATATCCCCGTGCTGGGCAAACAGGATTTGCAGCCGTTTGAGCTAAGATTTTAAAATTATTCACATAATGAAAACCTATACTTTGTTTCAGGCGAGTTTCCCATTCAAATGCATGTAACAGTGAGAAACACACTGTCTTGGCGAAATAAAGCGTTTTTCAACCACTTCATATAAATCGCTGTAACTTTTGATAGAAGACTCAGACAAACATGTTTATGGCTTTATCTTATAGAACTCAATATCCCCGTGCTGGGCAAACAGGTTTTGCAGCCGTTTGAGCTAAGATTTTAAAATTATTCACATAATGAAAACCTATACTTTGTCTCGGGCGAGTTTCCCATTCAAATGCATGTAACAGTGAGAAACACACTGTCTTGGCGAAATAAAGCGTTTTTCAACCACTTCATATAAATCGCTGTAACTTTTGATAGAAGACTCAGACAAACATGTTTATGGCTTTATCTTATAGAACTCAATATCCCCGTGCTGGGCAAACAGGTTTTGCAGCCGTTTGAGCTAAGATTTTAAAATTATTCACATAATGAAAACCTATACTTTGTCTCGGGCGAGTTTCCCATTCAAATGCATGTAACAGTTTGAAACACACTGTCTTGGCGAAATAAAGCGTTTTTCAACCACTTCATATAAATCGCTGTAACTTTTGATAGAAGACTCAGACAAACATGTTTATGGCTTTATCTTATAGAACTCAATATCCCCGTGCTGGGCAAACAGGTTTTGCAGCCGTTTGAGCTAAGATTTTAAAATTATTCACATAATGAAAACCTATACTTTGTTTCAGGCGAGTTTCCCATTCAAATGCATGTAACAGTGAGAAACGCATTGTCTTGGCGAAATAAAGCGTTTTTGAACAACAATATAAATCGCTGTAACTTTTGATAGAAGACTCAGACAAACATGTTTATGGCTTTATCTTATAGAACTCAATATCCCCGTGCTGGGCAAACAGGTTTTGCAGCCGTTTGAGCTAAGATTTTAAAATTATTCACATAATGAAAACCTATACTTTGTCTCGGGCGAGTTTCCCATTCAAATGCATGTAACAGTGAGAAACACACTGTCTTGGCGAAATAAAGCGTTTTCGTACAACTTCATATAAATCGCTGTAACTTTTGATAGAAGACTCAGACAAACATGTTTATGGCTTTATCTTATAGAACTCAATATCCCCGTGCTGGGCAAACAGGTTTTGCAGCCGTTTGAGCTAAGATTTTAAAATTATTCACATAATGAAAACCTATACTTTGTCTCGGGCGAGTTTCCCATTCAAATGCATGTAACAGTGAGAAACGCATTGTCTTGGCGAAATAAAGCGTTTTTGAACAACAATATAAATCGCTGTAACTTTTGATAGAAGACTCAGACAAACATGTTTATGGCTTTATCTTATAGAACTCAATATCCCCGTGCTGGGCAAACAGGTTTTGCAGCCGTTTGAGCTAAGATTTTAAAATTATTCACATAATGAAAACCTATACTTTGTTTCAGGCGAGTTTCCCATTCAAATGCATGTAACAGTGAGAAACGCATTGTCTTGGCGAAATAAAGCGTTTTTGAACAACAATATAAATCGCTGTAACTTTTGATAGAAGACTCAGACAAACATGTTTATGGCTTTATCTTATAGAACTCAATATCCCCGTGCTGGGCAAACAGGTTTTGCAGCCGTTTGAGCTAAGATTTTAAAATTATTCACATAATGAAAACCTATACTTTGTTTCAGGCGAGTTTCCCATTCAAATGCATGTAACAGTGAGAAACACACTGTCTTGGCGAAATAAAGCGTTTTTCAACCACTTCATATAAATCGCTGTAACTTTTGATAGAAGACTCAGACAAACATGTTTATGGCTTTATCTTATAGAACTCAATATCCCCGTGCTGGGCAAACAGGTTTTGCAGCCGTTTGAGCTAAGATTTTAAAATTATTCACATAATGAAAACCTATACTTTGTCTCGGGCGAGTTTCCCATTCAAATGCATGTAACAGTGAGAAACACACTGTCTTGGCGAAATAAAGCGTTTTTCAACCACTTCATATAAATCGCTGTAACTTTTGATAGAAGACTCAGACAAACATGTTTATGGCTTTATCTTATAGAACTCAATATCCCCGTGCTGGGCAAACAGGTTTTGCAGCCGTTTGAGCTAAGATTTTAAAATTATTCACATAATGAAAACCTATACTTTGTCTCGGGCGAGTTTCCCATTCAAATGCATGTAACAGTTTGAAACACACTGTCTTGGCGAAATAAAGCGTTTTTCAACCACTTCATATAAATCGCTGTAACTTTTGATAGAAGACTCAGACAAACATGTTTATGGCTTTATCTTATAGAACTCAATATCCCCGTGCTGGGCAAACAGGTTTTGCAGCCGTTTGAGCTAAGATTTTAAAATTATTCACATAATGAAAACCTATACTTTGTTTCAGGCGAGTTTCCCATTCAAATGCATGTAACAGTGAGAAACGCATTGTCTTGGCGAAATAAAGCGTTTTTGAACAACAATATAAATCGCTGTAACTTTTGATAGAAGACTCAGACAAACATGTTTATGGCTTTATCTTATAGAACTCAATATCCCCGTGCTGGGCAAACAGGTTTTGCAGCCGTTTGAGCTAAGATTTTAAAATTATTCACATAATGAAAACCTATACTTTGTCTCGGCGAGTTTCCCATTCAAATGCATGTAACAGTGAGAAACACACTGTCTTGGCGAAATAAAGCGTTTTCGTACAACTTCATATAAATCGCTGTAACTTTTGATAGAAGACTCAGACAAACATGTTTATGGCTTTATCTTATAGAACTCAATATCCCCGTGCTGGGCAAACAGGTTTTGCAGCCGTTTGAGCTAAGATTTTAAAATTATTCACATAATGAAAACCTATACTTTGTCTCGGGCGAGTTTCCCATTCAAATGCATGTAACAGTGAGAAACGCATTGTCTTGGCGAAATAAAGCGTTTTTGAACAACAATATAAATCGCTGTAACTTTTGATAGAAGACTCAGACAAACATGTTTATGGCTTTATCTTATAGAACTCAATATCCCCGTGCTGGGCAAACAGGTTTTGCAGCCGTTTGAGCTAAGATTTTAAAATTATTCACATAATGAAAACCTATACTTTGTTTCAGGCGAGTTTCCCATTCAAATGCATGTAACAGTGAGAAACGCATTGTCTTGGCGAAATAAAGCGTTTTTGAACAACAATATAAATCGCTGTAACTTTTGATAGAAGACTCAGACAAACATGTTTATGGCTTTATCTTATAGAACTCAATATCCCCGTGCTGGGAAAACAGGTTTTGCAGCCGTTTGAGCTAAGATTTTAAAATTATTCACATAATGAAAACCTATACTTTGTCTCGGGCGAGTTTCCCATTCAAATGCATGTAACAGTGAGAAACACACTGTCTTGGCGAAATAAAGCGTTTTTCAACCACTTCATATAAATCGCTGTAACTTTTGATAGAAGACTCAGACAAACATGTTTATGGCTTTATCTTATAGAACTCAATATCCCCGTGCTGGGCAAACAGGTTTTGCAGCCGTTTGAGCTAAGATTTTAAAATTATTCACATAATGAAAACCTATACTTTGTTTCAGGCGAGTTTCCCATTCAAATGCATGTAACAGTGAGAAACGCATTGTCTTGGCGAAATAAAGCGTTTTCGTACAACTTCATATAAATCGCTGTAACTTTTGATAGAAGACTCAGACAAACATGTTTATGGCTTTATCTTATAGAACTCAATATCCCCGTGCTGGGCAAACAGGTTTTGCAGCCGTTTGAGCTAAGATTTTAAAATTATTCACATAATGAAAACCTATACTTTGTCTCGGGCGAGTTTCCCATTCAAATGCATGTAACAGTGAGAAACGCATTGTCTTGGCGAAATAAAGCGTTTTTGAACAACAATATAAATCGCTGTAACTTTTGATAGAAGACTCAGACAAACATGTTTATGGCTTTATCTTATAGAACTCAATATCCCCGTGCTGGGCAAACAGGTTTTGCAGCCGTTTGAGCTAAGATTTTAAAATTATTCACATAATGAAAACCTATACTTTGTCTCGGGCGAGTTTCCCATTCAAATGCATGTAACAGTGAGAAACACACTGTCTTGGCGAAATAAAGCGTTTTTCAACCACTTCATATAAATCGCTGTAACTTTTGATAGAAGACTCAGACAAACATGTTTATGGCTTTATCTTATAGAACTCAATATCCCCGTGCTGGGCAAACAGGTTTTGCAGCCGTTTGAGCTAAGATTTTAAAATTATTCACATAATGAAAACCTATACTTTGTTTCAGGCGAGTTTCCCATTCAAATGCATGTAACAGTGAGAAACGCATTGTCTTGGCGAAATAAAGCGTTTTTGAACAACAATATAAATCGCTGTAACTTTTGATAGAAGACTCAGACAAACATGTTTATGGCTTTATCTATAGAACTCAATATCCCCGTGCTGGGCAAACAGGTTTTGCAGCCGTTTGAGCTAAGATTTTAAAATTATTCACATAATGAAAACCTATACTTTGTCTCGGGCGAGTTTCCCATTCAAATGCATGTAACAGTGAGAAACGCATTGTCTTGGCGAAATAAAGCGTTTTTGAACAACTTCATATAAATCGCTGTAACTTTTGATAGAAGACTCAGACAAACATGTTTATGGCTTTATCTTATAGAACTCAATATCCCCGTGCTGGGCAAACAGGTTTTGCAGCCGTTTGAGCTAAGATTTTAAAATTATTCACATAATGAAAACCTATACTTTGTTTCAGGCGAGTTTCCCATTCAAATGCATGTAACAGTGAGAAACACACTGTCTTGGCGAAATAAAGCGTTTTTCAACCACTTCATATAAATCGCTGTAACTTTTGATAGAAGACTCAGACAAACATGTTTATGGCTTTATCTTATAGAACTCAAGGTCCCCGTGCTGGGCAAACAGGTTTTGCAGCCGTTTGAGCTAAGATTTTAAAATTATTCACATAATGAAAACCTATACTTTGTCTCGGGCGAGTTTCCCATTCAAATGCATGTAACAGTGAGAAACACACTGTCTTGGCGAAATAAAGCGTTTTTCAACCACTTTATATAAATCGCTGTAACTTTTGATAGAAGACTCAGACAAACATGTTTATGGCTTTATCTTATAGAACTCAATATCCCCGTGCTGGGCAAACAGGTTTTGCAGCCGTTTGAGCTAAGATTTTAAAATTATTCACATAATGAAAACCTATACTTTGTCTCGGGCGAGTTTCCCATTCAAATGCATGTAACAGTGAGAAACGCATTGTCTTGGCGAAATAAAGCGTTTTTGTACAACTTCATATAAATAGCTGTAACTTTTGATAGAAGATTCAGATATACGTATTCATGACTTTATCTTATAGAACTCAGTGTCCCGTGCTGGGCAAACAGGTTTTGCAGCCGTTTGAGCTAAGATCTTAAAATTATTCACATAATGAAAACCTATACTTTGTCTCGGGCGAGTTTCCATTCAAATGCATGTAACAGTAGAAACACACTGTCTTGGCGAAATAAAGCGTTTTTCAACCACTTTATATAAATCGCTGTAACTTTTGATAGAAGACTCAGACAAACATGTTTATGGCTTTATCTTATAGAACTCAAGGTCCCCGTGCTGGGCAAACAGGTTTTGCAGCCGTTTGAGCTAAGATTTTAAAATTATTCACATAATGAAAACCTATACTTTGTCTCCAAGTTCCCATTCAAATGCATGTAACAGTGAGAAACACACTGTCTTGGCGAAATAAAGCTTTCAACCACTTTATATAAATCGCTGTAACTTTTGATAGAAGACTCAGACAAACATGTTTATGGCTTTATCTTATAGAACTCAATATCCCCGTGCTGGGCAAACAGGTTTTGCAGCCGTTTGAGCTAAGATTTTAAAATTATTCACATAATGAAAACCTATACTTTGTCTCGGGCGAGTTTCCCATTCAAATGCATGTAACAGTTTGAAACACACTGTCTTGGCGAAATAAAGCGTTTTTCAACCACTTCATATAAATCGCTGTAACTTTTGATAGAAGACTCAGACAAACATGTTTATGGCTTTATCTTATAGAACTCAATATCCCCGTGCTGGGCAAACAGGTTTTGCAGCCGTTTGAGCTAAGATTTTAAAATTATTCACATAATGAAAACCTATACTTTGTTTCAGGCGAGTTTCCCATTCAAATGCATGTAACAGTGAGAAACGCATTGTCTTGGCGAAATAAAGCGTTTTTGAACAACAATATAAATCGCTGTAACTTTTGATAGAAGACTCAGACAAACATGTTTATGGCTTTATCTTATAGAACTCAATATCCCCGTGCTGGGCAAACAGGTTTTGCAGCCGTTTGAGCTAAGATTTTAAAATTATTCACATAATGAAAACCTATACTTTGTCTCGCTACATTCAAATGCATGTAACAGTGAGAAACGTATTGTCTTGGCGAAATAAAGCGTTTTCGTACAACTTCATATAAATCGCTGTAACTTTTGATAGAAGATTCAGACAAACATGTTTATGGCTTTATCTTATAGAACTCAATATCCCCGTGCTGGGCAAACAGGTTTTGCAGCCGTTTGAGCTAAGATTTTAAAATTATTCACATAATGAAAACCTATACTTTGTCTCGGGCGAGTTTCCCATTCAAATGCATGTAACAGTGAGAAACGCATTGTCTTGGCGAAATAAAGCGTTTTTGAACAACAATATAAATCGCTGTAACTTTTGATAGAAGACTCAGACAAACATGTTTATGGCTTTATCTTATAGAACTCAATATCCCCGTGCTGGGCAAACAGGTTTTGCAGCCGTTTGAGCTAAGATTTTAAAATTATTCACATAATGAAAACCTATACTTTGTTTCAGGCGAGTTTCCCATTCAAATGCATGTAACAGTGAGAAACGCATTGTCTTGGCGAAATAAAGCGTTTTTGAACAACAATATAAATCGCTGTAACTTTTGATAGAAGACTCAGACAAACATGTTTATGGCTTTATCTTATAGAACTCAATATCCCCGTGCTGGGAAAACAGGTTTTGCAGCCGTTTGAGCTAAGATTTTAAAATTATTCACATAATGAAAACCTATACTTTGTCTCGGGCGAGTTTCCCATTCAAATGCATGTAACAGTGAGAAACACACTGTCTTGGCGAAATAAAGCGTTTTTCAACCACTTCATATAAATCGCTGTAACTTTTGATAGAAGACTCAGACAAACATGTTTATGGCTTTATCTTATAGAACTCAATATCCCCGTGCTGGGCAAACAGGTTTTGCAGCCGTTTGAGCTAAGATTTTAAAATTATTCACATAATGAAAACCTATACTTTGTTTCAGGCGAGTTTCCCATTCAAATGCATGTAACAGTGAGAAACGCATTGTCTTGGCGAAATAAAGCGTTTTCGTACAACTTCATATAAATCGCTGTAACTTTTGATAGAAGACTCAGACAAACATGTTTATGGCTTTATCTTATAGAACTCAATATCCCCGTGCTGGGCAAACAGGTTTTGCAGCCGTTTGAGCTAAGATTTTAAAATTATTCACATAATGAAAACCTATACTTTGTCTCGGGCGAGTTTCCCATTCAAATGCATGTAACAGTGAGAAACGTATTGTCTTGGCGAAATAAAGCGTTTTCGTACAACTTCATATAAATCGCTGTAACTTTTGATAGAAGACTCAGACAAACATGTTTATGGCTTTATCTTATAGAACTCAATATCCCCGTGCTGGGCAAACAGGTTTTGCAGCCGTTTGAGCTAAGATTTTAAAATTATTCACATAATGAAAACCTATACTTTGTCTCGGGCGAGTTTCCCATTCAAATGCATGTAACAGTGAGAAACGCATTGTCTTGGCGAAATAAAGCGTTTTTGAACAACAATATAAATCGCTGTAACTTTTGATAGAAGACTCAGACAAACATGTTTATGGCTTTATCTTATAGAACTCAATATCCCCGTGCTGGGCAAACAGGTTTTGCAGCCGTTTGAGCTAAGATTTTAAAATTATTCACATAATGAAAACCTATACTTTGTTTCAGGCGAGTTTCCCATTCAAATGCATGTAACAGTGAGAAACGCATTGTCTTGGCGAAATAAAGCGTTTTTGAACAACAATATAAATCGCTGTAACTTTTGATAGAAGACTCAGACAAACATGTTTATGGCTTTATCTTATAGAACTCAATATCCCCGTGCTGGGCAAACAGGTTTTGCAGCCGTTTGAGCTAAGATTTTAAAATTATTCACATAATGAAAACCTATACTTTGTTTCAGGCGAGTTTCCCATTCAAATGCATGTAACAGTGAGAAACGCATTGTCTTGGCGAAATAAAGCGTTTTCGTACAACTTCATATAAATCGCTGTAACTTTTGATAGAAGACTCAGACAAACATGTTTATGGCTTTATCTATAGAACTCAATATCCCCGTGCTGGGCAAACAGGTTTTGCAGCCGTTTGAGCTAAGATTTTAAAATTATTCACATAATGAAAACCTATACTTTGTCTCGGGCGAGTTTCCCATTCAAATGCATGTAACAGTGAGAAACGCATTGTCTTGGCGAAATAAAGCGTTTTTGAACAACAATATAAATCGCTGTAACTTTTGATAGAAGACTCAGACAAACATGTTTATGGCTTTATCTTATAGAACTCAATATCCCCGTGCTGGGCAAACAGGTTTTGCAGCCGTTTGAGCTAAGATTTTAAAATTATTCACATAATGAAAACCTATACTTTGTCTCGGGCGAGTTTCCCATTCAAATGCATGTAACAGTGAGAAACACACTGTCTTGGCGAAATAAAGCGTTTTTCAACCACTTCATATAAATCGCTGTAACTTTTGATAGAAGACTCAGACAAACATGTTTATGGCTTTATCTTATAGAACTCAATATCCCCGTGCTGGGCAAACAGGTTTTGCAGCCGTTTGAGCTAAGATTTTAAAATTATTCACATAATGAAAACCTATACTTTGTTTCAGGCGAGTTTCCCATTCAAATGCATGTAACAGTGAGAAACGCATTGTCTTGGCGAAATAAAGCGTTTTTGAACAACAATATAAATCGCTGTAACTTTTGATAGAAGACTCAGACAAACATGTTTATGGCTTTATCTTATAGAACTCAATATCCCCGTGCTGGGCAAACAGGTTTTGCAGCCGTTTGAGCTAAGATTTTAAAATTATTCACATAATGAAAACCTATACTTTGTTTCAGGCGAGTTTCCCATTCAAATGCATGTAACAGTGAGAAACGCATTGTCTTGGCGAAATAAAGCGTTTTCGTACAACTTCATATAAATCGCTGTAACTTTTGATAGAAGACTCAGACAAACATGTTTATGGCTTTATCTTATAGAACTCAATATCCCCGTGCTGGGCAAACAGGTTTTGCAGCCGTTTGAGCTAAGATTTTAAAATTATTCACATAATGAAAACCTATACTTTGTCTCGGGCGAGTTTCCCATTCAAATGCATGTAACAGTGAGAAACGCATTGTCTTGGCGAAATAAAGCGTTTTTGAACAACAATATAAATCGCTGTAACTTTTGATAGAAGACTCAGACAAACATGTTTATGGCTTTATCTTATAGAACTCAATATCCCCGTGCTGGGCAAACAGGTTTTGCAGCCGTTTGAGCTAAGATTTTAAAATTATTCACATAATGAAAACCTATACTTTGTCTCGGGCGAGTTTCCCATTCAAATGCATGTAACAGTGAGAAACACACTGTCTTGGCGAAATAAAGCGTTTTTCAACCACTTCATATAAATCGCTGTAACTTTTGATAGAAGACTCAGACAAACATGTTTATGGCTTTATCTTATAGAACTCAATATCCCCGTGCTGGGCAAACAGGTTTTGCAGCCGTTTGAGCTAAGATTTTAAAATTATTCACATAATGAAAACCTATACTTTGTTTCAGGCGAGTTTCCCATTCAAATGCATGTAACAGTGAGAAACGCATTGTCTTGGCGAAATAAAGCGTTTTTGAACAACAATATAAATCGCTGTAACTTTTGATAGAAGACTCAGACAAACATGTTTATGGCTTTATCTTATAGAACTCAATATCCCCGTGCTGGGCAAACAGGTTTTGCAGCCGTTTGAGCTAAGATTTTAAAATTATTCACATAATGAAAACCTATACTTTGTCTCGGGCGAGTTTCCATTCAAATGCATGTAACAGTGAGAAACGCATTGTCTTGGCGAAATAAAGCGTTTTTGAACAACTTCATATAAATCGCTGTAACTTTTGATAGAAGACTCAGACAAACATGTTTATGGCTTTATCTTATAGAACTCAATATCCCCGTGCTGGGCAAACAGGTTTTGCAGCCGTTTGAGCTAAGATTTTAAAATTATTCACATAATGAAAACCTATACTTTGTTTCAGGCGAGTTTCCCATTCAAATGCATGTAACAGTGAGAAACACACTGTCTTGGCGAAATAAAGCGTTTTTCAACCACTTCATATAAATCGCTGTAACTTTTGATAGAAGACTCAGACAAACATGTTTATGGCTTTATCTTATAGAACTCAAGGTCCCCGTGCTGGGCAAACAGGTTTTGCAGCCGTTTGAGCTAAGATTTTAAAATTATTCACATAATGAAAACCTATACTTTGTCTCGGGCGAGTTTCCCATTCAAATGCATGTAACAGTGAGAAACACACTGTCTTGGCGAAATAAAGCGTTTTTCAACCACTTTATATAAATCGCTGTAACTTTTGATAGAAGACTCAGACAAACATGTTTATGGCTTTATCTTATAGAACTCAATATCCCCGTGCTGGGCAAACAGGTTTTGCAGCCGTTTGAGCTAAGATTTTAAAATTATTCACATAATGAAAACCTATACTTTGTCTCGGGCGAGTTTCCCATTCAAATGCATGTAACAGTGAGAAACGCATTGTCTTGGCGAAATAAAGCGTTTTTGAACAACTTCATATAAATCGCTGTAACTTTTGATAGAAGACTCAGACAAACATGTTTATGGCTTTATCTTATAGAACTCAATATCCCCGTGCTGGGCAAACAGGTTTTGCAGCCGTTTGAGCTAAGATTTTAAAATTATTCACATAATGAAAACCTATACTTTGTCTCGGGCGAGTTTCCCATTCAAATGCATGTAACAGTGAGAAACACACTGTCTTGGCGAAATAAAGCGTTTTTCAACCACTTCATATAAATCGCTGTAACTTTTGATAGAAGACTCAGACAAACATGTTTATGGCTTTATCTTATAGAACTCAATATCCCCGTGCTGGGCAAACAGGTTTTGCAGCCGTTTGAGCTAAGATTTTAAAATTATTCACATAATGAAAACCTATACTTTGTTTCAGGCGAGTTTCCCATTCAAATGCATGTAACAGTGAGAAACACACTGTCTTGGCGAAATAAAGCGTTTTTCAACCACTTCATATAAATCGCTGTAACTTTTGATAGAAGACTCAGACAAACATGTTTATGGCTTTATCTTATAGAACTCAATATCCCCGTGCTGGGCAAACAGGTTTTGCAGCCGTTTGAGCTAAGATTTTAAAATTATTCACATAATGAAAACCTATACTTTGTCTCAGGCGAGTTTCCCATTCAAATGCATGTAACAGTGAGAAACGCATTGTCTTGGCGAAATAAAGCGTTTTCGTACAACTTCATATAAATCGCTGTAACTTTTGATAGAAGACTCAGACAAACATGTTTATGGCTTTATCTTATAGAACTCAATATCCCCGTGCTGGGCAAACAGGTTTTGCAGCCGTTTGAGCTAAGATTTTAAAATTATTCACATAATGAAAACCTATACTTTGTCTCAGGCGAGTTTCCCATTCAAATGCATGTAACAGTGAGAAACGCATTGTCTTGGCGAAATAAAGCGTTTTGATACAACTTCATATAAATCGCTGTAACTTTTGATAGAAGACTCAGACAAACATATTTATGGCTTTATCTTATAGAACTCAATATCCCCGTGCTGGGCAAACAGGTTTTGCAGCCGTTTGAGCTAAGATTTTAAAATTATTCACATAATGAAAACCTATACTTTGTTTCAGGCGAGTTTCCCATTCAAATGCATGTAACAGTGAGAAACGTATTGTCTTGGCGAAATAAAGCGTTTTCGTACAACTTCATATAAATCGCTGTAACTTTTGATAGAAGACTCAGACAAACATGTTTATGGCTTTATCTTATAGAACTCAATATCCCCGTGCTGGGCAAACAGGTTTTGCAGCCGTTTGAGCTAAGATTTTAAAATTATTCACATAATGAAAACCTATACTTTGTCTCGGGCGAGTTTCCCATTCAAATGCATGTAACAGTGAGAAACACACTGTCTTGGCGAAATAAAGCGTTTTCGTACAACTTCATATAAATCGCTGTAACTTTTGATAGAAGACTCAGACAAACATGTTTATGGCTTTATCTTATAGAACTCAATATCCCCGTGCTGGGCAAACAGGTTTTGCAGCCGTTTGAGCTAAGATTTTAAAATTATTCACATAATGAAAACCTATACTTTGTCTCGGGCGAGTTTCCCATTCAAATGCATGTAACAGTGAGAAACACACTGTCTTGGCGAAATAAAGCGTTTTTCAACCACTTCATATAAATCGCTGTAACTTTTGATAGAAGACTCAGACAAACATGTTTATGGCTTTATCTTATAGAACTCAATATCCCCGTGCTGGGCAAACAGGTTTTGCAGCCGTTTGAGCTAAGATTTTAAAATTATTCACATAATGAAAACCTATACTTTGTTTCAGGCGAGTTTCCCATTCAAATGCATGTAACAGTGAGTAACGCATTGTCTTGGCGAAATAAAGCGTTTTTGAACAACAATATAAATCGCTGTAACTTTTGATAGAAGACTCAGACAAACATGTTTATGGCTTTATCTTATAGAACTCAATATCCCCGTGCTGGGCAAACAGGTTTTGCAGCCGTTTGAGCTAAGATTTTAAAATTATTCACATAATGAAAACCTATACTTTGTTTCAGGCGAGTTTCCCATTCAAATGCATGTAACAGTGAGAAACGTATTGTCTTGGCGAAATAAAGCGTTTTCGTACAACTTCATATAAATCGCTGTAACTTTTGATAGAAGACTCAGACAAACATGTTTATGGCTTTATCTTATAGAACTCAATATCCCCGTGCTGGGCAAACAGGTTTTGCAGCCGTTTGAGCTAAGATTTTAAAATTATTCACATAATGAAAACCTATACTTTGTCTCGGGCGAGTTTCCCATTCAAATGCATGTAACAGTGAGAAACACACTGTCTTGGCGAAATAAAGCGTTTTTCAACCACTTTATATAAATCGCTGTAACTTTTGATAGAAGACTCAGACAAACATGTTTATGGCTTTATCTTATAGAACTCAATATCCCCGTGCTGGGCAAACAGGTTTTGCAGCCGTTTGAGCTAAGATTTTAAAATTATTCACATAATGAAAACCTATACTTTGTCTCGGGCGAGTTTCCCATTCAAATGCATGTAACAGTGAGAAACGCATTGTCTTGGCGAAATAAAGCGTTTTTGTACAACTTCATATAAATAGCTGTAACTTTTGATAGAAGATTCAGATATACGTATTCATGACTTTATCTTATAGAACTCAGTGTCCCCGTGCTGGGCAAACAGGTTTTGCAGCCGTTTGAGCTAAGATTTTAAAATTATTCACATAATGAAAACCTATACTTTGTCTCGGGCGAGTTTCCCATTCAAATGCATGTAACAGTGAGAAACACACTGTCTTGGCGAAATAAAGCGTTTTTCAACCACTTTATATAAATCGCTGTAACTTTTGATAGAAGACTCAGACAAACATGTTTATGGCTTTATCTTATAGAACTCAAGGTCCCCGTGCTGGGCAAACAGGTTTTGCAGCCGTTTGAGCTAAGATTTTAAAATTATTCACATAATGAAAACCTATACTTTGTCTCGGGCGAGTTTCCCATTCAAATGCATGTAACAGTGAGAAACACACTGTCTTGGCGAAATAAAGCGTTTTTCAACCACTTTATATAAATCGCTGTAACTTTTGATAGAAGACTCAGACAAACATGTTTATGGCTTTATCTTATAGAACTCAATATCCCCGTGCTGGGCAAACAGGTTTTGCAGCCGTTTGAGCTAAGATTTTAAAATTATTCACATAATGAAAACCTATACTTTGTCTCGGGCGAGTTTCCCCATTCAAATGCATGTAACAGTGAGAAACGCATTGTCTTGGCGAAATAAAGCGTTTTTGAACAACTTCATATAAATCGCTGTAACTTTTGATAGAAGACTCAGACAAACATGTTTATGGCTTTATCTTATAGAACTCAATATCCCCGTGCTGGGCAAACAGGTTTTGCAGCCGTTTGAGCTAAGATTTTAAAATTATTCACATAATGAAAACCTATACTTTGTTTCAGGCGAGTTTCCCATTCAAATGCATGTAACAGTGAGAAACACACTGTCTTGGCGAAATAAAGCGTTTTTCAACCACTTCATATAAATCGCTGTAACTTTTGATAGAAGACTCAGACAAACATGTTTATGGCTTTATCTTATAGAACTCAAGGTCCCCGTGC